>NW_028270155.1:58685420-59008741 GCF_037043375.1 Chiloscyllium plagiosum | reverse complement strand
CCACTTTTTACCAGCATAAAATCTGTCACAATTGCACTATCCTTCAGATCCACAGCAGAGAATTAAGGAGCCTGGGGTCTGGTCAGAATATAAAGAACAGCAGAGAATAATTAAAAGCTTAATCGGTACTAATAAATTTCAGCTTGAGAGGAAGCCAGCTAGAAATGTAAAGCAGATATCAAGAGGTTCTGCAGGAATCTAAAGAAAAAAGGAGCAAGTAAAGTAAGCATTGGTCCTTTAGAGAGTGAAATTGGGGAGTTAACAGTAGATAGTAAAGAAATGGCAGAAGTCATGAATAATTATTTTACTCATTTCTTCATGTAGCGCATACAAAAATCATTCCAGTATAGCCTGTAAATAGGGAAGAGAGAAAGTGGGTGAAATTACAATTACCAGAGGCAGTGGAGATGTTGAGAAAGGTCAGTGTTGATCTAGTAGTAGATGGATTCAGTATATACGTGGAACCTGAATTTGTGCTTTCGGATGATGTTGTCAAGGAGTAGGAACTGGGTGAGGGCCATAGGTAAATCTTTTTTGGGGGGGAGCTTCACAAATAACTGGGCAGGACCAGAAAGAGAAGCCATTGCAGGTGAAACTCTGGCCAAAACTGGAGATGGAGCTGGACAAAGGGACTTTCACCCAGATTCCTAGAGTGAAGAGGCCTTGCAGGGTGAAGGTGTGCTCAACTACTTGAAAGGCTACAGACAGATTAAGGAAGAATAGGGAGGGAGTAGTTAACTCTGGAATACTTACATGCAATTTAATTTCAGACTTTAGATGAATACCTCCCTTATTGGACCATCCTGTAATCTGACCACCTCAAATATCCTCCTGAAGCCAATAGCCAACCTCTTTTTACAAATTCACTTCATCACAAACATGATATATCCCAAAGTGCATTAAAAATTATGTCTCGGTTTAAAATCTCATTTCCACTTCAAACTCTGTAACATGCCAATTTGAAACTGGTTGCAGTGTGAAAGGTGTCCATAGTTAAAAGCCATCACAGGTGGTCAATAGAGGACTCTAGTGGTAGTGCCCCTTTCTCTGGGCCAGAATTCGAGGCCAGTATTCCAGTCCCACTTTCTCTAGAGATATGTCATAACATGTAGAATTAAAAATATCTGTAACTGAGTCATAGAGTCATAGAGATGTGCGGCACAGAAACAGACCCTTCGGTCCAACTTGTCCATGCCGACCAGATATCCCAATACAATCTAGTCCAACCTGCTAGCAACCAGCCCATATCCCTCTGAACTCTTCTTATTCATGTTCCCATCCAGGTGCCTTTTAAGTGTTGTAATTGTACCAGTTGCCAGGGTTGGAGAGTTTGAGCTGCAGGGAGAGGCTGAATAGGCAGGGGTTGTTTTCCCTGGAGCATTCAAGGCTATGGGGTGACCTGATAGGGGTTTATATAATAATGAGTGGCATGGATTGGGTAAATAGACAAGGTCTCTTCTCTGGGGTGGGGGAGTCCAGAACCAGAGGGCATAGGTTTAGAGTGAGAGGGGAAAGATTTAAAAGGGACCTAAGGAGCAACGTTTTCACACAAAGGGTGGTGTGTGTATGGAATGAGCTACCCTGGAGAGTTTTTCTTTTCCTAGTTCATTCTAACTGATTATCCATCAGAGATTTCCCATGCACAAACCACATCATTCTCCCGTTCATATATAACCTCTCTTGTCTGTAAGCTCGGCTTTCAGTAGAAGACTTTGGATTGGTATGTAATGGATTCCACCACAGCAACAGAATTACTGTCCAAACAAAATGACATCCCTAAGAAGATGTGTGTGCATACCATTCTTCAACTGAGTGACTCTTCAATCTCATTACATGCACCGTTGCTAGGTTACATTACCAGTTACTGCTCACATGTAAACCTGTGGTCAGAGGCATACAAGAGGGGCAATGCTACAGTCACTGCATTTACCAGCTGCCCTAGCTTGGTTTCTTTTCTCAATATCACCCCAATAGATCAAGACAGGAGGCAATGACCTCCTTCAATGTCCGTTCACATCACAAGTGATCCATTTCAGAAGAATTTCAGCTTGGAAATATGTTCCAATACATATTGCTCGATGTAATAATAATTTCTCATAGCTACATTAAATAGAATCACTGCTGTATAAACCACCCACTTGACCCCCCTCCGGGTGGATTAGCTTGATTATTAGCTGAAGCAATATTAAGCTGCTAATCCGCTGTCACCAGGCAAATATTGCCTTCTCCTTTACTGCTGACAGCTACAAGGAAAAGTAGATTATTATAAAATTCATCTAATGCTTTGAATATAAACAGATAACTCTTCACTTGCCATGCAGCTGAGCAAAATTCCCAGTTCTGAGTCGACTTTGCATTTAGTGTTTCTTGCACTCGCCAAAGAGTTACTGCAAATGAAGCAACTCAAGTACCCACACAGTGTGACCCTGGACAGCAGTGCCCTCCATTATCTGCACTTTTGATCTCCTGGAAGCTTTAGTGTTAGAACTGAGGGAGTAGCATGTACCAGAATGAGGTCAGGAGTACATCAGGGAGTCAAGACTGGAAGATAGACCTTCAATGGTTTGGTTGAGTACCAGCAGAAATCAGGCTGAAAGGAAAACTGGTAGGCAGTGAATTCAGCCCAGGAGATCAGGAAGAGTCATTTACAGGTAGCTTTCAGGTTTTCTATATTCCTTTATCTGACTGAGTCAAGTTAAAAAGCTGAAGTCTTAGTACAGATTGATAGCAAATGCCACTTGTCAAATTGCACCAATCAGATGATGTTATCTTTATTCTTACTCAGTCTCCTACCTCTAAAGCGATTACTGACTCATGCAATCACATTTTTATCTTGGACAGTCTTGTGCAAAATCTTAATAAATGCCTTTGGAAGTCCATACAGACGTTAATAGACACTTGCCCGAACAGTATGCTGGTGACTAATTCACTTAGTCAGACATGACCTACTGTTCACAAATACGTTTTTGTTCACCTTGTATTTTTCTAAATGCTCAATCACTCTGGGTCTAATCATTTCCAGTAACGTCCACACAATTGCTTCCAACCAAAGGACGTTTACCATTTTATG
The DNA here is from genome assembly GCF_037043375.1 of Chiloscyllium plagiosum. Classification (NCBI taxonomy): domain Eukaryota; kingdom Metazoa; phylum Chordata; class Chondrichthyes; order Orectolobiformes; family Hemiscylliidae; genus Chiloscyllium; species Chiloscyllium plagiosum. Next base: position 59,005,671 of record NW_028270155.1, on the reverse strand, counting down.
TTGCCAATACAAAAGCAAAATACCAGGAATCCAAAACAAAAGAACAAACTCAAGCCTATCAGGCAGTGCCTGTGAGAGAAACAGAATGTAGGGGTATGGGTGGGTTGTGCTTCGGCGGGTCGGTGTGGACTTGTTGGGCCGAAGGGCCTGTTTCCACACTATAAGTAATCTAATCTAATCTAATCTAATCTGTAAGTAATCTAATCTAATCTAATGTTTGAGGCTGAATGACCTTTCATCAGAAGAGTTCTGAGAACAGGACATTGGGCTGCATTTTATGGTAGACAGCATGCTGGGTTGGGCTGGACTAAACAGGCTGAGGGCTCACCTTCTGCCATTCAGCGGGCATCAAGCCCCACCTTCCAGTGTTGCTTGCTGATTTAACTGGCCAACAGCTTTAGCTGTCCCAGCAGCAACGCAGCTCAGAGTAGAGGATGTCATGGACTACAAGGAGACACACACAGAAAACTAGCAAGTGGCAGGTAGGTCTAGGACATGTAGACGGGGAGAGATTGGAAAGCCTTAAAGGGAGGAACGAGGGTAACCGAGGGAAGAGGGATGGTGTGGGTGGGGATAGGTTTCGGAGGGCAAGCGATCAGGACTGAGGAAGTGGGGGGGGGGGGTGCACAATGCACATTGAGCACCCCCATCACTCTTCCCATTTTAAATATGGTCTGACTGCCACTGCCCAATATTTCTGATAGTTTTAGTCAACCTGCTCAGAGATGCTATTACACAGCTCTGGAGCAGGTGGGACTGTAACCCAGACCTTCTGACTCAGAGGTGGGGACACTACCAGAAGACCCCAGCTCTGCTCAGCATTTTATGGCAGTGGAGGTGATTGAGGCCTTTAATTAGGAGAAAGTGAGGACTGCAGATGCTGGAGATCAGAGTCAAAGAGTGTGGTGCTAGAAACACACAGCAGGTCAGGCAGTATCCGAGGAGCAGGAGAATTGATGTTTCGAGCATAAGCTCTTCATCAGGACTCCTGATGAAGATCTTATGCTCAAATTGTCGACTCTGCTGCTCCTCGGATGCTGCCTGACTGGCTGTGTTTTTCCAGCACCACACTCTTCGACTCTAAGGCCTTTAATTGCCAAGTCCTTGGTCAGATAAGGCATTCAATGGGCCCCGGGATGGGAGGCCTAATCGGCAACTTTCTCATCCATAGAATTATGGGGAACAGTTAGGGCTAGGCAGGAAAGAGATGGACCAAGCTCCTGACTCAGTTTATGTTCAAAACCACCTTGATGACAGTAGCTGTAAAATTCAACTGATTTGGTCTGTTCCTCATCACAGGTGCTGCCTGACTCACTGAATCCTTTTTTCTCTTTTTTTAAAATATAATGTATCAACACTTTCCAGCATTTGCTGTTTGTTTCAATAAACCCTAGTTAAGTATGGTATGTCAACCTTACAAGATGTTCATGGAGCACTCATGCCTGATGCAAGGCAAGTCAAGGATTCTTTACTCATTGAGTCTGTCTGACTTGGATTAAACATAAGGATTGAAAACAAAAGTGGACCCCAGAGCCTGTCAGTTTGGTCTGTGTTTCAATAAGATCATAGCTAGTCTTTTGCCTCAGTTCTACCCACCATATTCCTTGAATCCCTGAGAGACTAAAGGTCTGTCTACCTCAGCCTGAAATCTATTCAACAGTTCTCTTCATTTCAGTTCAAACTGATCAGGTATTCCAGGTTCCCCAACCAGTCAATCTCAACCTCACTTCCAATGTTGTTCTTCCTTAAATATGGAGACAACTTTGCACAGTACTCCAAGATGAGGCCTTCCTGAAGCCCTGTACAACTGTAGCAGGACATCCTTATTCTTCTGCTTTAATCTCCTTGTAATAAAAGTTATCATGCTTGTTGCCTTCCCAATTGTTGTACTTACTTTCCAACTTTTTAGAATACACCCCAGTGACTCTGAACATTAATGTTTTCCAGCTCCAAGCCTTTTAAAATGCTTTTGTTTTCTTTTTCCAATCCACTACCAAAGTGAATAACCCTACATTTCTCCACATAATAATCTGTCTACCACCTGTCTATATCTCTGCAAGCTTTTGGGTCCTCCCCACTGTTTATGTTCCCACCCAGCTTTGTTTCATCAGCAAACTTAGATACAATACTCTCTATTCACTGAAGTCCTAGAGTTGTACAGTATGGAAACAGGCACTTCAGTGTAACTTGTCCATGCTGACCAGATATTCTATATAAATCTAGTCCCATTTGCCAGTATTTGGCCCATATCCCTCTAAACCCTTCCTATTCATGTACCCATCGAAATACCTTTTAAATGTTGTAATTGTACCAGCCTCCTCAACTTCCTCTGGAAGCTAATTCCATGCATGCACCACCCTCTGCATGAAAAAGTTACCCCTTAGGTCCCTTTTAAATCTTTCTCCTTACATCTTAAACCTTCTAGTTTTAGAATCCCCTACCCTGGTGAAAGATCTTGACTATTTACCCTATACATGCCCTCATGATTTCATGAATTTTTCTATAACATCACCCCTCAGCCTCTGACGCTCTAGGGAAAACAGCCCTAGCCTATTCAGCCTCTCCCTATAGCTCAAACCCTCCAACCCAAGCAAAACATTGCAAATCTTTTCTGAACCCTTTAAAGTTTGGTTTATAAATGGCTAAAGTCTCTAGCACCAATCCTTGTGGCACACCACTAATCACAACTTGTAAACTTGAAAATGCTACTCTATTTCTACTCTGCTTCTTCCGTTAATCCTCTATCCATGCTACTATCTTAATGTCATCTCCATCAGCCCTTACTTTGTATGGCACCTTGCTGAATGAATGCCTTTTGGAAATCCAAATATATCGACTGGTTCCCCTTTATCTATCTTTTCAGTTGCATTCTCAAAAACCTCAATATATTTGTCGAACATGATTTCCCTCCCACATACTTATGCTGACACTGTTCAATCATCTTATGGCTTTCTACGTGAATCATTAAGACTTCACTAGTAATATTTCATGGTTTAGAATCCTTACAATGTGGAACAGGCTATTTGCCCCAACAAGTCCACACTGACTCTCCAAAGAGTATCCCCTGAACACTACGGGCAATTTAGCATGGCCAATTCATCTAACCTGCACATCTTTGGACTGTGGGAGGAAACCGGAGCACCCAGAGGAATTCCACACAGACACTGGGAGAATGTGCCAACTCCACACAGTCACCTGAGGGTGAAATCGAATCTGGGTTGCTGGCACTGTGAGACAGCAGTACTAACAACTGAGCCACCGTGCCACCCTAATAGATTCCAGCATTGTCCTAACCTCTAATATCAGGCTAATTGGCCTGTAGTTGCTCCATCTCCCTTTTTTGAATAGCAATGTTACCTCTACTAACTTCCAATCCATCGAGACCATTCTAGAATGTGTATCTATAACCAGTGTATCTATTACCTCTGTAAGTATCACTTCTAGAACTCTAGGGGTGTAGGTCATCAGGTCCTAGGAATTTGATCAGATTTAATTCACTTAAGATTCTGCAAATTCTTTTTCTGAGCAAAAATCATGCCACTGAGCCTTGTATGAATTAACACTGAAACCTTTCATCTTGTTTTATGTTGTTCAGGCTCCTAAAGAAACATTGGCCAAATCTGTCCTGGCAGAACTACCCCAGCAAGTTGTTCAATACTTCAAGCAAAGAAACCTACCGCCCGTCAATTCTGATCCAGCCTAACACCAAACCATCACTCTTTGGACCTGCATGATACCAAATTCCCCACCATGTCCTCTGAAAACGTTTACAGACTAAATCTTTGCATGTTTTGCAGCACATTTGTAATGTTTTCATTGTTACAAATGGAAATTTCCAATACTGAAGTCTTAATTTGTTTGTAAGGAGAATCTGGTGCTTTGTACAAGTATAAGAATTAACACTAAAAGTGGTCAACAACTTTCCTTGTTACCACTGTTAAAGTATTGAATGTACCTTTGTAATATTGGGTGTTATGTATCCAAGTTTTTTAATTATTTTAACAGTTTGAAAACAACATTATTGACGTAAAGGAAAGACAGAACTGAAAGTAATGAGTCTCATTTTGTGTCAATGTTGTCTGTATGATTAAAATAAACTGCTTTTTTGTCAAACTACTATGTTTGGATATTTTACACTATTTACCTGTAATACTTACAGTTGCAATGTTTCAGTAAATTAAGTTGAATTTACCAGAAGTTTTGGCTTTGACATTTCTTTGGAAGTACTTTTCATTACGGTTGAAGTGGCCTTAATAGCTAACTTAAGAAGATTGCTTTTCTAGGAGATTGGCATTAGTTCATCACTACTTCAGTACTAAGGGTGACAAGAGGAAATAATCAATCTACCAGGAATGAAAGCTCAAATAAAGAAGATTCATAAGACACGAACAGGGGAGTGATGCGAAGCACATAATGTTAACTGAACCATGCAGAATAAAAGGTCTGCAATTGTCGTGCTTTCATCATCTAGCAAAGGCTTGAATAAAGCTAAGGTTAGGAAAATGACCACTGGAGAATTACCCTGTTGGTCAGGTTCTAAACAACTGCTTACTCTCCAAACAGCTTGACTGCTTTTCTGGCACAGTGGTAACATCCCTATCTATAAGCTAACAGACCCAGTTTCAAGTCATGGCAATCAATTGGATTTGTCCTGCTTTTTAAGGGTACTTGTGGAACAGTGATAGTGTCCCTACCTTTGAACCAGGAGGCCTAGGTTCAGGTCTCACCTGCTGCAGAGGTGTGTAATAACATCTCTGAATAGATTGATTTGAAATTAAATCCATATAGCTCAAAGGCTCTTGTGGTGCTGTGGTAATGTCCCCTCCTTTGAGCCAAGAGGCCCTGATTTAGGTCTCACCTACTCCAGTGGCATGTAATAAGATCTCCGAATAGGCCGGTTAAGAAAATATCCAAAAGAATTGGTGGAATACAAAAAGAGAAAATACTCATGTAGATGCATGTATCAGGCCACCTCTGGCTCATTCGATTTCCCAGCCAAGGTTGAATGTGCTACTACTGCAGTGTTTCATCCCTGCAGCAGTAGAGTTAGTGTGATTAGTCAGGACGTGGAGTTTGAACATCAAAAAAAACTCTTCACACTTCCAGGCTGTATAGTATCACTGTACTGGGTATCCTTCCGCTTTATTATGTTTTAGATAGTTAATCAAATTTGATATTTCCAAATTATCTTAACTTCCCTTCATTAAATTTAATTGATTTCAAATGGAATATACTGACTTGAGAGAATACTAATTGTTTTTATTCATTGCTAGGATAGGGCATCGCTGACAGGCCAGCAGATTTTGCCCGTCCCTCATTCCCCTTGAGAAGGTGGTGGTGAGCTGTCTTCTTGAACCACTGCAGTCCACCTGCTCTGGGTTCACACACAAAGCCATTGGGGCAGGAATTACAGGTTTTTGACCCAGCGACAGTAAAGGAATGGTGATATATTTCCATGTAAGAATATTGTATGGATTGGAGGGGGTCTTGCATGTGGTGGTTATCTTCTGTTCTTGAGCTTCTAGATAGTAGAGGTCATGGGTTTGGAAGATGCTGCCTTAGGAACATTGGTGTATTTCTGAAGTGTAATTGTAGATGATACTCACTAACGCTACTGTTAATCACGTGAGATAGTTTGTACTGGATAATATCAAGCTTCTCGAATGTTGTTGGATCTGCCAGGTAGGGGGAGCATTCCATTACAGTCTGACTTGTGCCTCAAAGATGGTGACTTTGGTGGGTCAGAAGGTGTGTTACATGCTGCAGGATTCTGTATACCTGACCTGTTCTTGGAGCTATGGTACTTACATGGCTAGTCCAGTTTGGTTTCTGGTCAATGGTAATCCCCAGGACAATGATCAAGAGCAGACTCATGGGTTAACAACTGGCTGGGTTGTGTTTCTCCTGATTCTTACATAAAGTACGTACCTGAGCAATTTTCCATATTGTCAAGTAGATGCAAGTATTGTAGCTCCACTGGAACAGCTCGGCTAGGGGTATGACAAGTTCTAAAGCACAAGTCTTCAGTTCAATTACCTCCAGCCATTCACATGTAGTGAATCGAATTGGCCGAAGACTAGAATCTGTAAGGAGATTTGGAGGATTTTGAGATGGATCATCCAATCGGCACTGCTGGATGAGTGTTGTTGCAAACGCTTTGGCTTCATCTTTTACACTGATATGTTAAGGATAGGGATGTTTGTGGAATCTCCTCCTCCAGTGAGTGGTGTAATTGTCCACTGCCATTCACTACTGGAGTCAGTAGGACTGTATACCTTAGATGTAATCCATTGGTTGTCAAATTGCATAGCTCTCTAGCTCATTTGCTACTTATCCTGTTTGAAGCACGTGTAGTCTTATGGTTTTAACAGGTTGACACCTCATTTTTAGGTATACCTGGTGCTCCTCCTGACATACATTCTTGCACTCTTCATTGAAGCAGTGTTGATTCCCTGCTTGATGGCAGAGTCGGGTGTTGGGGGAGGGGAGGTGGTGGTAGGATTTGCCAAGCGATGAGGTTGAAGGTTGTGTTGGACTTTGACTCTGTTGTTGCTGATGAATGCTCATAGCACATTATGAATGCCAAGTCATGCATTGCCACACTTGTTTATCATCTATCCCATTTAACACAGTGTTAGGGAGATACTGCATAATGGGGGCTATTGTCAAAGGGAAGACAGTACTTTCTCTCCCCAAATCCTGTCTGACTGTTACTCTTGCCAATGTTGCCATGGAGAGATGTACCTGTGGCAGGCACACTGATGAGGATGAAATCAAGTTTTTTTGTTGTTGGTTTCCTCACCATCTCACCACAGACTAAGTCTAGCAGCAATGTCCTTGGGGACTTGACCAACTCAGTAATGGTGTTGCTTAACTACTCTGAATAACTGGCCCAGTAATTATATCTACTGTACCATTGCTTCTCTCAGATTTCACCGAATACATGGACAATAGTAGACTCTCTGCCCTAAACTAAAATAAAAATTAGATGATTTTTGATATAAAACAAAATGATTTAAATCTCTGCAGCAGACTCTGCAAATATGGACTTGTTGAAAATAATAATGATTGTCAGCAAAAAGGAAGGCTGAGCAAAGGTCATGCAATTATAAGATTAATTTCAAATGGAAAGTCTTTTATGAATTGATGATGTTCAGAGAAGTGAGAGCTATACAGCTTGGTGGCATATAGTACGATGTAAGCCCACTAAGCGACATTATCCAAGTAAATATCTACGTAGCTGCTGTGACAGGGAAGAGGGGCACAGGAAATTAATACACACCTCATACTTAAAGAAATGCTACTCCCAAAAGTAAAAAGCAACAGTAAGTTCTTTTTAAATATTCTACAAAACTGCATATGTTGCAAGTTTATAACTGATTCACTGGAAAGAAAATCTGGTAAAGTCATTTTCTCCAAATAAACAAATAATTATAGTAACAAGTGAAGACTGAAAACTTTAATGTCATACAAATTAGCTGAAGAAAATTATGTCTACAGTCTACGGGGGGGGGGGGGGGGGGGGGGGGCGGGGGGGACGGAGGAGAGGACTTGTGCAATACTGCCCTATATTCAACTTCTTAGATTATGTGCAGGAACCGCTTTATTGGACAAACTCTCCAATTTTCTTCCTTCAAACGCTTGCTTACCAATGACAAGTCAACAGATCAAGAAATCATTGTGAGAATACAGTCTGCACTTTCAAAACATATTTGCAATTGTGATGGTAAACACTAAACAGAGGGAATGTTCTCACTAGAGGTAAAGAGGGGAGACCAGAATCTGTGTGCTGTGGTCCTGTGGCAGTAACACCGATGGAGTAGAGGGAAGTCTTAATATGGCAAACAAGTGGCATGTCACGTCACATACAAATCAAACAAAAAGGAACATATTTGCTTGCCAGTTTAAAAAATAACAGGCCTGATGGACTTCATCATGCAGTATTTTATTCATAATTTAAGATCTTCTTTCCCAAAAAATTTTAAAACACCATTTTTTTTTAAATGCCACTTTTATATAAGTTTTTATTACCTTTTCTCTCTTTTGTTTTCAACTTAGATATTCAATTAATTATGTTAGGGTGAAAAACAGATGCAATTTGTGCGGAGGTAAATCAAATGTTTATCTTTAAAAAATTATGTTTTAAAAATCACATGGAGAAATGTCATTTAACATTTTTGAAAGCCAATTTTAACGTGAGTGTTAAAGTTCCAAGGTGAACAATGCGAATGATTGTGCATTACCACCTAAAGCTCTAAACTATTGAAAAAAAAAATTCAGGAGGTCAAGAACATGACAGTTTATAATTAATCCATATCTGTAGTAGAGTAGTAGCAAGCATTCATCTCATACTGGGACAGATATCAAACCTATACAACAAAAAAAGGTAGTTTTGTCCTTTCTGGGGTGAAGCACCATATGTAAATAGTATTCAGCCACCAGCTATTCATCTGTATTGCCATTTTTGTGAATAACAGAGTTACAAGGCAGCAATTTTCACATATTTGATCCCAACATGGGGAAGATACAAAGTCAAGTCCACAAAGCCACCAAAGTACTTAAAGCACAGCCATGGTATAATTAGGGCATTAGCTTTGCTTCGGGGAAGCACTCTCACACCGAGAAAATCATGGGTTAAAGAACTGGAGTTGATACTTCAGCACAATAGAGGGAATCCAACTTTGGTGAAAAAGCTATCTTTCTGATTAATCAAAGCACCATTCTGCCTGCTTCAATGAGGGTTTAAAAAAATGTTTCATCAGAAACTGTTAGAATGAAAGGTCATGATCAACTTGAAACGCAAACTCTGTTTCTCTTCACAGATGTTACCTGACCTACTGAGTATTTCCAGGATGTTTTTTAATTTCAGTTTTCCAGGATTCATAACATTGATTAAACAAGAAGACTTTTAATACCTTCCACAGGGGTGGATCAGATTTCACCTAGTGTCCTTGCCAAATTTAACTCTCAAACACAAACACTCAAAACAGCTTCACTTTACATTTATCTCATCTTACTTTGTGAGAACTTGCTTTGTGCAAACTGCTGACACATCTTGTTGCAAAACAACACTGAATACACTTGGCTGTGACACACTGAGCTGTACTAAGAGGTGTGCAAGGCACTGTAAAAATAGAAACCTTTATTACTGCTAATCTATTTTTGCCTTTTTCTTTCTTTGAGGTTTCTGACTAACTGTAGATGAATACTTCATGTGAACATGCAAATTGTTAGTGATCTCAGCACTGAGATGCTGAAGCAAATTAGTTATGAGCAAGTTCAACTTGACATTTCACCATGAAGACAGCTGTCTGCAGTGACTGTATGGCAAGCAAAGACAAGATACTATCCCACTGGAAGGCAGATAGTCAGAGACCAAAAAGCCCATTTGACAGGTCCACACAGGCTGAGGGACAGACATAAAGCGGTTAAGAAAAACACACCCAATCCTGATTTTCATGACATTACCTACTGGAAAGGCCTAAACATGGAGGAGGTAGCTCATGGGATATCAAAAAAACTGACTACATTAACTTACCTAAAAATAAAGATAAGTAGCCAAAGGAACCTACCCAAGAAAGCACACGAAGGAGAACATTGGGGAGTGACAGAGATTTTATTTACTTCTTAAATGGCCAGGGCCATCAACAGTGATACACACAGGTATCCTAATTTATTCATCACTGTACATTACCAGCCAAAGTATGGCTACCATTTCTATTGTCTTAACTTATAAGTAGCTGTATTACTTCAGCATGCAAGTGTAAAAAGGATTATTTACACTTAAAATGTTGACAATATTCAACAATGTATCTCGCCCTTGGATACAAGTCCAAAGGCATTCACCTCTACACAGTTAACTGCTGCAATATCTAATCAGAGTTTGAATCAGGATTTGAAATTTTGTATTCGCACAAGGTTGTCAGAGGTGAAGGAGCCAAAAACAAACCTTTTCTTTACCATTTTATGCAGGAACCTGCTGTTACAAAGCACCCTTACACAAACAAAACACCATTTTGAATATTTCACTTCACGGGCTTTCAGGAATAGGGTGGGAACGAAAGACTGAAGAGATGATTCGACCTCCAGTGTTGATGATAATGTCACTGTCTGAGCTGGACTCTGCATCTGAGTCACTGCTCCCTGAGTAAGCCCCAAGGCCTGGGAGAATTCCAACACACACACTTGCTGAAGGATGCTGGATTGCTGTGCCAGTTAAGAAATCAGACTCTGGTTGACTGCAGGGGTCATCATCTGTAAGAAGAATCAAATTAAGTGACACAACACAGTACAGCCTAAAAATGAATAAAGATCTATGCACTTGTTGTTTTTCACTGTGTCTCACACCTGCACATACAACATGGGTGCTGGGGAAAATAAGCACTACCACTGTTTGGCGGGGAATAATAAAAGAAAAACCTGGGGATTGTAAAGAAAAAAATATATGAACAGCAGAGATCAGAATCGCCTCGGTAAAAAAATATATACAGTACAGCCTAACTACAGTTTAACTTTTTCCAATATCCACAGAAAGGTAGTTACACATCAATCCCACAATGATGCAAATAACTTTTAATACTACTGGATCTAACATGGTATTAGAAATTAGACATCATATTCTCAAATATCCATCTACTGACAACTGTGGGATTTTGATGGGGCTTGTTTTTAAAATTAATTTGTAAAATTCAAGTGCACTGCAAAAGCTATTGACACAAAGATATTTTGATCCTAACATTAAGCCCTGTGGTGTAGCAGCTAATGAAAAGCTTAAGTAACTCAAAGAAGGCGACTCACACAACATCTAATAATACTTCAAACAGTGATTTCTTTCCCACAGCATGAGCTCCTTCCTAACTATTCAGGCATCCTTGGCAGATGCACAAGGAACTAACTTCATCAACAATACCACCCACATGCAAGATCTCTTCTGCTTTGACAGAACTTAGCCCAAGTATGTGAACGGCTCTTCCAAACCATTTCTAGCGTGCATCCCACTAGGGCACAAATAAATCATTTGTAAAATAATTCATTACACCAGTGATTTCAAGATTTCCTAGCTCCTATTTTACAGAGTTTTCCTTTTTAGTTAGGTTTAAAACTTTGCAACCACCCTGTCTCTTCCTTGACCTTGCAGATGCCCTCACCAAACTACCTCCTTGTACTCCTCCCTTTCCCACCTATACCCTTGCACATTCCCTCCCCTTCCTAGCCTTTTGTTGCCTCCTTACCCTCCCATCTTCTTGGAGTTTCTGTTCACCCACTTTGCAGCCTCCAGCATCTCACCTCCCCACCCAGCTTCCCTGTATCCTCCCACCCCTGGCATCCTCGTCCGGGCAAGCAAAGACAAGATACTATCCCACTGGAAGGTAGACAGTCAGAGACCAAAAGGCCCATCTGACAGGTCCACATAGGCTGAGGGACAGACATAAAGGGGTTAAAAAAAAACACATCCAATCCTGATTTTCATGACATTACCTACTGGAAAGGCCTAAACACGGAGGAGGTAGCTCATGGGATATCAAAAAACTGACTACATTAACTTATCTAAAAATAACGTTGATAGTTGGTTAAGTAGCCAAAGGAATCTACCCAAGAAAGCACATAAAGGAGAACACTGGGGAGTGACAGAGATTTTACTTACTTCTTAAATGGCCCAGGGCCATCAACAATGATACACACAGGTATCCTAATTTATTCATCACTGTACATTGGGCCTTGCAAATCCAATTATCTCTTTCCAGCATCTTTGTCCCCTCCACATCAGCCAAGCAGATAGTCAGTCCAACAAAAAGGATGCTCTCAGCACTCCAATCTCAACAAAAAAGAGTGGCCACTCCAGCCTCCCGCCCTCTGCCTCAGGTTCTCAGCCTTAAGACTCCTGCTCCAAGCTTTCAGCAACCCCCTTACTGCCAGCATATCTAAGGCTCCAATTACAGGTGGTTTCTCTCTGACATTTGTTGTTGACCTTTCATCCACAAGCACAGGTGAGAACCAGCCTGTGACTGGGAAAAAACTGGGTGAGCATGTAGATGTACTGTACTTGCATTTCCAGAAATAATCTGACAAGGGTTTCCACATCAAAGTCAAGAGTGTGCTGCTGGAAAAGCACAGCAGGTCAGGCAGCATCCGAGAAGCAGGAAAATTGATGTTTCAAGCAAAACCTTTCATCAGGAATCCTTTCCACATCAAAGTTAATCACACAAGGTAGTGGTTCATGGCGTAGAGGGTGACAATATTTAGGCTTGCCAAAGGTAGGCTGGCTAGCAGAAAACAAAGTATGCACAAATGTGTATTTTTCTGATTGGCAGGATGTGATGAAAGATCTTTGCTGGACCTGTAGCCTTTTACAAATTCTCTCAATGATTTAGATGAGGGGATCAAAGGCATGATAGCTAAATTTGCAGATGACACAAAGCTAAATTGGAAAGAATGTTGTGTAGAAGGGCATAAGGAAGATGCAAACAGATATAAGTACTTAAAGTGCAGAAGTTTGGCAGATAGCATATAATGTGGGAAAACATGAAGTTAGCTTTGGCAGGAAGAATAAGCAAATGGGAAGTAACTACAGAATTCTAAAGTGCCTAGGGATCTGGGCGTTCTAGTGCATGAGTGACAACAAGTTAGTATGCAGGTACAACCTGTGATCAAGAAGACCAATGGGATGCTGCCCTTTATTATGAGAGGAATTGAACAGGAAAGATTTAATTTTACAGGGCACTGGAAAGACAGCATCTCATATACCGATTGCAGTTTTGATCATTTTATTTAAAGAAGAGTATAAACATACTGGTGGTAATTCAGAGGAGATTTACTGGATTGATACCTGGCATGAGCAGGTTGTCATATGTTGAAAAATTGGACAGGCTAGGCTTGTTTTCATTATATTAGATGGGTGGGGGGTCATTTAATTAAAGTAGATAAGACCTTGAACAATCTTGATAAGGTGCGCAAGGAAAAGTATGTTTACTCTTCTGGGTGAGTCCAGAACTAGGGGGCACTATTTAAAAATTAGGAATTACTCTTTTAGGGCAAAGATGAAGAGAATATTCTTCCCTCAGAACGTTGTATGACTTTATAACACTTGGCCAGAGAAGGTGGTGGAGGTGACGTCATTGAATATTTTTTAGGCAGGTTCTTGTTAGGCAAAGGAATCAAAGATTATCGGGGGCAGGTTGGAATCTGCCATTCAAAATATGCATTGATAGCCATGAATGGTGGGAGCAAGCATGATGGGTTGAATCACCAACTTCTGCTCCCAATTTATATGTTCATCAAACTAACAGAGGATAACTTCTCTCTGACTGAAAATCCCTGTGAGTGAAGTTTTGTAGTGACGTGGAGATTAAGCAGATGGATTCACCCGTCACCTATATTTTAAGTGCACCATCCTACCTGTTGGTCAGGGGAGAGAGAAAAATAGAGCAACAGAACCTTCCTTTCTTCCCACTTTCCTAGGTTTCTTCAGTCTGAAGTCTTTTATTTTTGAAACTTTATTTTTAGAGTTGCACCAATTTCTAGTCTGTAGCTTATTGAATGTGTAATTTTCAACAATGGAATATATTCAAGGCAAAATTTGATAGATCTCCAAGATATCAAAAGAGGTGGGAATAATGTAGGAAAAATGGCATAGATAGAGACCTGCCATGATCTAACTGAATAGCAGAGCAGACTTAAGGAGTCAAATGGCTCCTGCTCATTTTTCCCACGTTCCCATGTAACAGGGTAATTTCCCATCTAATAATTCCACCTCCTCACAAGAAAGTCTCTTCCCACAGTGTCAGCCTTCATGGAACAGAATCCAAATAACTCAAGAACATTTCCACCATTGGAGCTGAGAGAGTTCCTGCAAAGTGAAAAATTTCCCAAAAATAAATATTCCAGCTAGCCAGCTATTTTAGTGGTTGACATTTTGTCACTGATAGTAAGCTATTTATGTGGACTGGGAATGAAGATGAGATGATCAGCTTGCTCTGACTGAAAGGTTTACTCCGTGCAGGGCTGACAAGTTGATTATTAATTTCCAATGCTTACGAAACTTCTACATCAGAATACTTGTTTGGTATACTTTGTTTGACTTCGGTTTTCTCCATCTACGGTTCATAATATTGATCATGATCCAACAGCCAATCCAAAGCCTGTACTTGCCAAACAGTGTCAAAGGATACAACACTGACACACTATCACATTTACAAAGCAACATTTGCAGAGGTTTAACTTAAAATAAAAAGCATCTATCAGTAGAGATTTCATTATATATTACGGATATGTTGTAAAACACAAAATCCAGAATAACCAATTTCACTGACTGATGAAAAGAAGCGGGCTTGTTGGACTAAACTGACTACATGATGAGAGAGAGTCAAAGGTTCCTGGACCCATGCTCCAACATATGACTAGAGCATAATCTAAGTCAACAAGTCATTGAGACATTGAGACATTAAAGAAGTGGAATTCTCCTCTGCCCTGGCCAACAATTATATCCCCAGTGTCCTGTAAACAGATTAGCTAGTCTTTCTACTGGGGCCTTTGCCCCAGTACAAGTGCACATTGGCTGTCACGCTATGATTCGCTACATTTTGAAGAAATACAGTTGAATATTCTAGCGTATTCCGTTTATATTTTTAGAACTTGCAATTCTTTGTCTGTGTCCTCAAAAAAAGGAGAGAGCATTCCAAAGGCAATCAAAATTACAAATTATTTCATTATGTTCTGCTACTATGTTCTAGTGCTCAAAATCCATCAAGCATACATGTGTTTTATGACTATGTCATAATTCTTTGTGGAAGTCAGCTACTTATTGGGAGTTAGGACTATGGTTTAAAACAAGGAAATTGCTAGTAAAGTTAAGCAGCACCAGCTGAAATGACTGAAAGATTGTTTCAGTCACTCCTGAGTACTCCCAGTAAACAGTTGGAGCATAACTTGAAGTTGGACAAAAGGTTATATCCCACTGTCATATTTCACAATTTGCAACTGCATGTTGAGAAGGCATTTTGCAGTTACAATAGGTTTTTCAAGACAGTTTCAGTAAAGGCCCAGCATCTTTTTAAAATCAAAATTTGATGACTAAAGTAAAAATCTGATATGACAAAATGAAAGACTGGCATCATAAGAACAAAACGGGGCTTGATATTTTAATGTGCTCACATGAGGGAGTTAGGACTGCCATCAAAACTGTTATCCACAGCCTTTTAAGATGTTGAGCAGGCCATTAATACATTGTAACACATTCCTGGTGATGTTCACACAAATAAGGTCAAAAAGGTTTCTATTTCCACTGAGCATCGCCAGATACCAAGCTTGAGAGAATTTCCTGGTGGGTAGCAGTTGAACTGTCAAGCAAACCGGCAAATTCAAAAACCTGGGTAATGGTCAGGGTCAGGGATCAAGCCTTTCCAGCAAAAAAGAAAATATAAATTGCAAAGACAACACTCTGGTGAGGAAGAGTCTCAGGGAGTGAATCGACTCCCATTTTAAGCATAGTGCTAATGGATTCCACAAGGGTGTTAGTCCAATATGTGGATCTTGCTAATATAAGTTGCATTACCAATGTACAATGTAGCAGTGCAAGCTCAATATCACTGTGACATGCACTGATTTGACAGCAGTGTACAACACCAAGTACAGCATGCTTCATTTTCACTATTAGATATATCATGTGTCATGGAGTAAGGTAAAACAAGATCTAATTATTAGTCTTTATATCCACATATTCCAAAGACTAATTTGTTTTATTAGAGTTCATCAGACTTCCTGTTAAAGGATAGAATAATCTCACAAGTCACCCAATCAGTAATGTATCCAGTTCTTTAAAGGGATTTTCATTGTTATAATTCACTGCTAGATATGACAATCTAATCATTTCACATAACTAGATATTAGCGAGGGCAAACTTTAATGGCCTAACCCAAGGGGTGAGACCAATGATAGTGATCCTAAACATATATAGACCTAGAACTGAAAAGTACAGTACCCAAACTTGTAGTTGAGGTTATGTCTGATATCAAAATAGGTACCAGATTAAAATCATAATGCACCAAATACAATGCAAACCAAAGAGATATTGCTAAAGACTAACTGATCAATCAATGGGAAATGTGCACCCGATGTGGTACTGAAATGCTGAGATGAGGAGGATTCTTTGTCAGTGCATAGTTGGTCAAACTGTAGTGAGAAGATGCATCAATGCCTGTGGACAATGATGGGGGGGGGGGGGGAAGAGGAGGAGAACGTTGAAAAAGAAACCAGCTCCTGCCATAACCATGATACAGTGGCTATAACTACACATTCATGTACTTAAGAGCAGGATCAGACTCAGATGCTATGCCTTTGGTGGGGGTGAGTTCACAGTGGCCAATGCCTATTGAACTGCACCCCAGATAGAGTAGAAGCAATGAAAAAAATAGCAGCCTCCTTGCTGCTTTGGGTGGGACAGGGCAGAAGTAAAAATAACTAGGGCTTACACATTTAATGGTAGGGCTCTGTGTAGAGTTGAAGAACAGAAAGACCTATGAGTATAGAAGTTGGGATATCATGCTGAGGTTATACAGGATGTTGGTGAGGCTTATTCTGGAGTATTGTGACAGTTCTTGTCACCCTGTTATAGAAATACTATTTTTAAACTGGATAGGGTTCAGAAAAGATTTACCAGAATGTTGCCAGGAATGGAGATTTAAGTTATAAAAATAGCCTGGATAGGCTGGGACATTTTCCACTGGAGCGTAGGAGGTTGAGGAGTGTCCTTATAGAGGTCTATAAAATCATGAGGGACATAGATAAGGTGAATAGCAAAGGTGTTTCTCCCCAAGGTGGGGGGAGTTCAAATATAGGAGGCACATTTTTTTTAAGGTGAGAGGAGACGGATTTAAAAAGGCACACACACACACACACACGCACGCATGCGCGCACACACACACGCGCACACACATGCACACAGTGGTTAGTGTGTGGAATGAACTGCCAGAGAAAGAGGTGGATGCAGGTACAGTTACAATGTTTAAAGGATACGTGATTACGAAGGATTTGGAGGGATATGGGCCAAATGCAGTCAGATGGGACTAGTTTAGTTTGGGAACTTGGTCAGCATGGGATGGTTGGACCAAAGGGTCTGTTTCCATGCTGTATGACTCTAAGATTCCAGCTGAAACAATTTACAACTAGTATGGTATATAGAAAGCAAAATGCTACAAATATACAGAGGATTATAATCAAAAAAGTGACTTCACAGTTCATTCTTGGTGAATGTTAAACAGACTGTAACACACTACTCAATCTGGAGTTATTTCTGGCTAATACAGAACAGATAGCAGAGACGGTAAAGACAGTTTTGAAATTAACACCTACCATCATGATCACTTCTGTCAATGTTATCCACCTTCTGTTTTTTAACTACTTCAGAGCTTGATGAGCTGGAATCAAGTGACAAGGAAATAAATTTATAAAAGTGGAAATAACATTTTGAAAACTTTTTCTCCCCTTCCAGAGATCAATAATGTATTAATATTTTTTAAAACACTTAAAATTAAGAGTTACAAAAACAATCGCTGAGTACCTATTGCTGTTAAAACAGAGAACGAAGGGGCACATAACATCAGTTTATGTTTAGAATTCCCTTCACTACATTATGCACAGCTTTAAGTATGTCTGCAGAGCAAGAATATATGAATATGATGTAAATGATCTCTTTCTGCGTTAAGAATACTGGATTTGCCTCAGACCACTTAGTTATAGTTCTAGCAGAAAAAGTTAATATCTTCCCTTTCACAAAATTAAATGAAAATATCTATAATGGAGACAATCTCATGGAAGGAAGTATTTAGTCTTTCAAGAGCAGGTAAAATTGTAGGAACTACACTAAATAGGTTGGACATGTACCAATATCGATTTAGAAAGAGAACATCCTGTCTGTGAATATTCTTCAATTCCACATAATTCATTTGGGCAGCACAGTGGCTTAGTGGTCAGCACAGCTGCCTCACAGCGCCAGGGACCCAGCTTCAATTCCAGCCTCGGACCACATGGAGTTTGCACATTCTCCCCGTGTCTGCGTGGGTTTCCTCCCACAATCCAAAGACGTGCAGGTAAGGTGAATTGGCCAAGCTAAATGTAGGAGAATGGGTCTGGGTGGGTTACTCTTTGGAGAGTCAGTGTGGACTTAGTAGGACAAATGGTCTGTTTCGACACTGTAGGTAATGTAATGTAATCTAATCTAAATTTGGATTTGAACTTTTAAACATTTTTGGACAAGGAACCTTGTGAGACTTACAAAGAAAGAAAAACCCACATGAATCCAACAGATGATTGGGTTACAAAAATGGATAGTGCTGGAGGAACACAATTGGTCTAGCAGCATCAACAGAGAGAAAACAGTTAACATCTCGAATCTGGTGATTCTTCATCAGAAACAATATGATTGTGTAGTTTGGATCAAAAAATGAAATAACAGAGACTTAAAAGGTATCATATCAGAAAGGAGAAGATATTAGGTGGAATAATATAAGATTATAACTTCTTACATACTGAAATGGCCTGGATCAGAAACTTAGTGTAATTGTTATACAGTATTTATAGACACTAAAATGGGAAGTTCAAAGGATTTAATAATTTGAAAAAAATCTTAGATATATAATGCAATTAGGGAAACAAATGGCAAATTAATTTCTGTTTGAACAATTGCAACATGTTGTGCTGTGGACAAAAAAAGAAACAAAAATGGTGTGGTGTGAAGTAAAGGGACAGAATCAGCAGAGGGTGTGAAGTAAAGGGACAGAATCAGCAGAGGAGACGCAGCAGTTTCAATTATTGAGAAAATGAGCAGTATAATAAACCAATATATTGGGATTCAAAGCCACAACAGAAGTAATGCATTGGCCATACCACACCAGGAATATAGTCAACAACTTTGGTCATGATACTTTAAAAAAAGGGACAGATTAGCAAGAATAGAAAACAAAGTATGATCCCAAACAGGCAAAGAATCAATTAGAAGTTCAAGTTGTGAACTTGTGTCAGTTTAAGAAGTGGACCAGCCTAATAACTACTATGCTCACAGAGGCTGAGAATTCTGTGCTGAGTAATCTGATTCTGCATTAAAACTTTGAAACTTGTTCCTATACAACATGCACTGCAGCAGTGCAAGACAACAGCTCACCAACAGTTTCTCCATAGCAATCACAGATGGGCAATATATGCTGGACCAGCCAACAATGTGCACATCTTATAAATTAATAAAACAAAGTGCCTAAGCAGTGTCTGTTGGCGAACTGTTTAACCATGATGGCTATCAATACCGAATTTAATTCTGTTCTCATTTAGCATATATTTGTGCTTTTTTTAAGCACAAATCACTGGATACAAACCTTGGTGTCACTTTATTGCCCCCTCCACAATCTTTACTCGCTGAGGCCAATTTCAGAATCCAACATCTAATCTGGCTCAACCAGCTGGCTTTGTCTCATCTGGAATCTTTATTGATCTGTTGTGCCTTAATTTACAGGCGATGCTGTAAGTCTGCTAATGAAGAATGAAGTGATACTTTCTACAGAACCATTGTGAACATTAGGATTTCACTGAATATTTTCTTCATCACTTGATTAATCTTCATGTATGAGTAATTGCTGTTATCATTCAACTCTGCAAGGAAAAGGATTCACCTGGGGTGGCCCTTTAAGAAATTTCCATTTCTGCAGCCAGTTTGGTTCAAGGTATGATCTTCTCCCTTCCATTCCTGCTGCCCTCAGCCACACATACTTGCTCCTTGGGTCAGAACAGGGCCTGTGACCATTTCCCTCCAGTTTGGAGCGTTGATTGTTCAATATTCTAGGAAATATCCTGAATAAGTGCAACTAAAAGTTTATTTCTTTCGTAAAGTTTGACAATGATTTAACTCCACCTGTGATTTGTTGTGCCTCATTCAGTTTGTTTCTAGTAGCCTTGACCTGACCTTTCAGTCACAGCCAACTCTTCATTGCAGAAATTACTCTGACTGTCAAAATCGGACTGACAAAAGCTAACTCAACACAAACCAGGGAGAACCGTACTGTACAATTTATAATACCTTGCAAAATTAAGAAGATCTTTGTTATTCAATTGAAATAAGTTGTTCTAAATATGGATAGCATAATTATCATTTAAATAATACTCATTATACGATAGAAAATAAAGTGACATGTGATATACACATTTGATTTTTTTTGCTGTGCAGAGGTTGAAATTATTCTACTCATCTTATTATTCAAATACACTGACCATTTTGACAGAAATTAAATCAATTCAATGGGAGTTGTTTAAAATCTGGGAGGCTAAAGCAAAAGCTTATCAAATCAAAGAACAACTGACCTTTCCCTCTTGAAACCATAATTCATTCATGCCTGCATCCTATTATTTCATCTTCAATCTATATAATCGTAAATTTGCTCAAAACCTATTTACAATATAATATATTACCTCCATACCCTCTATTTACAATAGAATATGTTTTACTATGGAGGAAAATTAAATAACCTCAGAGCATAAGTTAAACTTAGCAGTGTTATTTTAAATGTACAAAAGCTTCAATCTTTCCAGATTGCAGATTTAAAGAAAAATAACTCAAGCTTATCATTACGTCAAATGCATTCAGTATGTGCTGACCGTAGTCTTGCTATTGCTCACCAGAACAATGGCTATATATAGCTTTGGACACAGGAAAAGAAACACAACTGTGATTCTGATTGATTTCTGAACCATCAGCAATATGAAATGCAAGCAACCAAAAATTATTTGACATTTTGCTTGCAGTTTTGCCATTTTGTGATACATTTAATGCACACTGAGGGCAGTCTTTGATGCAGCAAGACCCTGTTCTGCAAGGAAAACCAGGCCTCTTCATCCTTACATCTGACATTCTCTTTCATTTACATCCTCCACAAACAGGGTAGCAGTGTTCAGAGCTTTAATTGCACAGACATCATTTTTGTCATCTCTGCATTCATTTCATGAACCAATTCACCCTTCCTTTCAACTAAGTTCTGTTTAAAGGTCATCTCTTTTCCTTAGCTTTCAGGATGGCACAAAGGGTGGAATCAATTGTATACTCATAACTTACAGTTCCCCACTAATCAACAGGTAGCATTCAATGCCTAAGCTTTAGATTGTTCTTGTTTGCACAAAAGATCACTGCTTATGATCTGGCAATATAAAACACTACATTACTGCACACCAGTTCCATTCCCCTCCAGCCGACCTGTCTCATAGTTAGCTGATCCGGCAGCTGCATTTTCTGGATTAGGCTGAGGTTATAATCCTTTGAAGAACATTACTTTTTTTTTTCCTTTTTGACTCTTTTGCTGACAATTTACTCGGATTTTTTTCTCTGCACATTCAATCATAGAACTATAGCAATTATAGGGTATAGGATAGTCCTGAACGTTCAATATTTTTCTTTCTTATAATGCGACTTCTTTCCCACTTTTTTTGCAGTTCCTCTTCACATCATTCTCTAACATAGGGTTAGCAACACTTCTAAATTCTTTAATGTATTAATGGCATAATCTAATATCAAAACCTGAAATGCAATGTTTCCAGCTGAATCCACTTCCAACGGAGAGGTGAAAAATTTGAAATCTCTTGCTCCCATTGGGTGCTACACTCCAGAAAGCAGCGGCAGTAAGGTAGAGATTACAAAAGCGAGGTCAAGAAGGGACTGGGTGGCATCCAAGATGGCAGCGATCTAAGAGGATCGCATTGCACAGCTCCGCACTGCACCGCAGCACAAGCGTAACAAACTTATAACCCACCCCAACCCAGACCATCTTTGCAGAGTCCCAGAATATTGTTGAAAATCAACTTATCCACAGATGCCGAAGGGAGGAGAAGCATCTGAGGCTGGGCCTGCGGTTGGGACTCTATTACTTACCAGGCCCTAGTGAAGGAACTCACGAAATCTCACGAGATGTTTGATAAGCAGATAGAGGAGAAGCTGGCCCCGGTCTCTATCATGCTGTAGAAATATGAACAGCAGCTGGAAGACCAGGGAAAAAAGGACAGATGAGGTTGAACACAGAGTCACAGCGGTGGAAGCTGATACCAGTTCCTCCAAGGATAGGATCCAAGCCCTGGAGATCCAGGTCCGCAATTTGCATGACCAAGTGGGTGATCTTGAGAACAGGGGCAGGAGAAAAAATATTCAGATTGTAAGGAGGGTAAGGAAGGTGAGTGCCGGTGGAATTTACTGAGGACTGGCTGCCGAAATTCCTTAACTTGGAGGCTGGCATGACAGGCTTGAAGATCGAGAGGGCTCACTGGCACAGAGGTTAGGTCTGGGTCAACGTCCTCGCCCTCTCCTGGTGCGGTTTTATCACTATTGAGATAAGGAGAGAATTGTGGAAGCTTCCAGAATCCAGGGGGTGGATCCAAAGGCCCTAATTTACAAGGGCGCGAAGATCATGTTCTTTGAGGCAGCTGTGATCCAGAAAAGAAAATCCTATGACAGTGTCAACAGACGACTGAGGGAGCTTGGGATCCAGTACTCTCTGAGATATCCGGCAGTGCTTCGATTCACCTTAGATGAATCGTACCTATCTTTGACACGTCACAGAAGGCAATAGACTTTGTGGACAAACTAACTTAATCTGAATGATTTACTAATAGTAGTGTTGTTTAGTTATGCCTTTGTTTTTTCCCTAAAAAAGAGGAAGTCCAGTTGGGGCTTTCTTTTCCTACTTTTTTTATTGGTAATAATCTGACTTAAACTATGTTTGGCGGCGGTTTCAATTTTTAAGTTAACTTATACCAAAGGATGGGTGGGGTATTTATCCCCTTTCTTCTAAAAAAAAAATTCTTTATTTACATTGCTATTCCACAGTGTATTTTCTTTCTTTTCTGCTCATGTTTTCAGTGCAGCTCTAGCTAGGAGGAGGGAAAATAGCTGGGATGTCCAGATGCCTACTTATGGGTAGTTGATACCCGGTTCAGGTAATTTAAATGCCTGGGCTGCAGTCTTGGCAATGGGATGGGAAATTGGATTTTGGGATAGGTAGTTGCCCCCTTTAGGCAGGGAGTGAGTTCCCCTATTCAGCGCCATTGGCGCTTTATTCGTTGGTTTGTTTTTTAGTTTTTGTTGTATATAATCCCTTTGATAGCTTTGTAGGTTTGTTAACTGCAGT
Source organism: Chiloscyllium plagiosum (assembly GCF_037043375.1). Classification (NCBI taxonomy): domain Eukaryota; kingdom Metazoa; phylum Chordata; class Chondrichthyes; order Orectolobiformes; family Hemiscylliidae; genus Chiloscyllium; species Chiloscyllium plagiosum. The sequence goes on along the minus strand of NW_028270155.1, from coordinate 58,982,524 downwards.
GGTCTTAGTTTATGTGGTTTTTATGTTCAATGGATCTTGTGACACTAAGGCTCGGCGATTTGCATTTCAAGTTCCTTCTCTCTAGAATCTAAAATGTTAATCATTTGATTAAATATTGCTTTGTTACAGGACACACACTTGGATGATAGGGAGCTACAGCAGAATGGCTTTGATCGGGTTTACTTTTCATCTTTTAAACCAGAAGTAGGGGAGCGACAATACTGGTTAGGAGGAACCTCCCATTTAAGTGACTAGAGTGTGTTAAAGATACACACAGGAGGTTTGTAATTCTCAAAGTCCTGAGAAACGGGGAAGAATATGGTGTTTTAAATTATTATTGCCTTCCGGCCCATCCTCTCAAATTTCTGGTAGATACGTTCTCTAAACTGACCAGTCTCGAGTCCCGGCATACCATCATAGGGGGAGATTGTATTTGTCTTATGAATCCCACAGTGGACAGGTTGCCCAGAGGTCCCCTGATCCCTCTGTACAAACTAAACAATTAGTGGATTTGTGTATGGAGTTAGGGTTGGTAGACATTTGGAGATGTCTCCACCCTACAGGCAGGGATTTTACTTTTTTTTCCCAATCCACACAGAAGTCACACCAGGAATGTTTTTTTTCTGACCCCATGGCAACCCTGGACTTGGTGGCATCTTGTACGATTGGTAATATTACCATCTCCAATCATGCTCCAGTGTACGTTATGATTAAGGTTAAGGATGTTACAGTGGGTGCAAGGCACTGGTAAATGGATCCCTTTATCCTCAAGGATAATAAGTTTGTGGAGTACTTGTGGAGTAAGGAATTTTGGGCGGTCCTAGACATTAATTCAGGCTCAGTTAGTAGCTGGTCTGTCCTTTGGAAAACTGCCAAAGCCAATGCCAGGGGATTAGTTATTTCCTACTCCACCAGTAGGAAGTGGGAGAAGGGTGAGCAGCAACATCTCCTCAAAGCATGGTTAAAGGCAGCCGAGAAGGCTTACTTTGACAAGATCCTCGTTGGTCAAGTTACAGAGGATTACAGTGCTGCGGTCTGCATTGAATTCCATGCTCACGCAGACAGCAAAGAAGGAACTTACTTTCGCAAAGCAAAGGTTACATAAGCATGGTGACAGGCCAGGCAAATACTTAGCATATCTCATAAGGAAAAGCGAGCGCCCCTTAAGCCATTACAGCGATTAGGGAACCTAACATGTGACTCCAAAAAGATTAATGTGGCATTCTAGAGATTTTACTCTGAATTATACCAATCAGAGGGCTATGAGGAGGGGTGGGCCAAGATGGAGTCCTTTTTCAAGGATCTGGAGCTCCCAGGTGTGACCCCCGAATAAGAATCTTTTCTCAAAGCCCCCTCATCAGAGCAAGAGGAGCAGGAGGCTGGGAAGCAGCTTCAGAGTGTAAAGGTGTCTGATCCTGATGGACTTCCCAGCGAACTCTATAAGGAATTTATAAACATATTGTCAGCCCCAATGCTCAACATGTTCAAATGACTCATACAGCCATGATTGTCTTCTGCCATCTCCGAGAGGGGCCAATATTTCACTTATTCTTAAAAAAGGGAAGGTCCTGGAGGACAGTGCTTCGTACAGGCACATTTCACTCTTAAATGTGGACTTTAAAATCCACTCAAAGATGTTTAAAATCCACTCTCACGTTAAGGCTCGAGACTATGTTATCTTCTATTATTAAAGGGGATCAGACGGGCTTCATAAAGGGCTGCAGATCCTCCAATAATGTTAGGGGGATGCTTAATGCAAGTGTGTCAACACAGTCAATACAGGGATTGGTGATTTCTCTAGATGCACAGAAGGCATCTGACCAAGTTGAGTGGCTGTACCCTTTTATACTCTAGAGCAGTTTGGCTTGGACAAAGTCTTTATAAGATGGGTAAAGGTTCTGTACAGTAACCCTCCCAATACGGTCATCACCAATGGAGTGTGATTCAGCAATTTTAACATTTTTAGGGGCAGCCAGCAGGACTGTCCCCTTTCACCATTGCTTTTTACTTTGGTGATCGAACTATTGACGGAGGCCATTTGTAGGGATCCCAGTATATCAGCTCCAGAAGTGGGGTCAAAATTGCAGAAGATTTCATTGTATGCTAACGATGTCCTTTTTTTTGTCAAATTCAGCTGTTTCGGTTCCTCGCCTTTTTGGGGTACATGATTAATCTTGCGAAATCAGAGGCTATGCCTGTGGGTTGTCTTACGAAGGTACTAGGTCTTGAGGGTGAATATTGATTCCCATTTAAGTGGTCACAGGGGGGTTTTGTGTACTTGGGCATATTCATTACTCCAGTTCTGGACTGGTTGTTCAAAGCTAATTTTGTTCAATTATTTGAGAAAAGCAAACAAGACCTTCAAAGATGGAAGGTGTTTCCAGTCTCGTGGTTTGGTCAGATAGCACTTATTAAGATGAATATTCTCCCCTGTTTGTTGTACCCAACACAGATGCTCCCCCTGATTTTCGATAAGCAAACGTTCAGGAGACTGAACGGCTGGTTCAGCTCTTTTATTTGGCATCGTAAGCGGCCCCTTAGTAAATTAGCTAAACTGCAATTGCCTCACAGAATAGGAGGAGTGGATCTCCCAGACATTAAAAGCTACCAACTAAGCTCACTTTTATCCTACGTGAGTGATTGGGCTTGTGGGGACCCACTTTCAATATGGTTAGATATCAAAACCTCCCAATCAAGGTGCTCCCTGACTGGCTTGCGGTTTTTGGATAAAATGAGGACACTTAGGGAATATTGCCATAACCCAACAGTTATCAATACCGTTAAAGCATGGAGGGCAATTTGGCAGAGGGAAGGCAATATTGGCAGAACATCTTCTCTTACACCTAGAGTAGGTATGCCGGATTTTCAACCAGAGATGATAGATTCAGGATTCAAACATTGGGCAGCTAAAGATGCATCTTGCATGAGTGATTTATTTGAGGGAGACACAATGATGTCTTCTGATCAGTTAGCACGGAAATACGAGTGAACAGGGGTCTCTTACGCTTTTTCAAGTTAGGGATTTTATTCCAAAAATACACTACACTTTTGACAGATCCTTACAAATCTGACAGAGACGAGGGTGTTCAGTGCTAATAGTACACTTTCTATCAGCACTTTATATCATCAATTGGGGAGGTGCCCCCTCAAAATGAATTTGATCGACTCTGCAGGGTGTGGGAGAGAGTGTTAGGCATTAAGGTTTCCTCAGAGGCATGGGAAGATATTTGGGAAAACGCAAGCAAGATACGAATTTGCAAAAGGACCCATGCTTTACAGTTGAAGATTCTCTACAGGGTCCACTTGGCTCCAGATCATTTACCAAAATTTAAACCAGGGGTATCCTCGACATGCCCCAACAGTAGAGTTAGTATGGGCACTCTTACCCATTGTCTTTGGTCCTATGGTAGGCTTCAAACATACTGGAGCGCTGTGGCAGGTGCAATGAAGGGGATTTTGGGTGTAAGGGTGGAGAAGGACCCGATCTTTCTTCTTCTTGGCCTGCCCAGTGTGTTCCCTATAGATGTGCATAAGAAAAAAACTTTTCAACATCCTCACTTTCTGCGCAAGTAAGAATATCTTGTTAGGTTGGGCATCGGAAAACCCCCTTGGCCTGTCGGGTTAGCAGAAGATTGTTATGGAGCATATCCCCTTGGATTTTCTCACAAGTATGGTATACCACAAAACTGAGAATTTCTATAAAACATGGTGGCCCCTTTTGGAATATATGGATACAGATTTATCTGTCACACTAATAAGGGCTTCCATATAGTCGTAATGATTGTGCTTTTCAAATCCAGTATCCAGGGAGGAGGAACTGCGAACGTATGAGTGTTTTGCTCGGCTGAGTTGAGTTATTACTATTTATTAGTTTATTGTTGGTTATTACTTATTTAGTTAAATAGTTTTTTTAATATATATTTTTCCATATATATTTATACATTTTGGGTTTTTTTAAACACTTTTTTTGTGTTCTTTCCTTGTGTTGTTTTGAATTGTATTGTTTTGTATTTGTTGTAATATTTTTTAAAATCTATTTTTCAATAAAACTATATTTTAAAAACAAGAAAGGATTAGGAGATTAATCAATTGTCATAAAACAAAACAAACTGATGAATGCCTTTCAGCCAACACATCATCTCAGCCTTGCACAAAACCGGTGTAAAATCCTTAGAAAGTGGCCCCAGCATGGTTTTCATTACAAGTCTAAAAAACTAGATGTCTCATCACTACCACCTTAGGACAATTAAGGATGCCCACCTCCTGAAAAAAATTTAAAATATGCAGCAAATCTGAAGTGATTCTGTTTTACTTACTTCAAAGAGAACAAAGCAGCTTCTGAACAGCACACAGCACTATTTTTATTTTGACTGCTGCTGAACAAGTCAATGACATGTCACATCAGCTCCAGTTCAAGAAGTAAACCTGGCAGAATGGAGTTCAAAGCTTGGAAAAAAAATATAGAATCGCATGCTGTTCTGAAATCTTCTAAATTACCATGAATTGCTGCTGAAAGAAACAAAGTAAATTACTAACAAAAGAATGTGAAGACTACTTTGGATGCATCATGCAAATTTAGCTGCAAAAATCTATCAATCATAACCTGACACTAAATATATCTGAACCGCAAAGAATACAAAATAAATGCTCTTGATTTTAAAAACCATGTGGTAAAGTGGTTAGATAGGAGTCGGTAGCGCCTAGTTCTGTGTACTGCTGTTGTCTCTATAATTATTTTTTTAAGAGCTAAAGGGGGTGCAAGATAAAGAAATAAGGCAGACATCCTACTTCCAGTCTCTGATAATGATCTTTGCAGGAAGGCACCCATGCAAGTAAAAAGCATTAGAACCTACTGTGATGCAGTATATGGTCAAATAATTATCAAGTCTATCTCTAGGCAACACCTAATGGTCTCTTAGAGATTTTGGCATTTGTAAACCAATATCCTTATGAGTCTGTTCTGTCCAACTAAGAAAATAATTGGAATATAAACAGTCAGTGCAGTTAGTGCTGCAGCAAATATCTATGCAATAAAAACTATGAAATTTGCAAAATCTATTGCATCAATGAATAGTGGACAGTCTAAAGCACTGAAGCAGATTTTTGAGTCTATGCCATTCATTACTGGGAAAATCCAAAATAATCCCGCCACCTTCACTTTTCCCACTTTATCCTCTCAATGTAAATGGATCAGTTCATATGTCTCCTCATAAACTGCCTCTGTAAATTGTCTGCATCAACTCAAAATATCCTACAAAACTTATTTTGTGGCAGTCCACTTTTGCATCATCAATATTTTGATTGTTGAGCTACAACATTCTCAGAATCAAGCAAAATCTACTAGTTTATTTTAGAGAGAGCAGAGTTAACAGATCAAGTCCAGTCACCTTTCTTCACAATGTTCTGAAGGGTCACTGGACTCAAAACGTTAACTCTGCTTTCTCTGTACAGATGTTTCCAAACCTGCTGATTTTCTCCAACAATTTCTGTTTTTGTTCCAGATTTTCAGCATCCACAGTTTTCTGTTTATTTTTCTCCTAGTTTAGTTTTTTTCACTGAAAGGGGGATCAGTTTTACCAACTAGTGGTACGTGGAGCCCTTTTTCTCAGTAGCTTTAAATTCTTCCTGATAAACATCCTGATATTAGATTTGCCTAGTACATCTGCCATTAGTTCTTTGTTAAATGCTGCCTTATTCTGATTCAATTTTCTCTTGAATAACATCATCGCAACAGTTTTAGAAGAGTCAGCTAGCTCCATAAAGTGCTGTATGTTGGGCCAAAAGCTTTAGTTCATTCTAATGTTGTATTTGTCCAAATTTTACAGTTTCCAATTTTCAAAATTAAGACAAGATCAAAATGCTGTTCATTTTCAAATTACAAAATAAAACTTAGTTGTAAACGTGTTATCTCCTGGGGGAAACATTTACATCTCACAACATTAGTGTTCAAATACTGAGATCACAAACTTCTAGAATTGATATATTTAATATGTTAATAATTGTTTCTGGAGACAAATTGTGGAATTTCAACAGTCAAACTGGGCAAATTGCCTGCCTGATTTCTTCACCACTTCAATACTATGGCATACGGTTAAAAAATATGAAATTTAATCAAATGTAATTTGATACAAAATGTTTAATGGAATTGAAAGTACAAGTGAGTCAATAGATTATCATGACAATAAAATAGTGGAAATCACCAAGATATAATATAATAGAGGGAACAGAGCGGATTGATGAGGACAAGCCTGTTAATAGTTCACATGGACTTCCAAAATGATTTAGTGTCAATCAAAAGACTTGCTAGTAAAGTTATAGATCTTGGTGTAAAACTACATGGAGTAGCAAGATGGATACAAACCTGGCCAAGACACAGGAAATGGAGTCATGGCGCCTGGTTACTATTTGAGTTGAAAAGAAGTCTGTAGTGGAGTTCCCTAGGGTCAGTGTTGGGTCTGTGGCTTTTCTTGATAGAACATAGAACAATACAGCACAGAACAGGTCCTTCGGCCCACGATGTTGTGCCGAACATTTGTCCTAGCTTAAGCACCCATCCATGTACCTATCCAATTGCCACTTAAAGGTCGCCAATGATTCTGACTCTGCCACTCCCACAGGCAGCGCATTCTATGCCCCCACCACTCTCTGGGTAAAGAACCTACCCCTGACATCCCCCCTATACCTTCCACCCTTCACCTTAAATTTATGTCCCCTTGTAACACTCTGTTGTACCCGGGGAAAACGTTTCTGACTGTCTACTCTATCTATTCCTCTGATCATCTTATAAACCTCTATCAAGTCACCCCTCATCCTTCGCCATTCCAATGAGAAAAGGCCTAGCACTCTCAACCTATTCTCGTACGACCTATTCTCCATTCCAGGCAACATCCTGGTAAATCTTCTCTGCAACCTCTCCAAAGCTTCCACATCTTTCTAAAGTGAGGCGACCAGAACTGCACACAGACCTCCAAATGTGGCCTAACCAAGGTCCTGTACAGCTGCAACATCACTTCACGACTCTTGAATTCAATCCCTCTGCTAATGATTACTAATACACCATAGGCCTTCTTACAAACTCTATCCACCCGAGTGGCAACTTTCAAAAATCTGTGAACATAGACCCCAAGATCCCTCTGCTCCTCCACCTTACTAAGAACCCTACCGTTAACCCTGTATTCTGCATTCTTATTTGTCTTTCCAAAATGGACAACCTCACACTTGACAGGGTTGAACTCCATCTGCCACTCCTCAGCCCAGCTCTGCATCATATCTAAGTCTCTTTGCAGCCGACAACAGCCCTCCTCACTATCCACAACTACACTAATCTTCATATCATCTGCAAATTTACTGACCCACCCTTCGACTCCCTCTTCCAAGTCATTAATAAAAATTACAAACAGCAGAGGACCCAGAACTGATCCCTGCGGAACTCCACTTGTAAGTGGGCTCCAGGCTGAATATTTACCATCTACCACCACTCTCTGACTTCGACCGGTTAGCCAGTTTTCTATCCAACTGGCCAAATTTCCCTCTATCCCATCCCTCCTGACTTTCCGCATAAGCCTACCATGGGGAACCTTATCAAATGCCTTACTAAAATCCATGTACACTACATCCACTGCTCTACCCTCATCCACATGCTTGGTCACCTCCTCAAAGAATTCAATAAGACTTGTAAGGCAAGACCTACCCTTCACAAATCCGTGCTGGCTATCCCTAATCAAGCAGTGTCTTTCCAGATACTCATAAATCCTATCCCTCAGTACCCTTTCCATTACTTTGCCCACCACCGAAGTAAGACTAACTGGTCTGTAATTCCCGGGGTTATCCCTATTCCCATTTTTGAACAGGGGCACAACATTCGCCACTCTCCAGTCCCCTGGTGCCACCCCCGGTGACAGTGAAGACGAAAAGATCATTGCCAACGGCTCTGCAATTTCCTCTCTTGCTTCCCACATAATGCTAGGGATATATCCCGTCAGGCCCGGGGGACTTGTCTATCCTCAAGTTGTTCAAAATGCCCAACACATCTTCCTTCCTAACAAGTATCTCCTCTAGCTTACCAGTCCGTTTCACACTCTCCTCTTCAACAATACGTTCCCTCTCATTTGTAAATACTGAAGAAAAGTACTCATTCAAGACCTCGCCTATCTCTTCCAACTCAATACACAGTCTCCCACTACTGTCCTTGATCGGACCTACCCTCGTTCTCATCATTCTCATGTTTCTCACATACGCATAAAATGCCTTGGGGTTATCCTTGATCCTATCCGCTAAAGATTTTTCATGCCCTCTCTTAGCTCTCCTAATCCCTTTCTTCAGCTCCCTTCTGGCTATCCTGTATCCCTCCAATGCTCTGTCTGAACCTTGTTTCCTCACCCTTATGTAAGCCTCCTTCTTCCTCCTTACAAGACATTCAACCTCCCTCGTCAACCAAGGTTCCCTCACACGACCATCTCTTTCCTGCCTGACAGGTACATACATATCAAGGACACGTCGTATCTGTTCCTTGAAAAAGTTCCACATTTCCACGACATCCTTTCCCGACAGCCTATGCTCCCAACTTATGCTCCTCGGATCCTGTCTTGCAGCATCGTAATTACCCTTCCCCCAACTGTAAAACCTACCCTGTTGCACGCACCTATCTCTCTCCATAACCAAGGTGAAAGTCACAGAATTGTGGTCACCATCACCAAAATGTTCACCCACTAACAAGCCCATCATTTGTCCCGGTTCGTTACCAAGTACCAAATCCAATATGGCCTCCCCTCTGGTCGGACAATCTACATACTGAGTTAGAAAAGCTTCCTGGACACACTGCACAAACACCGCCCCATCCAATCTACTTGATCTAAAGAGCTTCCAATCAATATTTGGGAAGTTGAAATCGCCCATGACTACTACCCTGTGGCTTCTGCACCTTTCCAAAATCTGTTTCCCAATCTGTTTCTCCACATCTCTGCTGCTATTGGGGGGCCTATAGTAAACACCCAACAAGGCGACTGCACCTTTCCTATTTCTGACTTCAGCCCATACTACCTCCAAAGGCAGATCCCCCTCGAACTGCCTTTCTGCAGCCGTTATACCATTTCTAATTAGCAACGCCACCCCCCCTCCTTTTTTTACCACCCTCCCTAATCTTACTGAAACATCTGTAACCAGGAACCTCCAACATGCATTCCTGTCCCTCTTCTATCCTGATATATTCTATCTTGATATATGTAAATAATCTAGATCTTGGGGTATGGGGTCAATCTCAAAGTTTGTGGGCAACATAATATTTGGGAGAACTATAAATTGTGAGGACAACAGTGTAGAACTTCAAAAGGACATTGACCACCAGTTGGAGGAGTGTGCAGATAGACAGCAGATGAAGTTCAATATGGAGGAGAATGAGCTGATACAATTTGGTACAAAGAACATAGAGAGGCAGTATAAAATAAAGGCTACCATCCTAAAGAGTGTGCAGGAGCAGAGACCTGGGTGTACAGTATATTTGCATAAGACATTAAAGGTGGCAGGACAGGTTTAGAGAGCTGTTAATACAACACATAGTATTCTAGGCTTCATTCATAGGGACATAAAAAACAGCAGCAGAGAGATTATACATAGCATACTGGTTAAATTTCAGCTGCAACATTGTGTACAGTTGTGGGCACCGAACTATAGGAAGTTATGAGGCTTGGTGCTGAACAAAAGCGCACCCACGGGGAAAAAAACAGCATCAAGACAACACTGGAGGACAGCGCCTTCAAGTGCATTTGCTGCTGCCGAGACTGCCACTCCCACGTGGGCCTCTACAGCAACGACAGACGTTGATCCACCAACAAAGATTGAAGCAAGACTTCCCAGGCATAGATCCATGGTCATGCGAGACTAATGGATGCCACCATGAAGGCCCACATCCATCCCTATGGAGAACGGAAGAGAGCTAGCCTGCTCCAAAGGACAATGCTCTGATTTCATTCCATGAGGTATTTTTCAAAAGTTGGTTGATTTTCCACCCACCGACTGCGAGCATCATGAAATCATATTCCTGATATATTTGAAATTCCTCAAATATTTGTGACCTAGTAGTTACTCTCCTCAACAGCAACTCAAACTCAAAAGTGCCCCGGAGCTTGTGCATACTTAAATTGGATGGAATGTTTTGAGAGATCCCCAAATCTCATTTCCAAATAATAAAGAACAGGAAGCTAGCGACAAATGCAATGGAGGCCAGATTCCTGGGATAAGTACAAGATTATTTTCGCAAGCCAAATATTAAGGAATCAATAAGGACAGTCTCTGTCAGATGGGAGTATTACACAATGAGAAAGATGTGGAAACTTAGTCACTGATTATGCTCAAGACAGAGATTGATAGATTGCTAAATTCTAATGACTTCAAGGGAAATGGGGGCATGGCAGGCAAACGGCACTGAGGTAGATGATCAGCTACGATCTAGTTGACTGGCAGAGAAGGTTCCAGTGGATGAATGGTATACTCCTGGTCGATGACCCTATCTGAATCAGCCTGATATTCCACCCCACCCCTTGTACAGATATTCCATTATCCACAAGAAACTACCCTTCAATTACAATTTGAAAATTTTCACTGATAATTATGTTAATTGCTGCACAAGGGAAACCAGAACACTGAGCCAAACTGATATGAATCAGGACACTAAAGCAGGCATAGTAAAAAAAAACTGGTTAAACAACATGACATATTGTACCCAAGACGTAATCACCCGGAGTCAATGAAATTTCCTCCTCCACTAACTCCCCAGTTCTACAGGTGGGAGGAAGCTACTGCAGCTCCAGATTCAAGAGCACTGGAACCAAAGCATCACGTTTCAAAGAAGATAATCAGCATAATGGATAATTGCAGCAGCTGGCTTCAATTGACAGCTTCGCCACCAAACTCGTTAAGACTATTCACTTAAGATGTGGAAAAAAACACTGCTGCATTTTCAACAGTGACAGTAATAATTAGGTAGAACCTCAGCTTCAGCTTCCTTTTTTTAAAAATAAGTTATTTTCTTGTTTTTCTTACCTTCCCCTCTCTGAAGTCTCACTACACCATCTCGGTCTGAGCAAGAGGTCTATATCAAACACAGAGCAAGAGACAGGGGAGGGAGCAAGCAAGGAGTGAAGCCTCCAGCAAGACTTTTCGACACTCCCCAGGAATAGCCATCAATCTTTCTGAAGCAAAATGTACTTATTACATTTGTAATGATATTGCTTGTTCCTCGGAAACATAATGATGAAATCAGGATGACTTGGAGAATGGGAGTGAATTTAAATTAGGATTTCTTTGCCAGTCTTAAGCCCAAGAAAGCAAAATATTGGTCGACATACTCTTGTCATTCCTGTACCTTACTGAAGTAGGCCAAAGCATGTTCCCCAAACCATGTTTTCTCAATTCCACATTTTAACATTAAAACGACAGTAAATCCTTGAAAATTAAATAAAAAATAGGGTTTGTTAACAAAGTAGTCAAATTGCAAGGGAAATGCTTCACTAGTCCACCAACATTCACAAACACTCAGCACATTAAGGAAAACAGTACAGGAATAGAGATGATGAAAACTCACATTTTACATCAACAAAAACCAAAGAACCGTGGATCCTGGAAATCAGAAATAAATATAAAAACAAAACTGAAGAGGGGTCACTGGACCCGAAACGTTGACTCTGATTTCTCTCCACAGATGCTGCCAGACCTGTTGTGTTCTTCCAGCAATTTCTGTTTCTGCTTGCAATTTACATATTGTGCTGTTGACATAAACTCGTGTGAATTACAACTTCCAAAAGGTCAATGTTCAAAAAAAATTGCTTGGTGAGTTGGACCCTGTAGGATGAATCACAAAACTGCAGGTGCAGCAGATAAATATGAAGGAAAATGGAACATATTCCTTTAGTGCTTTTGGGTGGGGGGGGGGGGGGGGTGGAGATCAAAAATAGGGAGGTTATACTGTAGTTATCAGGTGCTGGCAAGGCCATACCTGGAATACCGTGTACAGTTTTGGTCTCCTTATTTGAGAAAAGACATACTGGCACTGGAGGGGGCATACAGGAGATTCCCTAGTTTGATTCCAGAGCCGAGAGTGTTGGCTTTTAAGGAGAGATGGAGTAGACTGTACTCATTGGAATTTAAATGAGTGGGGGGGAGATCTTATAGAAACATATAAAATTATGAAGGGGACATATATGATAGAAGCAGGGAGACTGTTTCCATTGGAACTCAAACTAAGGGATATAGCCTCAAAACAAGGGGGAACAGATTTAGAACTGAGTTGAGGAGGAACTTCTTCACCCAAAGGATTGTGAATCAGTTGAATTCCCTCCCCAGTGAAGCAGTTGAGGCTATTCAGTGAATGCTTTTTAAGGCAAACATTGATTTTTGAACAGTAAAAGAATTAAGGATGATAATGAGCGGGCAGGTAAGTGGAGCTGGGCTCACAAAAAAATGTACTTATCACGACAGCTGGAGGAAGAGCGCCTCATCTTCCGCCTAGGACACAACAGCTGGAGGAAGAGCGCCTCATCTTCCGCCTAGGACACGATGGCTGGAGGAAAAGCGCCTCATCTCCCCCCTAGGACACGACGGCTGGAGGAAGAGCGCCTCATCTTCTGCCTAGGACATGACGGCTGGAGGAAGAGCGTCTCATCTTCCGCCTAGGACATGACGGTTGGAGGAAGAGCGCATCTTCCGCCTAGGACCTCCACACACATCATTTACTGCATCCGCTGCACCCGATGTGGCCTCCTCTATATTGGGGAGACAGGCCGCCTACTTGCGGAACGTTTCAGAGAACACCTCTGGGACACCCGGACCAACCAACCCAACCACCCCGTGGCTCAACACTTCAACTCCCCCTCCCACTCCAGCAAGGACATGCAGGTCCTTGGACTCCTCCATCGCCAGACCATAGCAACACGACGGCTGGAGGAAGAGCGCCTCATCTTCCGCCTAGGAACCCTCCAACCACAAGGGATGAACTCAGATTTCTCCAGTTTCCTCATTTCCCCTCCCACCACCTTGTCTCAGTCCCAACCCTCGAACTCAGCACCACCTTCCTAACCTGCAATCTTCTTCCTGACCTCTCTGCCCCACCCCCATTCCGGCCTATCACCCTCACCTTGACCTCCTTCCACCTATCGCATTTCCAACGCTCCTCCCCCAAGTCCCTCCTCCCTACCTTTTATCTTAGCCTGCTTGGTACACGTTCCTCATTCCTGAAGAAGGGTTCATGCCAAAAACGTCGATTCTCCTGCTCCTGGGATGCTGCCTGACCTGCTGTGCTTTTCCAGCAACACATTTTCAGCTCACAAAAAAATTGGGCTATGATCATATTGAATGGTGGAGAAGGTGTGATGGGACGTTTGGCTTATTGCTGCTCCTATTTCTTATGTTCTTATATATTCCTACTTACCAGCAAAGTATAGGCTTCTTCACAGCCAGTAAGCTGGAGTTAGAGATGGAGGGTACAAAGCAAGCTGCCAACTCAGCCTGGAGTCTTGTTCTCTCTTTGGAGTTCAAACAGCAACTGACCTAGACTCCCAGAATTGCAAACTTATGCAATTCAACAAGCTTCAATTTCAATCATGCAACAAGGAGAGGCATTTCCGTGCTGATGACCCATCTTGGGGGCTAACTGAAAGGTAATGACAGTGTAGCTTTACCTCCCCCATCAAGAATTTCCATTGCAAGGTGACAAGGTAACAAAAACAGAAATTGCTGGAAAAGCCTAGCAGGTCTGGCAGCATCCATGGAGAGAAATAACAGTTAATGTTTCAGGTCAAGTGACCCTTCCTCAGTTCTCTTTTTGTTTCTGATTTACAGCATCCACAGTTATTTTGGTTTCAATTCTTTCGCAATTTTGATTGTTGGCTGAATTGGGAGAAGAACTGTTTTAAAAACTAAGGATTGTTGGAGATGTACTGCACTTTTTAAAAGCAAGGAACCTGACACTTATTGAAAGTACTATTTGTACAGACACTTGTCCAAGCAATAATGGAAGCCTAGTTTACAAAAGAGCTGGAGATGATGGGTGTGTAGGATTGGAGCTTTCACCAGCCACAAGTAATTGGTCTATGGACCAGTGACCCAGTTATCAATGACAAAGGCCTTTCGCCTGCCAAAAACTATGTGACTGGCTCCCTGGCAGGTGAACGGCTTGGGATGTGAAAGTTTTGGCAGAAATAATGTTAGGGGGAGAAAGAGCTATTTTCATTCAACGGTAAAAAGCATCTGCAGCCTGAAGACAGCCAGTCTATTTTCCTTTCTCAATCGCTGTAAAGTGTGACTATTAATTGCTAAGTTTAAAGCTTTTGTAAGTGGGAGCCAGTCACCGTGTTTCACCTGCAAACTGGTGAAAGTATCTGTCGAAGGAAAATCAAAAAGCAGTGTTCTAATCAGCAAAAAAATCATTTCAGTAAACCTTGTGGACAGAGACCACAGAACTGCCTTTTCTGGTGCCTGGCCTTCCATTAAGCCGACAAGTTCATAATTGTTTACCTATAATAAGAATAATTACAAGTTATTACAAGTAAATAGTCATCCTTGCTAAGTGCAGAAATCTGGTTTGTGCTTTCTGCCAACCTGATCTGGAAAAAAAAGAAACTGGGGAATTTTACATAACTTTCAAACCTTTGTACATTTGTGACAACAAGGCATAGTTTCCTTTGGGATTTCTCTTCATGCCGCCTGACAATGACCTATGGTGTCATAATCCTTTTTCAAAGATTAAGGCAAAATTATATATCCTGGGCAGGGAGAGGCAGTAATTATGCTGAACTCTGCTTGGAAACTGGCCCATGTGATTTGGTCCCCAATGGGATTCAGGGCTGTAATGAAACTCATAAAATGTCAAGTGTCAGCTTTCATACCTTAATGCTGGAAACAAACTCTTAGCCTTAGTCAGACTTTGAAACTTTGAGGTAAAGACTAAAAATAGCACTGTTGTGCAAGTGGAAGAGAGACCATTTCTGTGTTAACTAGCAAGCAAAAGGTGTGAGAACAGATTTCCTGTTTGAAGAGATAGAATTTGTAGATACTTAGAAGACCAAGCAGTCGACCCAAATTCAGGAGATTTTGCAAAATGTCTTTGAAAAATGACTCTGGAAGACACATCCTGATGTAACAGGGGAACACAACCTGTTGGATTAGCGGGAGGAATGTCAAGGTTGCATATCTGCTGAGAGTGCACTATGATGTATAAGGGTAGTGTGGCATTTTTGTGAATTAATTAATAGGGAAAATACTTTCTCCATAGTTTAGTATATTAATTGCTTCCAGAGCAATGCTTAGTTCATCAGAGTTTTTGGAGGAAGTCTCAACCAGAGTGCATGGAGGGGAACCAGTAGATGTCATAGAGAGTCATAGAGTCCTACAGCATGGAGACAGGCTCTTCAGCCCAAACTGGTCCACGCTGACCAAAATGTTTCCCTGCACTTGGCCCATATCCTTCTAAACCTCTCCTATCCATATATCTTTTAAGTGTTGTTAATGTATCTGCCTCAACCATTTCTGCTGGCAGCTCATTCCGTATGCCTACCACCCTCTGTATAAAAAACGTTGCCCCTCAGGTTCCATTTTATGCTTTCCCCTTTAACCTTAAACTGATGCTCTCTAGTCCTCGATTCCACAATCCTGAGAATAAGACTAGTGCATTCACCCTATCCATGCCTCTCATGATCTTATACACCTCTACAAGATCCCCCCTCAGTCTCCTACATTCTGAAGAAAAAAGTCCTAGCTTGTCCAACCTCTTCCTATAATTCACACCTTTGAGTCCTGGCAACATCCTTGTAAATTTCTTCTGCACTCTTGCCAGTTTAATAACATCCTCCCTTTAACAAACTGAACAAAATACTCCAAGTGCGGCCTCACTTGTCCTGTACAACTGCAACATAACTTCCCAACTTCTTTACTCAATGCCCTGACTGATGAAGGACACTGTTCCAAAAGCCTTCCTCACTGCCCTGTCTACCTGTGACTCGAAGGTCCCTCTGTTTCACTACACTCCTCAAGGCCCTACCATTCACCATGAAACTCCTACTTTGATTTGACTTTCCAAAATGCAAGAACTCACACTTATCTATATTAAACTCCATTTGCCATTTCTCAGCCCACTTCCCCAGCTGATCAAAGTCCTGCTGCAATCTCTGATAACCTTCCTCACTGTCCACGATACCACCTATTTTAGTGTCTTCTGCAAACTTACTAATCTTGCCTTGTACATTCTCATCCAAATCATTGACATTGATAACAAACAGCAATGGACCCAGCACTGACCCCTGAGGCACTCCAATAGTCACAGGCCTCCAGTCCGACAAGCATCCTTCCACTATTACCTTCTGCTTCCCACCATCAAGCCAACCTTTAGAAGGCATTCATGATGGTACCTCATAAAAGGTTAAATAATAGGATGAGAGTCCACAGAGTTAAAAGTGATACACTGGCCTGGACAGAGAATTAGCTAATGGCCAGGAAAGAAATGGGGAGAAGGGGGTTCTTTCTCACGTTTATGACCTGTAACCAGTGAGGTTCCACAGGACGAAGTGCTAGATCCAAAACTGCTTACAATATATATATTAGTGACCTGGAGGAAGGAAGCAAATGTTTGTAGCCAAAGTTTTAGACAGTATAAAAAAGGCAAGTTGCAAGGGGGCTACAAATGGTTCATGAGAGGTACTAATAAAGATTACACAAGTATGCAATAAATTGGCAAAAGATGTATGATGTGCAAAAATGTGAAGTTGTTTATTTTGGAAAGGAGAACAAATTAACAGTATTATTTAAATGGAGAAAACCTGCAGACTTGTAAGTGCTTGTGCATGAAACACAGCAAGTGCAGCAGGTAATCAGAAAGGCTGATGGAATGTTGGCCTTTACTTCAAGGGGGTTGGTGTTTAATAGTAGGGAAATCTTACTGCAATTGTACAAGGTGCTGGTGAGACTACAACTGAAATACTCAAATACATCTTGAGCAGTTTTGGTCCCCTTATTTAAGGAAAGATATAATTTCTTTGGAGACAGTTCAAAGAAGGTTCACTAGGATGATCCACACTATAGTGGGATTATTTTATGATCAAAAGATAAACGGGTTGGGACAATTCATAGGAATTTAGAATCATGAAAGGTAATCTCACTGAAACACGTCAGATTCTCAAGGGGCTTGATAGAGTAAATGCTGAGAGGACGTTTCCCCTCATGGGAGAGAGTCTGGGATAAGAGGGCATAGTCCCAGAATAAAAGGGTGGCATTTTAAGACTGAGATGAGGAGGAATTTCTTCTTTCAGAGGGTTGACAGTCTTTGGAACTCTTTGCCATAGAGAGCTTTGGGGGCAGAGACCTTGTGGACAGCTGAAAATAATACAAGTCTTCATCAGTAGGGGAATCAAAGGTTCTGGGGAAAGGGCAGGAAAGTGGATAAGAGAAATGTCGGATCAACCATAATCCTATGGATCGGTGGAGCAGGCTCAATGGGCCAAATGGCCTACTCCTGTTCATATTTCTTATGGTCTTATGAATATTGATTTTAGTTTGCTTGCTATAGTGCAAGTCTTAAAACATGAAATCACATCTTGTGATTCTTTACCTTGGCTAGGGGCAAATTTATATTCCTTTATAAAAGTTAGTGGACGCTACAGGACTGCAACAATACCACGAATCAAATGCAACCAAAAAGCAACCGACCACAAACTTCAAGATGCGAAGGCATGAAATAGGAATTCTGTTAGCAGAAAATCCAAAAGTTTTAAAAGCAATAAACAAAAAAGATTAATTTAGATTTACCAATTACAATATCATAACTTTTCCCTCACTTCGTTATTAAAAGAAAATCTTGCATTCTGACTAGTAAATCACAAGATACCTTTCTGTCTTATCAGCATGAAATACAGAGGAATACTAGAATATAAACTGGCTAATTAAGACTAGAGACCAGGAATGCAGTGCACCAAGGTGCAAGACATAATGAGTTGCTGAAGTTAGTTAGCTAACCCATCAGGAGGCGATAATGAACAAAACATTAGATATGAGTATTTATAATATCTGCTCCCAACTGGAATGCATATTGCTACGAGTGTGTTGATTTTAAAATGTCTTCAGAGATAGCTTGAGAGAACATTAAAATCATCTGTTGAGAAGAGGGTGGATCTGCATGACTCTTGTTTAAATCACAAAACGATTCAGATTGTTTGACTAAGCACAATATATACCAATAACACTGATCTCTGTAATATCTATTTATTCAACTATGCATGATGCCTGATGAGACTATCAAATTTGTTACAATATAAGAAACTTTTCTTTATAAAGAATATTAAGCTTCAGATACTTAATGAGAGAATAAAGCCATTAGATTCCATGGTTTTGAACAAATAAAACAAACTTTACATTATAAGATTAGAAAAGTAACAAGTATACTCTAATACCTTGAATTAGTAAATAAGCCGTGCTCCATAGCTGGTAAGACAGAGCTCATATCTTCCAGCAACCCATCCAGCCATTAGGTGAGACTGAGAGTCAAACAAGTCTTAAAATAAATTTGCCTTCTTTGCAACGGACTCCAATTTTTCACTTTAAGATCTAGTCGACAGACTTCCTCAAAACTGCTCCATCACAATTTGTCTCAATAACTGGACTCATCTTGGTGATTCAATCTCCTCCCATGCTGGCATGCCCTGAATTTCCCAAGGATGCTCACAAACGCATATTGCAGCACATTTCAGCTTCTTGCCAAGCTACCTTCATCAAGCTGGTGATGTATCTGGATTTCCATGAGCTGCTAGACGCAGCATCACGTGTTTTTTTTTCCAGCTGAACTGGTCTGCTTCTGAAACTGTGTCCCACTGCTCCAGCAAAATTATACTCACATGACAAAACACAGAGTCCCAGCTTCCTCTGCCACATTGTTGCCAACAACTGCTCACCTCACAGCTACACAATCTTTTCTCCAAAATCACCTTCCACTATGCTTTATACAGCTGCTCTGCAGTATCCAATCACTGGCACAGTTCCAGCTATGCAGTGGCTCAGCATAGCCCCACTGCATATAGCCGGCTAAGGGTAACATTTTAACAATATGGAGTCACTGCCTCTCACTACATTTCATTGACGAACTAATTAACCACAGAAGCATTGCTCACTGACCTCAAAAGAATGAGTTATCTCTCATTGACTCTGCAATTAGCCCTATCCTTGTTTCCAGGTGGGATCAAATGTAATCAGCGTTAGAGTCATGGAGTCATACAGCACAGAAACAGACCCTTCAGTTCAACTCATCCGTGCCAAGCATGTTTCCTCAGCTAAACTAGTCCCATTTGCCTGTGTTTGGCCCATATCCCTCAAAACCTTTCCTATTCATGTACCTGTCCAAATGTTGTTCAAGTGTTGTAACGGTACCCGCCTCTACCACTTTCTCTGGCTTACATGTTACCACCTCTACAATACATCTTCTGCAGCACATCATTATTGCAATGACCATCTTTTGGTTAGTTGTGTCACTCAACAAATTCAGGAATTTGGTTCAAACTCAGAATTCGGAGAAACACAGCAGTTCTGGTAGCATCTCATTTATTCATTTTGGGACGTGGGTGTTGCTGGCTGGGCCAGCATTTATTGCCCATCCTGAGATGCCCTTGAGAAGGTGGTAGTGAGCTGCTTTCTTGAACCGCTGCAGTCCAACTGCTGTGGGTTGACCCACAATGTCATTAGGGAGGGAATTCCAGGATTTTGACCCAGTGACAGTGAAGGAACGGTAGTGTGTTTCTAAGTCAGGTTGGGGAGTGGCTTGAAGGGGAACTTGAAGGTGGTGGTGTTCCCATATTTCTGCTGCCCTCGTCCTTCTAGATGGATGTGGTCGTGGGTTTGAAAGAAGCTGTCTGAGGATCTTTGTTGAATTTCTGCAGGGCATCTTGTTGATAGTACACACTGCTGCTACTGAGTGTCAGTGGTGGAGGGAGTGGATGCTTGTGGATGTCATGTCGATCAAGTGGGCTGCTTTGTCCTGAATGGGGTCAAACTTCTTGAGTGTTGTTGGGGCTGCGCCCATCCAGGCAAGAGGAAGAGAAAAGAAGAATTAACATTTCTAGTCTGGGATGACTCTCTTCAGAACTGTCTACTCTAACTATTCTAAGTTCATCTCCAGCACTTAATCCATAGTCTTGTATGCCTTTGCTTCGCAAGTACACATCTAAAAGTTTCTTAAATGTTATGAGGGTTTCTAGCCTCTACCATCCTTACAGGCACCGAGATCCAGATTCCTAACATTGATCTTTCCACCAAGGGCAAAATTCCGTCCTGTTTACCCCATCTATGCTCCTCATAACTTAATGCATCTCAATCATGCCCCCACTCAGCCTCCTCTGTTCAAAACAAAACAACCTCAGTCTGTCCAATCTCTCTTCCTCACCAAAACTTTCCAGCCCAGGCAACATCCTGGGAGATAGGAACATGGCAGCATTTTCCCAGCTACCATCAGTCTGAGGAAGCACCTGAAACGTTAACACTTTTCTCTCCACGGATGCTGCCAGACCTGTTGAGCTTTTCCATCAACTCCTGTTTTGAGATTTCAGAATTATCCAGAATAGCGGGAAGGATGAACAATTAACAGCCCAGTGACCAACCAACCAAATACGTGAATAAATGCAAAATACTGCTGATGCTGGAAATCTGAAACCAACACAGAGACACCATCCATTTTCCTTTTAAAATCCACAACTGACTCGGAATTGTATCATCTACCACACTCCCAGGCAGTTCACTGCAGATCCGATCGGCATGATGCAAGAAAAGTATTCATTCTTTCTCATTTCATCATTTTGTTTTTGCCATTCACATTATATCAGTATTCTCCAATTCTTGGTTCTTCCAACTGGGAAGACATTTTTCCCTCTATCTAGACCAGTGCTTCGCAATCTATTCTCCAAGTTAAGCCCATTTTAACAAATGGAAAAACTAATGAGATCCCAGAGACCACAAAAAAAAGCAATATAATAGCATCGTAATAATTCAGTATATAACTGCTGAAGACAAGATGATAGATTCTGGAGTTCAACTGTGCACTGAATATACAAATGAGGTGTCATCCAACATTACAGGGAGGAGTATTACAGAGAGCACAAACATAAAGCCTCAGGATTTGCTCCATTGGAGAGTCATTTAGATCTTAAACAAAAGATACCAGCCAAAGAATATTAGGTCCCCCCCCCACCCCAGCATAAAGGCACCTCTGAAGACTCTGAGAAACAGATGAGGAAGACATCAGCTTCAAACCCTGACTGAGAGTTACTTGGTGATCAGAGCAGTGACTGAAGCATTTAAGTTCATCTCGGTATTCCAAGGATAGAACAGGGACAAAAAGTAAGCCATGTTTTTCTGAACATTATAATATCATGACCCACAAGTCATGGCCTGCTAATGTTACTTGCCGTAGGCAAACAGCCTAGCTACAGCCATCATTATGGCACACGTGAGCATATTTACTTATCTAATACATTGAAAGACAGGAATAACAAAGAATTAATAAGCTGCAGAGAAGAAAGATATTTGTTGGAGCAAGTATAACAAATCTTACCATGCAGTTTGGTTAGTTCCACATTTGTTATGGGTCACTGAGTATTAGGACACCTTGCTTCAACTTGGTTGCATTAACATCATACTTTCAAATGATGATTCTGTCTTTCACTGGTATTGCCTTTTAAAAGGACACTAACCTTTTGCGTTTTACAGCGCCAGCTAACAGCTTTGCTTGAGAGAACTTGCTCTTGTTTTCTGCTGGTTTAGCAGCTGCTTTCTTCTCAGTCTCTTTTTTGGAGTCAGTATTTGCTGCAAGTTTTGTGCGGGCACTGTTAGTTCTCTGTTAAGGACCAAACAAATTATTCAGTGCCAATTCTGAACAACATTTCAGGGAATTTTAACAGCTTGTGCTCCAAAAGTTCAGAAGAAATTGGAACAACTGGCTTTTCAGCCTTGATGTAACTGAACATGGAAAAATAAAAGTGAGTACACTATATAGAAATGCTAAACCTAAAACTACTGCAAACAAAGGCAAAATAGTAATTGAAACACAGGTTCCAGCTGTAAAAATACAAATTGAGGAATGGTCATTACAAAAAGTTCATGAATACAAAATACAACAAAATACTCTAGATGTTGAACATCTGACATGAAAACAGAAAATACTAGAAACAAACAACAGGTCAGATAGTATCTGAGAAGTCAAAGGCACAGTTGATATGCAGAATTAATGCATATTTTTGAGGTGTGTGTCGTGTGTGTGTGGTCGGTCACATTTGATCAGGTCCAAGTGAGCAGAGTGGAGATGGAGATGCTTTCCTCCAATCAAGTCTGGGCCTAAAAGGCTTTACTCCACTGCCATTGGTATTCAATTAGTCGTAGACGCGAAGTCCCATTTCAATTGCTATGGCGTGAAGTAGGGTGAGATGGGGGCTTCCAATGTGTTTGGGCATCTATGCCTGATTGAGGGACTGAGCATTAGGGAGTAGAGATCCTGCAAGAAGCCACCCTCTTCCTCTTACCAGTGAACCCTACTCCCTATCCTCATGGGTGCTTAATGCAAGGTACAAAACTGCCCAGATAAGTGTCTGACTGGAATGCAATAAATCTAGGCTTCCAGAGAAAAGTGATGTGGATCTCCCAATGACTCTCCAACTGGTAGACATGACACACATTAAATCTCAGCAAATGATTGCCTTTCCTTAAACCTGGCCAGACCCCAAATGAAAACTCAGTGTCTGTTCACACAAATAATGGCCTGTTGAGTTTTTCTAGCACTTTCTATTCAAAACACAGAATTGGTTTAAATATTGTCACCATCTCAGAAACATCCAGATCAAGCAGCTCATGACGTCTCTCAGTGTGCAATGATGATTTGTCACCAGTGCTGCTATTTAACATTCTAGCCAATGGCCTGCTTAACCTCAACAGCTAAACACGCATCAAGAAAAATGGATCAATCGATATCAACCATCCCAATCAATATTTTCTAAAGATGTCAACAACTACTGATAGATTGGTTGTTAACAAGAGGACACAAATGTTTGGTGCATTCCATTGTTCTTTCAAGTTGCTAAAGTCAAAAGGGTGTGGTGTGGCTGACCGTAAAAGCCATTTCCTTACTTGAAAGCTTCTACATGAGACAGGTGATCAATGATACGGTGATAGAGTACAGTTTCTTGTGGCATTGAACATTGCCAGGTAAATAGGCAGAGGCTTCACAGAGAAGGACAAGCTGCCAGAAGAGTGAGGAGGAAGAGGAGCACAGATTGCAGGAGTGTTCTAACTTCCTGGGAGCCTCTTTGCACATTTGTATCTACTCAACAGTGTCAGCGATCTGAGCTACCAATGCAGCACCCAACATTAGGTGGATGCTGCTTGTGCTGCAGTGCAAGATGAGGCATGGTTTATCAGGTGCTGCTTCATTCATCAGGCAGAACTATGCTTGTGGAGTTGGCCACCACTCGCATGCCTCAATGAGTGGGCTCCTTATTATGTGGTAATCCCCATGTCAAGTTGGTGCTGGATTCCTGCGTGCTTTGACATTGACTGAATTCCTCATCTGAGTTCTCTACAGGCATGACCCTTTACCAAACAAACACCAACTCCTACACTTGCATTAGCTGTAGCCCATTTATGCATAGTGTCTTATCACATGCAAATCTTACTTTGTATGCAATATCTACAATATTAGTATCTGAGCTGGTAGCTGAGCTTGAGAGATCAAGTTATGATGCAGCTGTAAAATGCAACAAACGGCCCACACACAACAAAGGGAAATTACAGGGAACATTGGGTTTCAATCCTGCCACTGGCCAAGCTGTAGCAAGGTCACTTTGGAAAACAGTCAGTACTGTATCCTCCCTCGGGGTCAAGATGAGCAGGACTGCTTTGTACACATCCAGTGAGTGCATGCTGTCTCTGGTTGTGCACTTTCGCCCTTGCAAAAAAAAAAGAGGAATATGAACCTTGTGGAATCATTTTGGCTGTCATGGCCATCATGGTCAAATAGCTGTCAGTATCTGCAAGTTGTATGGTATGGGTATATGGCATGCAACATTGTGTATGAGGGTGAGGTGTAGCATATGAACATCAGCTACAAATCCTGGCTGCTGGAGGCTGATGGTTGATGAGTGATGAGGGTGTGATGAATTGAATGGTGTCTGAAGCTAGTGTTGCAATTGGATGCATATGGCATTTGAGAATGCATTTCCTGATCTTGTCAATTCTTTTGAGGTAATTGAATGCCTTCACTGCAACATGGTCTTCGATGCTGAACTCCTGGTACTGACCCTCACAACTAATTGCTTTTTAAACCCTGCATCTAGACCAATGAAGATACAGGGTATTGTTCTTCCTTTCTACCTGTGTAGTGCCATTCTGCAGGCCAGCTTCACTTCTGTTCCACCTCACGCACTGAAAAGGAGGCCAAGCTACTCTCAGCGTCATCAAAAAAGTTAAAGATTGTATACAAGTTGCAAAGTCCAAACTTTACCTGTTAAATAAACTCAAGGTCATGGAAAACAGAGACTGTGTTTCTCTATTTACTATTTATTACGACCTGATTGATTCTAACTGCAGAAAAGCATATCTAACCTGTATATATATACAACTCTACTAGTTAAAACTTGAATCCCCTTTGAAAATCATACTGCACAGGCAAACAGATGAAAAACATTGCTATCATGGGTAGAGAGCAAAAAACATAGAGAGGAAACTATTCAATAGCACCAGTCTCAGAACTTGATGGTGTGTCCCTCTTATTTTCATACATCCTTCAGTTCTTTGATCTTTTCCTTCAGGTTCTTTCACTTCTTCACAGAAGGCACAGAGTGACTCATTCACAAATTATAAAGTCTCTGAGTTATTGGTTAAACACAACTGCTGACAGCAACTGTTGGGAGAAAATAAACTGCCTTTCTTCATGCTGTAGGTATCTTGCTAGAGAGCAAGGCACACCATCTCTCTTTCCAGTAGTTCTGACAACATCATTTACACCCAGAAGCTGTTCAGCTACCCAGATGCCAATCAGATTGATAACCATTGGCATCCACAACTGGTCACAACTCCAAAGACCAAGTACCAACTTGTTGACAGCCAAATCTCACTTTGTACACAGACCCCTGGAGCAGTCATGTACAAAAACCACTCCCACCCTGCATCCCCAACCCCACTGCTTCAACAAAGTTGCAGTATACTCACCACACAAAGTGAGGTTCCATAACCACCTTTTTTTAAAACTACAGCAATTCTTTCCTCAGTTCTTTGTGGTCTTTTTACCAATTCAGTCCATAAGCAAAAAGAAGTAAAATGAAACAATATGGTCTTTACACTTTCTGCAAGATTCCCAGCATCTGCTCTAGCCACTAAATATCTGAGCACTTCAAGAGATGCAGTGAAGTTTTCTGAAGTACCAGGTTGGTTTGATTTTATATTTTTTGCTGACGCACTGCAGGCAATGGGCAACACAATTCAGCAACCAAGTTATGGCAAGTGTCATGGACTGTGCCATCAAACAGCACTTGCTCAGCAATAATGTGCTCAGTCTGGGTTCCCTGCTTGCCAGATCCTCTCAGTTCCTGACCTCATTACCGCCTTAGTTCAAACATGAACAAAAAGCACTGAAATCTATAAGGGAGGTGAGAATGACTGCCATTGACATCAGGGTAGCATTCAAACAAGTAAAGCGTCAGACAGACCTAACAAAGCTGAAGTCAATATGGTTCAAGGACAGCCTTCATTTCACAAAATTCACTTCTTTTATTAAAATGAAAGCTATCAGATAATAAAATCTTTACTTCAACTTTTCTCAATAGTTGAATGGAGTTGCATAAAATGTGCAGCAAATGGGCAGGCCATCCGAACCAATTATTTCACACTGGCAGTTTTGCCCCAGATAGATCTCTTCTCACTCCTCATCAAATCCCATCAACATATACTTCTCTATTCCTTTCTCCCCTCATGGGTTTAACTAGCTTCAATTTTAAATATCCCGGTGCTATTTAAGACAACTATTTCTTGTGTTAGCAAGTTCTACTTTCTTCCTACTCGCTACATAAATAAGTTTCTTCAGTGTTTCCTGCTGGACTATCTTCTATTATGTCACAAGGTTTGCTCTCACCTACAATTAGAAAATTCTTCTTGCCCCTCATTCTGATTCCAATCTGCATTTTACTGGTTATTTCCAGATCTGTTCTGCTGCAAATCTCCAGATTCTTTTCTTTTTACATCTTGTGACTCTGTACCCAAGATTGAGAACAAAGCTCGAGGATTTATTGTGGCGTCACCTGAGGCAGTTCACCAATACAGCATGTAACTGGACAGCTGCTCCCACCGCTGCCAAATGACAAAGCTGTCTCAGTATCTTGGAAGCAGTTCAGAACTACAAAATTTAAATTACATTTTGTTTTACCCACGAGGTTTCCATGCCTATATTTATTATCCAATGTCTAAACACTAAACAGCAGTAGATGTGATCTATATGGACTTCAGTAAGGCGTTCGACAAGGTTCCTCATGGGAGACTGATTAGCAAGGTTACACAGGGAGAACTAGCCATTTGGATACAGAACTGGCTCAAAGGTAGAAGACAGAGGGTGGTGGTGGAGGGTTGTTTTTCAGACTGGAGGCCTGTGACCAGTGGAGTGCCACAAGGATCGGTGCTGGGTCCTCTAGTTTTTGTCATTTACATAAATGATTTGGATGCGAGCATAACAGGTACAGTTAGTAAGTTTGCAGATGACACCAAAATTGGAGATGTAGTGGACAGCGAAGAGGGTTACCTCAGATTACAACAGGATCTGGACCAGATGGGCCAATGGGCTGAGAAGTGGCAGATGGAGTTTAATTCAGATAAATGTAAGGTGCTGCATTTTGGGAAAGCAAATCTTAGCAGGACTTACACACTTCATGGTAAGGTCCTAGGGAGTGTTGCTGAACAAAGAGACCTTGGAGTGCAGGTTCATAGCTCCTTGAAAGTGGAGTTGCAGATAGATAGGATAGTGAAGGCAGCGTTTGGTATGCTTTCCTTTATTGGTCAGAGTATTGAGTACAGGAGTTGGGAGGTCATGTTGTGGCTGTACAGGACATTGGTTAGGCCACTGTTGGAATATTGCGTGCAATTCTGCTCTCCTTCCTATCGAAAAGATGTTGTGAAACTTGAAAGGGTTCAGAAAAGATTTACAAGAATGCTGCCAGGGTTGGAGGATTTGAGCTATAGGGAGAGGCTGAACAGGCTGGGGCTGTTTTCCCTGGAGCGTCGGAGGCTGAGGGGTGATCTTATAGAGGTTTACAAAATTATGAGGGGCATGGATAGAATAAATAGACAAAGTCATTTCCCTGGGGTCAGGGAGTCCAGAACTAGAGGGCATAGGTTTAGGGTGATAGGGGAAAGATATAAAAGAGACCTAAGGGGCAACTTTTTCACGCAGAGGGTGGTACGTGTATGGAATGAGCTGCCATAGGATGTGGTGGAGGCTGGTACAATTGAAACATTTAAGAGGCATTTGGATGGGTATATGAATAGGTAGGGTTTGGAGGGATATGGGCCGGGTGCTGGCAGGTGGGACTAGATTGGATTGGGATGTCTGGTCAGCATGGACGGGTAGGACCAAAGGGTCTGGTTCCATTCTGTACATCTCTATGACTCTATGACTAATGTGCCACACTAGGCAAACAAATGGCTGCTTATTAACAACAACGCATGAATCAAGAACTCAAAGAGCCCACAAAAGACATGTTGCTTTTGTTTGAAGGATAAGTTGGTTACTAGCCTTTTGCATCAAGTTATTTTATAAATAAATAGCTTAACTTGGGCTAAATGACACAGTTTAAAATGAAATGCAAAATCTATGGTTCAGCACATGCTAAAGAGTTTACAATGAGAACCAAGTAAACGTTCATGTACATCATCAGCACCAAAGATTAAACTTGATTTCCCTTGGTCCTCTTACTCTGAGTCTATACAGTTAAATAATATATTCTGTTCATCATCCTTAAGTTATTAAATTCTTCACAAATCAACACCATTAATATATCATTAAATTAACCAATACAATAAAATGTATTGCCGAGATTGTCTGTACCACTGAAGATTTTGAAAAGGTTCTATGTTAGCTATCTAAATATAGCAGGTCCTCAACAGGCTTAACACTCAACCACAGGCAGCTCAAGTAAACAACATATCAAATTCAGAATATTAGGGTTGTTCGTTTTAATTTAAAGAATGTATGCTTTGCTGAAAATATAATTTCTGCTTATTTCCTCAGGGAAATTTATTAAAAACTGTTCAAACCTTGTTTCTTCACTGCTCATAAGCCTTTTGAAGTCAAGGTCAGTAAACTGGCCACCTTCCATCCAAATGAATCTATCCATCTTTTTGATATGATGTATTATGCTTTGAAAGTGTAAGAGATCCTCCAAGCAGTCAGATCGCAGAACAAGAGAATAGTGGCACTTCAACCACCTGATGCAAAAAGGAGTTTCTTTCTTTCCTGATAAAATGACCAGTGAGCACTTCCCCAGTCTCTCTGCTTCAAGAAGGACACACATTAATCAGCATTGATTGGCTGGTTCACTATGGATCTTCAGGTATCTGGTTTGCTGCATATACAGTAGGTTTTGCTATGGACATGATGAAACAGAGGGGAAAATCACAGAAACGAGTGAGGACACAGCTGGAAAGTGGGAGGAAAAGATGAAAATCAAAGAGAAAGGAACAGTGCAGATGTAAGAAGAGGAAAAGTGTAGATCGATGAAAATGAAACAAGCAAAACAGAACTTGGGGAACCGAATTGGTGGGATAACATAAGAGAACCAGTGCATGCATAGAAGAAGTAGACAAAGTATACAACAGGTCCAACACAAAGAAAGAAAATATTCCAGAGAAAGAGGGAGTCTATTCCAAAACACTCGAGACAGAGGGAAGAGAGTGAGAAAAAGTGACACAGGATAAATTCAGCAGCAAAAATTTGAATGCTCTCTGTGGCTTAATGGCTTCTTAGATAAATAAGAGGGAAAAAAGTGGAAGTCCAATGAAATAAAAAAAAACAAATGTATATTGAGAGAAAACATGAAACAAAGGACTTACCTGAAGTGCAAAGCAGAGAGAAAAGACAATAAAAGAATGTCAAAGAGAGAGAGTATATACAAGCGAAGAAAATTGATGTAAGCAATGAGATGATGAAATTCAGAAAGTGTGACTTGAATAAACTACATCAGAGAAGCACAACTAGTAAACTGTTGGAGTACTGTATTCCCTCATTACATGGTACTTGCCGAATTTACTGTTTTAACTTATTAAAATAACAACTCAATTTTACTGATGAAGCTAGAACATAATTATCATTGGCAAAGCAAACTTTGAAAGAAAAATGAAAGGGAGATACTGTCTTTGGAGTCAAATATCCAGAAGGAAAATATATGTTAAAGTCATCTATCATTGAATTGGATCTATGACAGAGTTTTAAGCTTTATGATGAAATCAGACACTAAGTTCCTACATCATTGCAATCAAGATTCAACTGGGGTCCAACAAAAGGATATTCTATATTCTTTCAACTCTTTATCATCTTCATCCCTACGTTGCTTCTCTAAGAGCACCTGTTGCCTGGCAACTTCATCAAGGTAGTTTGTTTCCTCCTCATCTAGGCCTCTTACCATATTTTCTGTAAAAAAAAATTAAAACGTGTTAATTTAACATAAAATCAACTTGTAGTTTCTTCTGATGGCTTATTCACAAATTATTCCACAGACACAATAAACAGAGACGCTTTTAGAAGATAAGCTTAATTTGATCAGCTCTTTTTCTTTGGCCCATACAAGGAAGTAAATACAGGAAAATATAAATAACTTTCATAATATGCACTGAATATGTATGCATACACACACATTACAAAAAAATAAAATAACATAAAAGTTACTGAATGTTTCAGCAACCTCTCTCAGAAGAAACACAATCATCAAAATGAATCTGCTTCCCCCATCTCAATGCTGATATTCACTAGTCACAGTGCAGTCATGGGAGTATATTCAGATATGACTTTGAAAGATCCTTCATTGTATTCTACTTCTCACAACAGCCATTTTAACAAATCCTAGAAGCAAAAGTACTTCTTATTCAACTGGAGAGGTAATATTTCCATGGATTTAAAAGGCATCTGGATGGGTGTATGAATAGGAAGGGTTTGGAGGGTTATGGGCGAGGTGCTGGCAGGAGGGACTAGATTGGGTTGGGATATCTGGTCGGCATGGATGAGTTGGACCGAAGGGTCTGTTTCCGTGCTGTACATCTCTATGACTCTAAGTCAGCTGAATTTGGAGTCATATAGTAATAATCAAATGCGCTCCAAGATTCAGCAAATGAAATTGCATTTGACGCTGAAACAAAGCTGCTGAGGTCAGGCTTCATCATGATGAGGGATACCAGTAAATTACATGCACTAACTGGAAAGAAAGCACTGAAGTAATTTGATGCAGATTGTAAATGCATTTCAACACTCATCCTCAGTATAGTAATTTTTCAACATTCGAAGTATAATTACTTAACTTGGATATTCAGCATGCAGGGAAGGCTTCTGTAACATCTTAACCACTTTTTTTTTCACCCACAATGTACTCAGAGTGTTCTACTATTCTATAATTTCAATATTTTTGAATCCATGTTTGATGTTGACTCTCGTAATTCACATAGTCTTGGTACCGAGCATTTAATGAGATGTGCCAAACATGGTAGCTGAACAAAGTAATAGAATCAGAAACCAAGTAATTGAATTTATGAAGCTTCTTTAATGCAATAAAACATCCCAAGATGCTTCAAACCAGGAATACAGGAAACAGAAGGGTCTGCCATTTGAGATCATGACTGATCTTCTGTCTGAATGCTATTTTCCTTCACCATGTCTCCACATGAAAAATTATATTGATTTTTGTCTTGATCATACTCAATGAATGAGCTTTGGGGTAAAGAATTTCAAAGATTCCTCAATCAACAAGTGAATAAATTCTAACTCGTTTCGCAGTCCTGAATGGCCTATTCCTTATTCTGAGACAGTGTACCTTGGATTTTGAACTTTTTTTTAAATGTCACACACTTTGAAAAAGAGTTTGCAGTCACTAGTAGAGTTTACAAAAAATCCTCTGCTGTACTGCTTTAATTGGCAGGCATATTTTGTTAAGGAAAAAACACCTGGCTATGCAGTTTCGCAAGCACCCATTGGTGACATTTCCCCATGAGTGTGTGGCTGAGTTTCAAACCAATGATCTTTCTCAGAGAGTTCTGACTGCACAACTTGACTGAAAGTTTGAAGAGGCTACTAAAAAATTTACTATCTTTGATGTGAGATACGAACAGACGGTTGTTTCATAGTGTTTGAGAATACCAATAATGAATCTTAATGGGTTTGAATGGGTTTTATGAATGGGAACTTTTTCTCAAAAATACTGACAAAACTTGACAAGGTACAAACTTGTTGAAGAATCTCAATAACAGTACCGTTTCAGGTTAAGGGTTCAATCATTATGGTCTTGAGATGAAAAATTTCTTCATTCAATGGCTTGTGCATCTTTGGAACTTTCTACGCCAGAGGGTTGCAAATATTTCATGATTAAGTATATTCAGTGCTGAGATTGATAGATTTTTGGTTGCTCAAGGAATGAAGGGATATGGGGAACAAGTAGGTTACATGAAGTTGAGGCAGAAGTTTAGCTGTATCAGATTGAATGGCAGAGCAGGCTGAAGGGGTCATATGATTTACACCAGCTCCAATTTCTTATGTTCTTATGCGCCAGTTATTTTGAGGGTTGGGTTACAGAAATCGCTATACTTAACATTTTTAAGCACAGGTCTCAATGAATCAATATGAAGGCATCATCTTACTGAATTTAAACTGCTCCTCGAATTCAGCTTGTTTCTTATCTTTCTGCTCTTGAAGCCTTTCATACAATGATCGAGGATCATAGACCTGCTCTGGACATTCTGCAAAAGAATAAATGGAACATGTATGACCACAGATAGTGCCGTGAGTTTGTTAACATTTTCCAATATATCTAGTTATGTTGCAATTGTTTGTGTACTAAAATTAAAATAATTCAGCTTTCATGCATTGTCCAAGGAGGAAAAAATGGTAGTGTCAATGGACTAGTAATCCGCACACCCAGGTTAATGTTCTGAGAATTTGGGTTCATGATGGTGAAATGTGAATTCAATTTAAAAACCTGGAATTTTAAAAATGACCACTTTAAGTATTGCTAAAAAAAAATCTGGTTCATTAAGGTCCTTTAGGGAAGGAAATCTGCTGTCCTTACCTGATCTGGTCTACACGCAACTCCATTCTCACAGCAATGTGGTTGACGTCCAACTGCCCTCTGGGAAATTAGAGATGGGCAATAAATGATGGCCTAGCCAACGATGCCAACATCCCATGAATTGTTTTTTTTTTAATTTTGTAAATTCTAGTCCGCATTATATAAAACAAAACATATCATACAATATCATCGATTCTGAGAATTTGCGGATCTTGGGCTGGATTTAGCATTCACTGACCAAGCAATCACAATCTGGATTTCCATGACAAGATTTCTTTTGTTCCTGAAAAATCTAGTTGTTTCTGGCACCAAGTCAAAGAGGCCTTGACTAATCTAGCAGCTGTGATGTCATTAGCCAATTGTATTGAACCAATGGCACAGACAGCAAACCGGGAAGTAAAATGCCCTGATTGTTCTTTGCTTTTAATTAGATTTTACCAAGAATGGTATAAACAGTTGAGGCATACACACAGCATTAATATAAAAGATATTTTTAAAGATTGTATATGAAACTTCATTTTAAAAATCTGGAATCCCTTAAATGAAAGCATTTATCACCAAACCTCCATAAAATTAACTTTTGAGCACATTGAGGAATTTAACAGTATTTGTGAACTCAGTATCCATTAAAATCTCAATTACACTTGGTTTTACATGATATACCTTTTCCTTCTGAATGCAAAAGGTAGACGTTCTCATCAGTTCTTAGATTTCCATTTAATTGCAGTTGGCAGTGCCTCAATAGTGCACCCTCTGGAAAAATGCAGTCACTAATAGCACTTTCTGATTTTCCGAGCTTATTTGCACATGCCATATCCGAACATTGCTTTCAGTTTCAAAAACGTAATGACAGCACAAACACAGCCAATTTTAATGCCACTACTGGCACAAAATCCAGGCCTTCACTTCACACAGTAAATTGGATGCCATTGACTACTGCCAAGAGGTTGAGCTCCAATCCCCAGACATCCCCTGAAAAAAGGTTAGTTGGTCAAATTGCACCTGTGCACAGCTGGACAAGTTTCCCACAGATTATCAGGCAGATGGTGCTTACTCAGTAACAACATTTGATACAGTATAAATGCAGTACAATTTTGAAAAAAAACAAGGCTACTAACCAAAAGGACTAACAAAGTAATTCCTTTTACCTTTCTAAGTATCAGTTCAGCTCAGATCATTGCACTCTTAGGATTTGAATGTGAACTTTCAACAAGGCTTCAGTGCAGTGCTAAAAGGAGTTTCAGTCAGTGTATTTTGGTTGACATATTAAAACAAAGGCCCATTTATCTGTTGAAATGGATGCAGGTTCCTGTGCCCGTAATCAAATTTTAATAGAAAGTTATGTGAGTGCCCTGGACAACATTCCTCTTTTCAGCTTAAAAAAAATCATCTGGTTACGCACTCATTTCTATTAAGGATCCTGTGCACAAATTAGCTGTCATTTCTTCCCTACATCACAGCGACTGCACTTCATGTTGAGAATGTGATATAACGCTGCATAAATGCAAATTTTGTCTGAAGGTAATTTTGAAAAGAAGAAGAATTCATTAATCATAAATCTATAAGTGGAATGTCAAAAACAACACAGATAGATTTGTCGAAGAAAGGCAAATTTAAATGGAGAAAATACTGCATCTCAATCATGCCCTTGTAGTTTTATCCTGTTAATACACAATGTGTTAGGTATTGCTCTCAGTTTTTCGTTTGCTTGAATTATTCTATTTACACAACATTAATTTGCATTGTCTGTCCTAGAATACCAGTTTAAGATGGTTATGTTTATTTTGAAGCCCATTTTTCTTCAAAATTTGCTCCAGATGACCATTATCCATTGTAAGTGATCCATCATCAAAGAGTACAACTGGCTAATATTTTATGATCAAACATTATTGCTGCTACAAAACCATCTTCAAACAATAAATGGAAAAGTTGCTTTATACTGTCAATTGAAACTCATTCAATTACCAATTTGCAAGGTTCCCTAATCAAAAAATTAAATTAAACACCACACACAGACTTTGTGACCTCAAAAGTGATAAAAATTCTACTTTAGTAGCAGAATTATACATTGTACATTACAGGACACAAATCTCCTGCCCCTTAAACACTATTGTGCTCTGATATGGCCAACTAGAAATACAAGTAGTGGTGGAAGAACCCAGCAAGTATACTGAAAGTTCGTCATAAAATTGCTATCTTGATTTCCATATCGACACAAGCAGAACTTATTTCAGTGGAATTCCCATCCAAGCAAATTTGGAATTTTATTTCACAGGACCCCACCATCCACCAAACATTTGCAAATGATGAAGAAACAGAAATTCTTGCTTTCCATTGCCTGAAACTCAACTAAGGTGCAATCAGAATGCCTGAGATAAAGACTAGAAATTGCACATCCTTTCCTGGGTTTTACAAGAAGCAATAAGCGTTAGAACTGATTGGCGCATTTTGTTTTCTGTAACTTTTCAGTAATACTATTTTATTCGTCATTATTAATTATCTTTTGACACAGATTTGGTCACCTTACCCATCTTTCATGATACTCATGCACTGTGTTCAGTGTGCACTGTTCGTTATAAATCCTTAAGTTGCATTATGCGAGACAAGTAAGTGGTAGTCAGTACACATGCTGAGATGGTCACCTTCTGAATGTGAGAATTTAGGAGGAACTGTCATTCCCTTCCACTTGACCAATTATCCCAATGGGACTCCCTTTATTGCTGCTGCATGATTGCACTGAGTGAGGCTGTGAGGTCCCTCATTGAGAGGTTCTGATTGACTGACATTTCTCCAGTTTCTAGTGGAGGTTGAACATCACCTATCCAGAGTACTATAAGCTTCACAGACTGGGCATCTTTGACCACCAATAATAGCAATGGTGCTAAATAATATTTCACAATGGATTCTCATCTCTAGGAACAGGCCTGGGGCGAGAAGATTGCAAATCTAGTTAAGGTCGTTGCCTTGTCCCAGTGGATGAATAGAGAATCAAAATCCCTCCCCAAGAGACCTCATTTTGGCACATTCCTCCCAGTACTGGAATTGATGTAAGGGATTGCAGTATATGCAGTAATGGCGGCAGCGTCCTGGCCATCCTGGTGATTGGATGTGGCAGCGCCAGCAATGACATGGTACCTTCCAGCATTTGGGGGCAGCAGTGGCAGCAAACTCCCTCTTGCAATCGGAGGCAGCAACAGCAACAATAACGCAGCTCCTCTCAGCAATCAATATGAGACTCACAGGCTGACCAAAACTTTAGGCCGTGGCTAGGCCCAGGTGTCTGCATTGGTGGCTGAGTGTTCCAAACACTTGTATTAAGATAATACTTTAGAATTTGAGATGTGGATGTTTTCTTACCTTTTGACACTTTTTTAAGAAAAAATTTCTTATATTCTGGTTTTGTGAGCAAGATGACTGAGGAGTGACATTATAGAGGTTTATAAAATCATGAGGGGCATGGATAGGGTAAATGAACAATGCCTTTTCCTTGGGGTGGGGAGAATCCAGAACTAGGTTTCAGGTGAGAGGGAAAAGACTTAAAAAGAACCTAAGGGGTAACTTTTTCATGCAGAGGGTGGTACATGTATGGAATGAGCTGCCAGAGGAAATGGCGGAGGCTGGTACAACATTTAAAAGGCATCTGGATGGGAATATGAACAGGAAGGGTTTAAAAGGGATATGGTTCAAATGCTGGCAAATGGGACTAGATTAATTTAGGATATCTGATCGGCGTGGACGAGTTGGACCAAAAGGTCTGTTTCTGTGCTGTACATCTCTATGATTCTACGACTCTGGAGAATGTACACTTTTTCACTGTCCTCATGTTTCCCTATACTTAAGTGTACATGAGAACACAATCTAATTCTGATACGTTTGGAAAATGTCCTTCCTAGCTCTTCCTCCACAGGAAGGTTTTGCTAAAACCATTCAAGACGCTAGTTAGACCACAGCTGGAAAACTGAGTTTTCTAAGAAAGGTATACTGGCATTGGAGGCAGTCCAGAGAAGATTCACTAAGCTGATACTGGATACGCAGGGACTGTGTTATGGGGTGATATTAAGCGGGTTGTGCCTGTACTCATTGATGTTTAGAAGAATGACATGCAACCTTATTGAAACAACAAGATTCTTAGGGTCTTTGACAGAGTAGAACAGAAAGGTTGTTTCCCCTTGTGGGAGAGTCTAGCCCCAGAGGGCATAATCTTAGAATAGGGATTCGCCCATATAAGACGGAGGTGAGAAGGAATTTCTTCTCTCAGAGGGTAGTCAATCTCAGAATTCTTTACCGTAGAGAGCTGTTATGGCTGGATTGTTAAAATAGACCAAAATAGACACATTTTTAAATCAGTAAGCGAATCAAGGATTATGGGAAAAGGCAGGAAAATTGAACTGAGGATTAACAGATCAACCATGATCTCACCAAATGGGCACAGCAGACTTAACAGCTAAATGGCCTACTTATGCACATACAGCCTATAGTCTTATACAGAGCGGTGGGGCCTCAAGTCATCTCTTTTCACTAATCTGGTAGACTTTACTGCCTGCTCTCAGATCTGACCACCTTGTCTCACAGCTGAACAGTTTTGTATGCACAGTGCAACACAACTGGTTACAATGCATACAATGGCTACAGTAAATGTATGCAACATACAGGAACACAAATGATGCTCAAAGATTTAACTTCGCATTACGTATTAGAGATTTTTTTTTTAAACCACTTGTTTGCAAACTCTACTTGATTAAAAAATTGCAAAAATACATTACACCCCGAAGTATCTTAGCACAGGTTGCATAGCAATTGATAAAACGTACAAGTAAAAATAATGTTGAGTCTGTCATGAATATTTCTCAGATTCAGCAGGGCTGAGTACACCTGTCAATGATTTCCTATGTGTAAAATTCATCTGAAAATCTGTTTGGATAAATGAGGGAAAAAAATACTTGTTGAGCTATTTCTTCCTCCACCATTAGTCTGATACAACAAATAGAACGGAAGAGATATGCAAGTAAATTACATCTACTCTCCACAGTGAAAGATTATGGAACCATTCACACTTCAATCTTTGAAGAGATACCACTATTCTAAAACCTACAGAATGCACCTGAATAGAACAGTACAGTTTGTATATCCATTAAGCATATTCACTTAGCAGGCAATAACAAAACAATGCTCTCCTGAACTGAGCCACATACTACTTACTTTTAACTGGTTATATTCAATATTTCAAATCAACCTCCTATCAGAATGAACAGCCAACTGAACATTCCAAAATCTTTATTTAACAACATAACCCAGCATTTAGTGCTTATATTACAAATTGATACAGAATGTGCCTCCTTCCAGCGTAAGCAATGTCTTGAGAGAGGTTATTAAAAATAGCTGGAAATTGTCCCGAGATCAATGATTCATGCTCTAATAAACAGGTTAGATAAGTTAACTCTACAAGACCAAACAGTTTTCTGAAGTACAAACTATTTTTGACAGCAGATTAACAAAAAAAAACAGGAATATACACAGCTTAGGGGAAGTCGTGGTAATGTTGCTGGACTAGTAAATCAAAACCTGAGCTTATGTAGTTTGAAACCCAACATCAACAGCTAGCGAGAAAAGGTTTTATTAGTTAGTTCTGCTTGGCAACCTTTAATGGTAATTTTTATTGCTTATTTAAATTATGAATTTATTGCTTTGGATGTTTTTTCACTAAAATTCAAATTTTCCAATGTGTAAAATCATAACTTGCTGATAGTTGCTCACTGCCCCAGCAACTACCCCAAAAATGACAGGAAAATTAATATTACTCTCTCCTCATGCAAAAAGGATGGACAACCCTAATGCACAAAGAACAGGCAAGTTGTTCCCGTGTCTTGAATAATATTTATCCTTCAACAAGCATGTGTAAAACTGATTATCTATTCATTTATCTTATTGTTATTTTGGTGACTTGCAAAATTGTTTTCCACGTTATCCTTTGTAACAATAGCCAACTATAGTTCACTATCTGTGAAGCATCTTAGGATGTTGTAAGGTTGTGGCCAATACTATATTAATTATCTTTATTTGTACACAGTTAAAAATAGAGTCTCAAGTACAAACATATTGCATGGTTTAATCAAGGTCCTTTTAACCTTTACTTCTTAGAATATTTCCAATGTTTCTGGGCTAATTACAAAAAGGTAACCTGGATAAAATGAAAGAGACAGGTGACACAAAAACTTGGTACAAAACAGAAAACAGGTCACCTCTTCAACATATTGGTTAAGCAATGGTGCATATGTAGTAACCTGCTGTAAAAAGAACAGTTGATAAACACCCATGAAAATGTGTGAGATTAAAGAATTATCAAATGCAGCTTATCAAATATGTTGGCTTCTGCAAAGTCACCACTTTTATGGAAGAGAGATCGTTCTATCCAATCTCAACGAAATACTTACCTAAGGTAACACAATTTACCTAAGATTTTTAAGGAATTGCCTGATCATGGGCATGCTTTTGATCAGACTGCAAGTTCCAAAACTGGATCCAACCATGCCACTGATTATTCATTGGTCAGTAACTGCTTGTTTACATGTAAAAGCTATAAAAGCACAAACAATCTTGCTAAATGTTAAAAGAAATGGAAAGATAGTTATTATTGTGTTGTGGGAGGACACAGCAAATTTCACATAGACATTACGTTCAACTGCTCAACTCAATTTACTGGAAGCTGCACTATAAATAAATGTGCAGCATGAGAAACTTTGGATAAACATCCCCCTCACCAAAAGGAATTGCATCACTGAAATCCCATCAACTTTCTTGTGTATGGTATTTTGTAACCAAGCATTTTGCTGAACAAGTAAGGGATATCAAATGGGTTTGGCTTGCTGTGTTAATGTAGTGCCATATGATGACAATGTTGTGGACTTGTTAAACATTACAGCAAAATAGAGGTTTACTGAATTTGGAATGGAAAAGCTTTAATAAGATGGTATTTAAAAAACACCTTTTGGACAACAGTATTTCCTGTCTTCACTGGCTGAGAATTCTACAACACATAACTCACCTTCTCATTTCCCAAATCCTGCCCCCTATCTACAAGGCACAACTCAGGTCTGTAATAGAATCTTCTTCACTTAGCTGAGTGAATGGAGCTCCAAAAACACATAAGTTTGACACCATCCAAAACAAAGCAGCCTGTTTGATCATCACTCCATTCTTCACCATAAATGTTTGCTCTCTCTTTATCACGGACATAGTGGCAGCAGTGTGCACCTTTACAAGATGTAGGGCAGCAACACACCAGTGCTCCTTCAATTGTACCTTCAAACCAGTGAGTTCCACCCTTGAGATGAACAAAAGCAGGAGATACATGAAAAACTATCATCTGCAAATTCCCACTCCAGTCCTGCACCATCCTGGAACTACATTGTCTTTCCTTCAATAATCACTGAGTGGAAGCCCTAATAGCATTACAGGTTAGGGTTAGGGAACCAACACAATGGTTCTAAACAATTGTTCGCCACTGTCTTCTCAACAGCAATTAGGAATGGGCAATAACTTCTGGCACTGACAATGTTCGCAATCTGAGAATCAAGTCAAAAAACTTCAGTTACAGATATAATAGGTCCATGATGTTCTATATCACCTTCTCAATAAGATCGCACCAGAAATTTGTGGACTACAAACAGACAGGTTCAAAGCTCGACTCTCTCAGCATCTCAAGGCAATACATCTTGTATGCCGCAGGAGATTAAAAAAATGAAAAGTGCTGGAGAATCTCAACAGGTCTGACAGCACCTGTGGAGAGAAAAGCAGAATTAATGCTTCAAGTCTAATATGACTTCTTCAGAACGAAATGGAACTGGCAAATTGTTGTTTTTACATTGTTGACGGAGTGGGAGCAAATAGGACAGATGGTGAGAGTGTTCAAAGTAGAAGACAAAGGGTGTTAATGATGGTAAAGGAAAGATAAATATGTAAAACACGTGTAAATGTTAGCTGTGATAAGGAAAAATGCATCCATTCAAAACCAACAAGGCACAAACAAAAAGCAGGACAAATCCAAACTGGCCAGCTCCCATTCCATCAATCTGTTCCCGGTCATATGTAAAGTGGTGCAAGGGATCAAAGCTCTATCAAGGGGCACTTGCTATAATCAACTCAGCCACACTCAGTTGTGTTCTGCCAGGGCTATCCGGCCTGTAGCCTTAGTGCAAACACATTCAAGAAAAGATCTGAATTCCAAAGGCAAGGTGGAAGTGACAATCTTCAAGTCGATGCAACATTTGAAAGTGTGGCATTAAGGAGCCCTAGCAAAACTGAAACCAATGAAAATTGCTTCATTTATTAGCTGATGTCATACCTAGCACAAATGAAGATTATTGTCATTATTGGAAGCTAATCACATGGATCAGGACATTGCTGAGGGAGCTCCTCAGGGTAGATCACAAGGTTCAGGTATATTCAAATGTTCAAGAAAGCTTATACAATGACCTTCCCTCCATCACAGGGTTATAATGGGTATTTCCACTGACAAATGCACAATATTCAGATACTAAAGTAGTCCATACCTCTGAAAAACAAGATCTACACAATTTTCAGACTTTGTTTTTTAAGTGGCAAAGAAGAGTCATGCCACATCAGCATCAGGTAACAAGTACTGTCATCAACAGAGAATTAACCTCTCTCCTTTACATTCAATAACATTACCACTGCTGAAATTCCATGATCAAAACCCTGGGCACTTATCGTTAACCAGAAATTGAACTAGATGAGCCACATTAATACTGTTGCTGGAAAAGCCAGTCCAGAGTCCTCTGTCTACAAGTCACAAGGCAGGAGTGTGTTGGAATAGTTCTCACCTGTTTCCATGAATCTAGCTCCAACAAAACTCAAGTAGTCCACATCATTCAGGACCAAGCAGTCCACACTCAATTGTCAAACCATCCACCACCTTAAAAATCCACTCCCTTCAACACCTACAGACAGTGCCAGTAGCATATACAGAGGAACCTCGATTATCCAAAGGACATGCGCGGGCAGTATTTTGCTCGGTTAATTGAATTCTGGAAAATCGAATGCCAGATAGCATAGTTTAGCCAAGCATCGGCACTTTGCGATCTTGCCAGATAATCCGATATTTGGATAATCGCGGTTCCTCTGTACTTTTATAAAATTTACACACCAGCAGTTCACTAAATCTCTTTCGACAGCACCTTCCAACCTGCGACCTTGTACTATACTAAAGAATAAAGTCAGCAAATGCTTGTGAACACGACCGCCTGCAGGCTCCCCTCCAGGCTACACAACATTCTGACTTGAAATTGTATAGTCATCCCTTCATTGTGGGTGTTAATCCCAAAACTGCCTTCCGAATAGCACTACAGGTTTACTCACGCCTTAGATTGCTCAACTTCAAGAAAGTGGTTCACCACTATCTTGTCAAGGGCAATTAGGAATTGGCACTAAATGCTGACTTGGCCAGTGATTCCCACATTTCTTGAAAGAATAAATCCCCTCCTTAATCAGTCACTTCGAATTTCAGCTAACTGACACAATCTGTTTTCCTCAACCTTGAACATGTTGTGGATAGCTGTTGGCCCTAAATAAACTCTTCACACTGTTCACTGCAGGTTCTCACTAAAGGTCACTGCACCACAATCATTGGCAAGAGAGATGAATTCTAGGACTGACTGTGCTCAGATCACACCATTCAGTTGACAGTTTAGATGGTTTTTGGGAACCTGAAGCACATTATGAAGTTAGATAGCAGGTTGAAGAGTTTAGTCTCCTCCAACCAAACTGCAGGCAAAGTGAAGAGTCCCAGTGCATACAGGCTGGGGACAGAGTGAGGGGGTCCCAGTGCAAAAACGTTGAAGTAAACGTAATGAACTTCTCTGAACTGTTCAAACAGTCAAATCAACCAATGGGAGATATTCAGGAAGTGTTTAGTTCAATTCTAACAAGCTAGGCAGGATAAATGCAGCAGGAACATTCCTGATGGCAGGGGCCTCTAGAACCAGGGGTTGCAGTCTGGGGTAGGACTGAGATGAAAACATTCTTTACCCAGACAGTGGGTAAACTGTGGAATTCCCTGCCATAGAAAGCTGTTGAGAATGTTTTCAAGGAGTTAGGTATAGTACTTAGGGCGAAAGGATTCAAAGGGTTTTTGGGGAAAGAGGGAAGAGGATACTGAGTTGGATGATCAGCCATGATTACACTGGAAAATAAGACTGGAAGGGCTGAATGACCAACTCCTGCTCCTATTTTCTATGTTTCTATTCTAAAGTACACCCTGCTAAGTTATGCTGTAACAAAAGTAGAAACCAGTCTCTTTGTTCAGAATTGGCCATATGTCATTGAAGTGTTCATCAATCCACCATCTGGAAAATTGCAAAAATTCATACAAAAAGATAGAGTACACTAACCAAGGTACAAAACTCAAACTTTCTATATTATGACTCTGGGCAAGCTATTGCAATGACTTTATATCAAACTATGAAGTTGAAGACTAATTGAGTGAAACGCCTGGGCCACATTATGGAAATATCAAATGGTTCCAAATATAGCCACAAAAAGAGGAAGAATTTTACAGTTTTTTTTTACTTGAACCTTCTAGTATGTGTCACATCAATATCCAGGAAAGTTACTTTTCCAAGTCAGTGAAGGTGATAAACTTGTGTCTTAAAGATAAACATATAAATGTACACAGCAGAGTCACAGATTTTTAAAAAAGTGGTCACTAACATCCAATACAGTAGCGCCTTGACATACGAACGACCCCGTTCACGAACACGATTGTGCGTAAAAGTTTGCTTCAACGTACGTACGAAATTCTAGGTACGAACGAAGGTACAAAGGCAAACAGCCCGTGTGCTACGCGCTTGTTGAACGCAAAAGTTCTCGGGCCCCGCGTGATCTCATTCAGTTCGTCTTTGGCGCGTGCGCTGTGAACAGCCATCCAAGCATTCTTACGCT
This sequence comes from Chiloscyllium plagiosum, assembly GCF_037043375.1. Taxonomy (NCBI): domain Eukaryota; kingdom Metazoa; phylum Chordata; class Chondrichthyes; order Orectolobiformes; family Hemiscylliidae; genus Chiloscyllium; species Chiloscyllium plagiosum. The sequence goes on along the minus strand of NW_028270155.1, from coordinate 58,939,253 downwards.
ATCCGAACAATGGGAAAAATTGATTCAGTTCGCAAACTTTTCGGTTCGCGAGCCGCGTCCCAGAACGGATTAAGTTCGTAAATCGAGGCGCTACTGTACTACAAAATTGAGGTTGCAACTCTTTCACTAGTTAGCAACATGAATTTTATACATTTGCTAAGCTCCCTAGGTGAGCTCCAAGGCATAATAGCTACAGCTCCCTAGATATTCACTCAATGCCCCTGTAATCTGCTGGATGCTGAAACAGGACTTATCAACAAATACGACTGATACATATGTACATCAACATGACAGATGTCTCCAGAAGCCGTCATTCACTCAATAGAGGGCTCCAGATGGACAATGTATGTGATCAACAGGATGGCAAAAGACAGGAGCCAATTAAACAGGGTTGCAACAAATAGACTTGTCCATCTGCAGTCAATTACTGCAATGACGGTAAAAGAATAATAGCATTGTACAACAAATGACAGCTACCACTACATACATTGCAGTTCAGGAAATGTATTTGCATTGCTTTGCCATGTTGATGACCTCATTAAATATCCAACCAATTCAACTTTTTCAATTTATGTACTGTAGCTACCAATTTTCTTACACTACCAGTATTGTGATTTTATAAATAAACAAAATAATTAAAGTGGATGCATGACTGCACTCTTGCTATTTGGCTAATGGAAAATAAAGTTTGTTTTCTCTCCTTTCTCTCCATTTCCTACAGCTACACAAATGTTTAAAAAAAAAGTCTAAATAATCAATCACAAGGGGTTTTTAAAAATAATTTCCAGGAATACGATTATATGAACTGCATCAAGTAGGCACAGTGTACATGAAGGACAAAATAAAAATGGCCTGCTTTTTGGTGTTCAAGTTAAAAAAAACTCTTACAAGTCACTGAAACGGAAAACATGAGTGTGTGTGTACGCGAAAAAGCAACATTGTTCAGAAGCCAAAAGGACATTTAATACCAAACCAAACCAATATAAATTATTCAACCAAATTAAACTACAGTGATCATTATTTGAGATATAATTCCACTTATAAATCAGAGAAGGTGAGTACACTTCACAACTACTGCTATTAGAAAAAGCATGCATAATAAGGCTCATCTGTCCTTTTATGTCATTGTAAAAGATCCCATGGCACAATTCAAAGATCAGAGCAGTTCCCCACATCATTTACTCCACCACTGGTTACAACTGATTATCTCATTGTTTTTGCTATTTGTGGGAGCTCACTGCGCACAAATTGTCTGTGGTGTACACAACAAGAGTGTCCATCATGCAATGTTCCTTCTAAGCTGCACGGCTGCATTCACTCACGTCAATAGGCACTTCTGCTTCTGGAGTTTGGAGGTGCACTCAGCAAAAAAATACTGAGAAAACATTGCTCATATGCTGAAAGTTCTGATGTCATGAAAGGAGTTATAGAAATGCTACAAAAACAAAGTTTTAAAAGCCTTTATTCAGTTATGATTTGTCGACAAAACCTGGAAATTCAGAAAAATCGGGATGGAAGGAACTGCAATATGCCTGGAAACTTACTTTATATATATGGTCTATTTTTTGTGCTGATTTTTCAAAATGTGTAAAATGTGATTTAAGAAAGCCTGGCACCATGGAGTTAGGGAAAGGAAAGAAAGATAAGAGTGGACTGAAGAGGGAGCTAGAAGAAAATAATTTTTAATATCTCCAAGTCCCTCTATCCTTAAGCCAGCCTTTTCAGTGACTTCGTCAGGCACAGGGTACAACTGAGAATCGATCCTATTGCTATGAGCTTGGAGTCACATATAGGCCAAGCCTTGTTAGCATATCAGATTTCCTTGCTTTAAAAGGATATCACTGAATCATGCAGTCATAAGAGTCAGACAGCACAGATATGTTTTTGCAAAAATAAAACAGTAGTTATGTGATCATTATTAGTAAAACAGGTTTATTTTCCTCTTTTAACTTCACAGTTTTTCTAACTTAGATTAGAAGGAAGGAAATTATGTAATTACTTAGTTAAACTATAATCCCCTTATAAATCCCCTCCTACACATGCAGTATATACAAACAATAAAATATAGGTTGTTTGGAGAGAGTAAAGTCTGGGGAGCAGTTCAATTGTTCTTGATCACAGAGTTGCTAAACCATTGAAAGGGCAGCTGTCATTGTCAATACAATTAAAATTGGGGTTGCTCAAGAGAGCAGAGTTGGAGGAATGCAGGTATCTCAAAAGATTGTGGAAATTGAGATTATAGAGAAACAGGAATGGGGCCACAGTCAGATTTGAAAAAAAAAGATTATTTTAAAATCAAAGCTTGTTTAACTGGAGCCAAGGTAGGCAACCAAGCATAGACTGAATTGAATCTGGTGCACATTAGGAAAGGCAGCAGAATTATGATTGACCTCAATATTAGACAGTCAACCATGGTTAGCCAAGAATAAGTTTGAATAGTCAAGCCTAGAGAGAACAAAGATATTTTCTGCTCCTTTGTGGTTAAGATTTATCTTCAATTCTTTTATGTTTTATTTACTTAACGTTGGAGAAGAAGCTGTGAAACATAACCGATTCGTTCACACAACTTCTTGTGACAGCATCCATCAGCCCACATCAACATTATAGCATTATTAACCACAGCTCTTCAGTTGCAATATATTGCAAACTGTCAAATACACATTTTTTTCCTGCATCCTACATAGTTTTAGTAACCCAGAAGAGTAGGGAACAGGGGCTACTATTTATCCTGGCACAGAATTAGAAAAACTGTATGAGACAATTACTCTTAAAACAGTGAACAGTCCATTTATAACTTTTGATGAATGTCATTACTGACATCATAAAAACATCATGGGTTCAAACCAATGATTTCTGAGAATGATGTTCTGTGAATGATAGCTGTTCACTTGCGAAGGCATGATTGTTACCTCCACCATAAACAACATAACCCACTTTCAAACAGCTCTCTTCTCAAACAACAAAGTTACTAGGTGTACAAAGCACAAGCAATGACATTACTCTTTCAGACATGACAGTACAGTGGTTACTGAACTAGTAATCTGGAATTCAAATCTCAAAGGGTAAATATATTGAGTTAGTTAACTAAATCTGAAATAAAAAAACCCGTGTCTGTAGGATTAAACTACTGAACCGTCTTAGAAACCTGTCTATTTTACTAATATCATTGAGGGAAGGAAACCAGCTGAGCTACATGATGCCAAACCCACAGCAGAGTAGTTGACTATAATTGCCCTGAGAAATGGCCAAATCAAGTTGTATTAAAGCAGATAAGAGAAAGCTATGATACAAGTAAAAGCAGATAGATGATTCAGACATGACAAATGTGCAGCTACTCTCAGTCAACCCTGCAATGTCCTCACTGATATCTGGGAATCTTGGCTAAAATTGGGAGAGCAGTTCAATAGACAAGTCAAACAGCAACCTGACAGTCATTTTCATAGAAGTAACATCTTTCAGCAACATCATTGTACCTGGGTTCCTTTCTCCATTTGAGCACTACTAGCAAACCCAGCAGATACTGCTAACTGCTGCATTCTTGAACCATCGCAGTCAGTGTCATGAAATTACACCCAAGATGTAAATGAAGTCAAGGGATTTGAACCAGAGACTGTGAACAACAGCCAGTTCCACGTCAAAATGTTGAGAGACTTACTGAGAGGAATTTGCAGGTGGTGTTTCCATGTATCTGTTGTCCCTGTTCTTCCAGTTATAGAGGTTATAGATTTGGAAACAGAGTCAGTAAGTTGCAGCAGTGGATCTTATAGATAGTATACACTGCAGCCATTGTGCACTGGTTGAGAAATTAGTGAATGATTAAGGTGATAGATGGGATGTTGATTAAGCAGGCTGCTTTGTCCTGGATGCTGTCAAACTCCAGTTTTGTTGGTATTGGACTGAACCAAGCAAGAGAAATAAATTCTTTCCTACTTCTGACATCTTTACCTTGTAAACAGTGGGCAGGGCTTGGGGACACAGGTGACTAAAATGATGCAGACTCCCAACTATGACCACTCTAGTAGCCAGAGTATTTATATGGCTGGTCCAGTTTAGTTTCTGGTCAATGGGAACCTCAAGAATGTTGATTGTGATTGATTCAGTGATAGTAATACCACTCAAAGGAGACGGAACTCTCTCATCTTGGGATGGTTTTGTGCCTGACATACTTCTGGTGTGAACGTAAACCTGCCACTTATCATCCCAAGCCTGAGAGTCATCCAGGTGAGGCATGACAACAGGAAAGACCCACCAGAGCGCTCAGCGTTATGGTGTACAGTAAGGAGGGAGAAGACTTAGAACTCCTTAAAATTCACTCTGGATATCAGTTTCATCACAACAGGTCAAACATGGGAAAAATAAACCTTCTTTTGAAAATTACCACCAGTTTCCCCCAGTTAGTGCCCATGATTAGGCAAGGTACGGACTTTTGGAATGAATAGCAGTCACCTGAATGAGGGTCAGGAATGGGAGTGTTGGTAGTGGAAAAGGACACTTAGAAGGTCAGTGTGTATAGGGCAGCAAATTCTTCCTACCTGGAGAAAAGCAACTGATCTGTCAGCAGCATATAGGAGCTTATTTCATAATTCTAGAAATGTTTCTTCAATTGCCCCCCACCCCCACCATTTCATAAATGCTGCCAGATCTGCTGAACATTTCCAGCATTTTCAGTGTTAATGAAAACGGAGCTGTTGGTTCCAGCAGATGATTGTCACTAACAGGCCAGAGAGAACTAGAATGCTTCGCCTGCTCCTTAAGCAAAACTTTAGCCTCACATCTGTCAAACACAGCTTCTCTTTATTGCTGTAATTGGCCAAATGCCCCAGCATCACCATCCCAATGGCCAAGCAGCTGAACTTCCACCCCAATCCACCATCATTCCCCTTCAGTGCCAGGCTCCAACAGTCTCCCAACCCAGGAATCTTTCCATCATTCTCTGCCAATTACTAGGCTTTGCCAAATGTTTGGTGGTGGACTTAGAGCACATTACTTAGAGTTTAGCACAGATCTTTCACACAACTGTAGCAATTTTGCAATCTTGGCTCACACAAGCATGGAAAGACCTCACGCCTTTGATCTCTCCTGATTACCATGGAGTGTCATCAGCCTTTCCCAGGTTCAGCCTCTTGCTGTTAGTCAGGTTGTCAATCTGGCTGGCTGCTAGTTGGGGGATGAAAGACAACAATATTGAAACTTTGCAGGAACATAGTGGCCCCGATCCCTCTTTGCAACAACTACCTGCCCATGAACATTGGAGCCAGTACGATGTCAGCTTTGTACTTAAAAATTCAGGAGTAACTCATGTGCTCCTCAGGGCATAGCTGGAAGCTAATACAAATCTGATTGACAGGGTAGCCACCAAACTTGGGGGTAATGCTGCATACATTAGTAAAAGAGGACTGATTGGTTTCACTTGCTGTTTGACTGCAACTTAAGAAAAACTGATGTTGCAAAGTAAATCACTAATAGTGCAGTTCAATTAGATGCCCAAACTGTAAATGCTTTTAAAATTATAAAATAAGAGGGACAGGAATGGTTGTTGGAGGTTCCTGGTTACAGATGTTTCAGTAGGATTAGGGAGGGTGGTAAAAAAGGAGGGGGGGTGGCGTTGCTAATTAGAAATGGTATAACGGCTGCAGAAAGGCAGTTCGAGGGGGATCTGCCTTTAGAGGTAGTATGGGTTGAAGTCAGAAATAGGAAAGGTGCAGTCACCTTGTTGGGTGTTTACTATAGACCCCCCAATAGCAGCAGAGATGTGGAGAAACAGATTGGGAAACAGATTTTGGAAAGGTGCAGAAGCCACAGGGTAGTAGTCATGGGCGATTTCAACTTCCCAAATATTGATTGGAAGCTCTTTAGATCAAGTAGATTGGATGGGGCGGTGTTTGTGCAGTGTGTCCAGGAAGCTTTTCTAACACAGTATGTAGATTGTCCGACCAGAGGGGAGGCCATTTTGGATTTGGTATTCGGTAATGAACCGGGACAAGTGATGGGCTTGTTAGTGGGTGAACATTTTGGTGATGGTGACCACAATTCTGTGACTTTCAACTTGGTTATGGAGAGAGATAGGTGCGTGCAACAGGGTAGGTTTTACAACTGGGGGAAGGGTAATTACGATGCTGTAAGACAGGATCTGAGGAGCATAAGTTGGGAGCATAGGCTGTCGGGGAAGGATGTCGTGGAAATGTGGAACTTTTTTCAAGGAACAGATACGACGTGTCCTTGATATGTATGTACCGGTCAGGCAGGAAAGAAATGGTCGTGTGAGGGAACCTTGGTTGACGAGGGAGGTTGAATGTCTTGTAAAGAGGAAGAAGGAGGCTTACATAAGGTTGAGGAAACAGGGTTCAGACAGAGCAGTGGAGGGATACAGGATAGCCAGAAGGGACCTGAAGAAAGGGATTAGGAGAGCCAAGAGAGGGCATGAAAAATCTCTGGCGGATAGGATCAAGGATAACCCAAAGGCATTTTATGCGTATGTGAGAAACATGAGAATGACAAGAACGAGGGTAGGTCCAATCAAGGACAGTAGTGGGAGACTGTGTATTGAGTCGGAAGAGATAGGAGAGGTCTTGAATTAGTACTTTTCTTCAGTATTTACGAATGAGAGGAACCGTATTGTTGAAGAGGAGAGTGTGAAACGGACTGGTAGGCTGGAGGAGATACATGTTAGGAAGGAAGATGTGTTGGACATTTTGAACAACTTGAGGATAGACAAGTCCCCCGGGCCTGATGGGATATGTGGGAAGCAAGAGAGGAAATTGCAGTACCGTTGGCAATGATCTTTTCATCTTCACTGTCAACAGGGGTGGCACCAGGGGACTGGAGAGTGGCGAATGTTGTGCCCCTGTTCAAAAAAGGGAATAGGGATAACCCCGGGAATTACAGGCCAGTTAGTCTTACTTCGGTGGTAGGTAAAGTAATGGAAAGGGTACTGAGGGATAGGATTTATGAGTATCTGGAAAGGCACTGCTTGATTAGGGACAGCCAGCACGGATTTGTGAAGGGTAGGTCTTGCCTTACAAGTCTGATTGAATTCTTTGAGGAGGTGACCAAGCATGTGGATGAGGGTAGAGCAGTGGATGTAGTATACATGGATTTTAGTAAGGCATTTAGATTAGATTAGATTAGATTAGATTAGATTAGATTAGATTACTTTACAGTGTGGAAACAGGCCCTTCGGCCCAACAAGTCCACACCGACCCGCCGAAGCGCACCCACCCAGACCCATTCCCCTACATTTACCCCATTCACCTAACACTACGGGCAATTTAGCATGGCCAATTCACCTGACCTGCACATTTTTGGACTGTGGGAGGAAACCGGAGCGCCCGGAGGAAACCCACGCAGACACGGGGAGAATGTGCAAACTCCACACAGTCAGTCACATGAGGCGGGAATTGAACCCGGGTCTCTGGCGCTGTGAAGCATAAGGTTCCCCATGGTAGGCTTATGCGGAAAGTCAGGAGGCATGGGATAGAGGGAAATTTGGCCAATTGGATAGAAAACTGGCTAACCGGTCGAAGTCAGAGAGTGGTGGTAGATGGCAAATATTCAGCCTGGAGCCCAGTTACAAATGGAGTTCCGCAGGGATCAGTGCTGGGTCCTCTGCTGTTCGTAATTTTTATTAATGACTTGGATGAGGGAGTCGAAGGGTGGGTCAGTAAATTTGCAGATGATACGAAGATTGGTGGAGTTGTGGATAGTGAGGAGGGCTCTTGTCGGCTGCAAAGGGACTTGGATATGATGCAGAGCTGGGCTGAGGAGTGGCAGATGGAGTTCAACCCTGCCAAGTGTGAGGTTGTCCATTTTGGAAAGACAAATAAGAATGCGGAATACAGGGTTAACGGTAGGGTTCTTAGTGAGGTGGAGGAACAGAGGGATCTTGGGGTCTATGTTCATAGGTCTTTGAAAGTTGCCACTCAGGTGGATAGAGTTTGCAAGAAGGCCTATGGTGTATTAGCGTTCATTAGCAGAGGGATTGAATTCAAGAGTCGTGAAGTGATGTTGCAACTGTACAGGACTTTGGTTAGGCCACATTTGGAGGACTGTGTGCAGTTCTGGTCGCCTCACTTTAGGAAAGATGTGGAAGCTTTGGAGAGGGTGCAGAGAAGATTTACCAGGATGTTGCCTGGAATGGAGAATAGGTCGTACGAGGATAGGTTGAGAGTGCTAGGCCTTTTCTCATTGGAACGGTGAAGGATGAGGGGTGACTTGATAGAGGTTTATAAGATGATCAGAGGAATAGATAGAGTAGACAGTCAGAAACTTTTTCCCCGGGTACAACAGAGTGTTACAAGGGGACATAAATTTAAGGTGAAGGGTGGAAGGTATAGGGGAGATGTCAGGGGTGGGTTCTTTACCCAGAGAGTGGTGGGGGCATGGAATGCGCTACCTGTGGGAGTGGTAGAGTCAGAATCTTTGGTGACCTTTAAGCGGCAATTGGATAGGTACATGGATGGGTGCTTAAGCTAGGACAAAATGTTCGGCACAACATCGTGGGCCGAAGGGCCTGTTCTGTGCTGTATTGTTCTATGTTCTAAGAGTCAAAAAGCATGTTAAAAGATGGTGAAATAAACCAAGCAACAATTTTGTAACAGGTTGCAATTTTTTAATCAATGTTCTTACATACTGGCCTAAACAATTCTATAAAAAAACAGTCAATCTGTGGAGAGTGGTTTATCTTATGTAACTGCTTTATTCATATTATGTAAGGTTGATTTAAATCTTAAAAAGATACCTAGTAGTCAAATATGTTTTTTTCAGGTCATATAGAAATATAGAAACTATAAATAAAATAGGTTTATAAAGCGAATTGTAAATCCATCTCAGTTCAAGTTTTGGATAATATTTAATAGCGCAAAATTTGCAATTGTAATGACGGTACGACTGTCGGTGTCAGCAATATTATCTTGTAAAACTGACTAACTTCCGGCACACTTGCTGTCAGTGACCGTCTGCATTTCCATGGGTTGCACTATTCCAGTCTTCACTAATGAAGTTAAAAATCACACAACACCAAGTTATAGTCCAACAGGTTTAATTGGAAGCACTAGCTTTCAGAGCGCCACCCACCTGATGAAGGAGCAGCACTCTGAAAGCTAATGCTTCCAATTAAACCTGTTGGAGTATAACCTGGTTTTGTGTGATTTTTAACTTTGTACACCCCAGTCCAACACCAGCACCTCCAAATCTTCACTAATGAAAGTAACATAGAATTCTTGGTATGACATGAATTTTCTTTTTTTTATACATTACTTCCTCTGCAAAAAACACTAGAAAATTCAACCCTGTTGAATAAAGAGTAACTTAAAACCAGGTACAAACTACAATCTAACAACTTTTCTGTCCTAAAAACTAAAGTTTAAGTCTGGAGTCACATTCCCCCCAACAGGATTTTAAAATTCCAGGATTTTTAGCATTATAAAGTACTTTAAGTTTGTTTATAATATCTCTGCTTCTTCCTTGGACGCTAATTTCCCAGTGTTGATTTCAACATCTGTAAATTAATTAACAAGTGAAGGATACTCAGCATTTGTCACTTTCTGATTTGCAGTCCATTCAATTTCTTAAATTGAGCAGTTGATCAACCTTCCTGATGGCTCCAGGGCCTGCAGGAACTTTGTTATTATAAAGTCAGTGGTAAATAGCATTTAGTGGTAAAATCCAGGCTCATTTCAAAATTCCAAAGCATCCACAAATAATTTTTAAACTTATGGCTATTAGTACAAGTTAAATAAATAATTCCCTATGAAGCCATTAATTTGTTATTAGTTTGATTACAATGCTGTCATGAGGCACAATAACTGGATCCAATTTTACCATCTGATTTAAGCTACATTTATATAGATACAGCTCCCCTAAAAGTAACTTCCTAATGATGATTGGGAGGAAATTTGTTTAAAAAAAGTCAAAAAGGGGTTAAAATATGGGTTTTCTCCGGATTTTGTCTTTTCCATCTGCAAACTGACTTGTACAAGGCTCGAACTTCTTCCTTCTTTGCCTGGTATATAGGCAAGTAGTAGATTTGGGGTTCCAGCTAAAATGACTGACATGTATCGATATAAAGCACTGGGTACTGGTAAAGTTAATGAAGCCTGACCCATGTGGCAATTTCTACCATGACACTTTGCAGCAGAGGGTAATTTTCAGTGAAACTGCCATGAAGTCAGTCAATCAATCATTTAGTACAGTGTGGTTAGATGGACAGCAACAACTTGGGCTGGGCAGGGGAAAGATGATGGTGCCTGCTCCTGAGGCCAATCACTCCAAGCCAGCCACATCCTCCTCTCGCTGTCCTTTTCTCTTGCTTCTTTTTTTTCTTTTCTTCATCTTTTGACATCATGGGAAAAGTGGAGCGGTGTCAGCTCCAGTTGTGGCAATACCCAAAGCAATGACTCCTGGGCACGGTAGGTCCGAAACGTGGACTTATTGACTCAGTGCGTCTTCGACTGCACTAATGGCAGCGCCCAGAGCAGGGGACTTGTGGACTCGGTGGGTCTTCAGCTGCATTGGTGGTGCCACCCAGAGCAGAGGACTCGTGGACTAGGTGGGTCTTCAGCTGCATTGGTGGTGCCGCCCAGAGCAGAGGACTCATGGACTCGGTGCATCTTCAGCGTCACTGGTGGCAGTGCTCAGAGCAGGCGACTTGTGGACTTGGTGCATCTTCAGCGTCACTGGTGGCAGTTCCCAGGCAGGGACCCGTGGAGTCGGTGCATCTTCAGCTGAATTGGTGGCAGCGCCCAGAGCAGGGGAGTCGTAGACTTGGTGGGTCTTCGGCTGCATTAGTGGCAGCACCTAGCGTGGGAATTTCTGGCTGCGGTAGGCCTGAAGCGTGGACTTGGCGGGTCATCACCTGTAGCAGGTCTTCAGCTGCGGAGGCGGTGATGCCCGGAGAATCCATTTTTGGTAGCAGCGGGTTGTCAGCAGCAGCGACTGGAGCGGGAACAACTTGTAGTGGCAACAGGTCACTGCAGTGGACGCGGTGCCTAGAGAGGGGATTCCTGGCAGCCCTGAAACCTTGAACTGTGGACTCTTGGCAGGGCCATTATTGCTGTACCTGGAGCAGGGACTCCTTGAGGTGCAGGACACCTTGCAGGAGCTGTGGAGCCGTGTTGGAAGACCCCTTGTACAGCAGATGAACTCTATTTAAGTGATTTGATAGAATCCCTACAATGTGGAAACAGGCCATTTGGCCCAACAGGGTCCACAGCAACCCTCCAAAGAGTATTCCACCCAGACCGATTCCCCTACCCTATTACTCTACATTTCCCCTAACTAATGCATCTACCTAACCTACACATCACTGAACACTACAGGCAATTTAGCATGGACAATTTACCAAACTTGCAGATCTGAACTGTGGGATGAAACCAGAGCACCCGGAGGAAACTCACGCAGACATGGGGAGAACGTGCAAACTCTACATAGACAGACAGACAGACAGTCACCTGAAGCTGGGATCAAACCCGATTCCTGAAGAAGGGCTTATGCCCGAAATGTCGATTCTCCTGCTCCTTGGATGCTGCCTGACCTGCTGCGCTTTTCCAGCAACACATTTTTCCGCTCTGATGCCCAGCATCTGCAGTCCTCACTTTCTCCCACCTTTTTAACTTATTTTTATAACTCAAAATGGTGATGCATTGTGGCAACAAAACACTTTACAATGTATCTTTCTCAATTATATGACAATAAATAACTCATTCAGTCAATGACAGCAAATGGATATTAACTTGCAATACCTGGCTCATATTTCATAGCTCTGGCATCTTCAAAGACTTGGAGGATAAAATTCAGGTAATTAGGTGCTGAAACCCTGTTTGAACATAAGAGGTGGGTTAAAGGGCAGGGACCTTTAGAAAGTCGAAAAGCTGGATTTTTGAGCATTTTCCAGAAAACTGTGAGGTCACCAGAATGCTTTATTGGGGAAAAAGGTTCTGAGCATACCATTTAGAGCTACACAGAAAAAATGGCATTATAATTGAAGATTGCTATCATTTTGTACAGTAGTGCTGGGGAAAATTAAAGATTAAGATCACAAGTATTTGCTTAAACTCTAAACCTTCAGAAGTTAAAATGGTAAAACTATCTCACCACGTTTTAAGTCATACCTTTCTTTAGTATTTAAAGGGCAACATAGTTAAATACTGAAAGTCAGCACAACTATTAAATAAATCTGTTAAAATTGTAGCGATGCAGTTTAAAAAAACATTTTATTTGTGATTTTAAAAAAAGGGATACAAATCCAAATTAACATGGAAGATGGTAAAAATGCAAAGCATCCAAAAATACACTTGAAAGAAGAGATTTGATGAAGAGACCCACTTGAAATGTGGGCTTTTTCATCTTCAATATTCATTTCAACTTTCACCTTGTGTATTTTGTTTCTAGTTAAGTTGGCTTTTTTCTCACCAGACACTGTACTCCATTCTTGGGTCAGGTGTTTTGTTGTGTTGCTTTGAATTATCACATTTTTCTGAAATGTTACATGAAGGACTCAATATATATAACGGCTATTATTACTGTGTCATGGCCAACTATTAGTTCCACCTGAAACTTATCTTAAAGATTCTGATTCAAATTTAGGTACATCAGAATACACACAGACTGCATAAAATCAACCAGTACTCTGCCTAGTCTGCAATTTAATGGCTGTTGTTTTTAAAGGAGGAAAAACATTTTCTTTAGTATGTTTGTATTACTGCACTGGTCAGAATACCCTTTCAGTTGGGTTCTAAGATCTTTTTAAAAATTAAATAAGGACTGTACTCAATATATAGTGAAATCAGCCCAATATATAGTGAAATCAGCCCAATATATAGTGAAATCAGCCCAATATATAGTGAAATCAGCCCAAGTACCTACCTGAGTTACTGCAGGGGTTCAGACAAAATTCATGTTCCATGCTGACTCCAAGGAGTGCCATGCCAATTTTGTTGAATATTTTAAAGTGGTTAACTGGATCACATTAAGGAGAAGGATCCAGGTTGACTTTATGATGAACAAATCATATGTTTGACAGCTCAACTTGGCATCACACATGACACCAAGGTTGTAAACAGCTCTGTTAGCCTGACTGGACAATGGAACTAGTGGCAACTGTACCCCTACTGCACTTGTATAATACATTTGTCATCTCCAAGCACTGGGGAACAGACCCAGTGGTGAAAACAATTAGCTTCAGTAAATAAGGATTACGTGAGTTGACTCGTTGCAATGTCCGAAGATAGACTTTTTACAAGAGTTCAAAATCTTTGGGTCTTTGAAATGCAGACTTTGTGTCAGAGAAAGATCATGACTAAGAACCCCCTCTACCTTCACAAACTCCAAAGAAATAATGCAAACAATTTCACCAGATATGGGTAACCTAAATCTAAAGACTAAAATGCATTCCCACTACATTTCAGTTTGAACTGCTTTGAGCCAAACAGAAAATATCTTGCAATGTCAGGAAGATTAGAAGAACTTTTGTGAGCAAGATCAGAAGACCATACAATGTGGATGCAGAACTAGGCCATTCAGCTCAACAGTTCTGCTCCACGATTCAAACATGGTTAACATGTTTCTCAATCACATTCTCCTGCCTTCTACCTGTAACCTTTGATCCCCTTAACAATCAAGAACTTATCAATCTTAAATATACTCGATGACTTGACCTCACAGCTCACTACGGCAATGAGTTATATAGCTTAACCACCCTCTGTCTGAAGAAATTCCTCTTCACCTCAGTTCTAAAGGGTTGCGCCTTCACCATGAAACTGTGTGCTCAGGTTCTAATCTCTCCTACTATTGGAAACATCTTCTCCATGTCCACTCTATCTAGGCTTCTCAGTATTCTGTAAGTTTCAATTATATCTGCCCTCATCCTTCTAAACTCCATCGAGTACAGGCCCCCAACTGCTCCTCACAGGATGAGTTCTTCACCCCTCGGGTCATTCTTGTAAACCTCCTCTGGATTCCCACCAAGACCAGCACGTCCTCTGTTAGATAAGAGGCCCACATGCGGTCTGGCCAGAGCCTTATACAGCTCAGCAGTACATCCCTTCCCTTGTATTCTAGCCCACTTGAAATTAATGCTAACATTGCATTTGCTTTGTAGCTGCCAACTGAACCTGCATGTTAGCAGAATTCTGAACTCGGACTCCCAAATCCCTGTGCATTGGGTTCAGTGGTTAGCACTGCTGTCTCACAGCACCAGGAACCCGGGTTCGATTCCAGCCTCGGGCAAGTGTCTGTGTGGAGCTTGCACATTCCCCCAGTGTCTGCGTGGGTTTCCTCCTGGTGCTCCGGTTTTCTACCACAATCCAAAAGATGTGCAGGTTAGGTGAATTGGCCATACTAAATTGCCCATAGTGTAGGTTATTAGATTAGATTAGATTCCCTACAGCGTGGAAACAGGCCCTTCAGCCCAACAAGTCCACACCGACCCTCCAAACAGTAACCCACCCAGACCCATTCCCCTACATTTACCCCTGCATCTGACACTACGGGCAATTTAGCATGGCCAATTGACCTAACCTGCACATCTTTGGACTGTGGGAGGAAACCGGAGCACCCAGAGGAAACCCACGCAGAAACAGGGAGATTTAGTCAGGCGTAAATACAGGTTATGGGAATGGGTCTGGGTGGGTTACTCTTCAAAGGGTCGGTGTGGACTTGTTGGGTCGAAGGGCCTGTTTCAAACTGTAGGGATTCTAAATTCTAAAAAGAAATTCATGTATCCGAAACCTTTCTCTTACTAAATAGTCTACTCCTCTATTCTTCTTACCAAAGTGCATAACCTCACACTTTCCCGCATACTAATTCATCTGTCACTTCTTTGGCCACTCTCCTAGCCTATCCAAGTCCTTCTGCAACCTCCCTGCTTCCTCAACACTACCTGCGTCCCCCTCCCCCCAACTTACCTTTGTCATCTGCAAATTTAGTAACAATGCCCTCACTATTTATAACGTAAATAGTTGTGGTCCCAACACTGACCTCTGTGTAACTCCATGGCTGCCATCCTGTAAAGATGCCTTCATCTCAATTTTCTGCTATCTGCCACTTAGCTAATCCTTTATCCTTGCCAGCACCTTTCCCCTAATATCATGGGCTCTCATCTTATTTAGCAGCCTCCTGTGCAACACCTTGTTAAAGGCATTCTGGAAATCCAAGTAGATCATATCCACTGGTTCTCCTTTGTCTAACTTGCTCATTACCTCCTCAAAGAATTCTAATGGATTTGTCATGCATGGCCCCCTGTCCCTTGACAAAACCGTGCTGTTTTATCATGCACTTTCAAGTATTCCACAATCTCATCCTTAATAATAATATCTTACAAATTACCAAGCTCAGGCTAAATGGACTATAGTTTCCTGTCTTCTACCTCACATCTTTCTTAAACAGAAGTTTTCATTAACCATTGTCCAGTCCTCTGGGAATTTTCCTGACTCCAGCGATTCCTGAAAGGTCACCACCAATGCCTCTCCAATTTCCTCAGCAATCTCCTTCAAAACCCAAGGCGTAGTTCATCTAGCCCAGGTGATTTACCCACCCTCAGATGTTTCAGATTACTGAGTATCTTTCCTTTAATGATGGCCACTGCACTACACTCACATTCACCAGTCTTTCAGCACACTTCCAACCTTTCCCTGTTAGGGACAAATCAATTTCATCCCTGAACTGCCAATGGGTTCCAAAGATTGCTACTTTGTTTCAGGAGCAGGTCCAGTGGATAGGAGCTCCTGATCCACCACAAAACCATGGAATTCCCACTTGTGGACCAAAGCAGAATGTTTCTCTCCTTCACTGAATACAAATATTTAAAAGGTCCTCCTAAAAGCTTACACCACAAACTCTGTTTAGTTTCCACAAGACTCAGTTCATAGCAATTGTTCAGACACAGTACTGTACCTTCCGGATCTTCAGGTTTCCGAACCTTTTCCCACTCTTCCTGTCTTCGTTTGCGTCTTTCATCTAATTCAGCTTCAGTTACAAATCGTCTTTTAATGAGGCTATCTTCATCCATGCTTCAAGGCGAGACTGTAATACACGAATTTGATGATTTTATCTACTATTGAGCAAGCTCAAGTTTTTTGCCAAAAACAGACACTTACATTTCAAGAAAAATTGAATAGTACATCATGCAAATACCAATACAGAATTGTGCTAATGCTCTTCTTTCTAAATTCCGACAAAGAATTCAAGATCAGTTACCTACTGGCTGCAAGTCTTCAAATTGTGCTTTCAGTGATGGACTACTTTCTCAGTGAATCTGACTGCTTTTTCTACTTTATGCATCAAGAACATAAAGGAGGATCTATAACATAGTGAAATGGAGTGGAGATGAAATGAGTAACAGTACAATGGTGCAAGGCAAAAGTAGTCAGAAATGACAAAAGATGTTTCAAGAAAAAGTCAGCAGAACTGTCACCAATAATTGCCTTCCAATAAAATGGGGCAGAGATTACATAATGAATTGTTGAGCCCAATGTCAAGCATCAAATCAAAAGCTGTATTGGTGTTCCTTGGACCAATGCTGAGTTTCATTACAACAGATGCAAGCTGAAGAGAGAGGTCAAAATGGGGTCAGGGTTGACAATTCAAATTAAGGAAATGCAGCATGTGGTTAAGTAAAGGAGTATAAAAGCCATGACTTTTCCACCTCTCTCTTCAGCTCCAAAGAGCCATATTGGTATTGTAACATTAACTCAGTTTCTACTCTCACAGGTGATGCCAGACTTGTTTTCATGAAAGGTGACCTTGCTCAGCTTCACCATTTTCTGATTTCCTTCCTGTTTGATCAGACACCTGTCACAATTCTGCATCTTTCCTCAGTATTTATCCCCGATTCCAGTCAATGTCACGTGGATTTCAATCAAATTCCCAACCAACATGTTTCAGATGCACCCATTGTTACAGATAGGTCCAAAATATTCAACATGCCTTGCTCCAGTGTGTTTTTTGTTGTTTTCATTTATTGGCATTTTTATTGTCCATTCCTAATTTCCCTTTGTGTTGCCCAAGGGCAGTTAAGAGTCGATTGAATTGTTGTAGGTCTGGAGTCACATGTAGACCAGATCAGGTAAGGCTGACAGATTTCTTTCCTCAAAGGACTTAAGTGGACAAGATGGGTTTTCATATTACCCATTGAGTCAGCTTCTTAACTCCAAACCCTTTTTTTGTTTTTAAATTCAATTTCACCATCTGCCAGAACGGGAATCCAAACCTTCTCCTCGGAATTTTAACCTGGGGCTTTGGATTACTTGTCCAGTGGCATTACCACAGCACCGCCATTCCTGCCACATCCTGAACAACACAATGCTATTACATGCAACCTTGGAGCCCTCCCTCCAGCAGGACCAACTCACTATCTCAAAACTGGGTGCAGATAATGTCATTCTTTGCACTTTTTCTTTCCAAGTATCAAGGATGACAGTATCCAAGTGTTGTTTAAACCTATGTTGCACCAGATCATTCTTCCCTTTAATTTTCATATGACCAATCTTACCCCTCACCATCTTCTTACAATCCTTTCTGATTCATCCTTCTGTGACCAAACAATGGGTTCCCAGCAAATCCACAGCTTCATCAACATACACATCTCGTCAAATGGTGTCGGAGCACAGTATGATATTGAGCTCTTCTCCCACCATATATTTCAATGTCCACTTCTTTAGCAAGGGTCTTACCCTTCACCCATGCATAGCAAACCCTTCCTCCCACCTTTTGAATTGTTGTTCCACCTGTGCACCACTCTCCAGCCTCTTACCCACTTCTGAATGTTGTCACAGAAAACTGATGCCCTGACATGGTCCAACTCAAATTCTCTCATTAAAAGAAAAGCACTGCAGATCTATTAATCAGAAACAAAAACAGAAGTTGCTAGAAAAGCTCAACAGTCTGGCAGGATCTGTGAAGAGAAATCAGAGTTCATGTTTCAGGTCCCATGACCCTCTCTCAGAGGAAGTCAGTGATTTCATTTTCTCTGAAAGTCTTACTTCCATGTAACCAAGGGATACAATCCACAATCCGCAAACAAAGCTGCTATCTGCAATCCAAGATCCACAAACATTATTCTGTCCTGTTCTTACCCCTGGGAAATGATATTTTTTAATCTCCAATCTACTTTTCCCCCACGTCCACTCTCTTCCCATCAACTCCAAGGCTTTTTTTAATGTTCTTCACTAGTTTTGCAGTTTCCATTTTCCTGATCCTAACTGTCTGACTTTCACCCTGGCCACCCAACTCCTTTACATCGAACCTAACCAAGACAATTTGGGAGCTGTCTTCTTCCATATACAGGGTTCAACAGTCTCCATCCAGTAGCACCCACTTCTGCCTGACAGAACTTTTTGTCATACTGAATAGCTTCTCCTATGACAACTTGATGCATCCAGATAGAATACGTATAGCTGCATCATTGTACGTGTTGCATCGAGTATGGCAACTGCTCTGCTCAGGACCATAGAAACTCCAGAAAGATGTGAACACAGGCCAGTCAATCACGCAAGCCAGCCAACCTTCCATCCATTGACACCATCTACTTCTCGCTGCCTTGGAAACGCAGCCAACAATGCCACCCCATCCCGGTTATAATCTCATCCAACCTTTTCTGTCAGGCAGAAGATATAAAAGCTTAAACACACATACCCACAGGTTCAAGAACAGCTTCTTCCCCACTGTTATTAGCCTTCTGAATGGACCTCTCAAATTTCAAATCTAATGTTGATCTTGCTTGTTGAGCAACTTCTTTGTGGCCGTAACACTGTATTCCTCACTCTGTTCTATCACCCTATGATGCCTGTATGTTATGGTCTGATTGTACTGCACGCAAAACAAAACTTTTCACTATATGTAGGTACATGTGACAATAATTAATCCAAAAAAAAATTCCCTCCAAATAAAAGTGTTTAAGCAAAACTCCAGGTGGGTACCAGGTTTGCCATTTTCTGTGGGATATCTGGAACGTATCGGGTACTGAATTGCTCATTTCCTCCGTTAACCTTTTCCAATACACCGATGACTGTATCGATACCATTTCTGCTCTCATTACAAAAGCAGAAATTGCATCATTCTTGCATCCAGTTACTAGCCCTCCCAAATCTTCACATGTACATAGCAGACATTCCCTTTTTTTGTGTTGTAGATCTCTATGACCATCTTCTACCTCGACTCCATTTTCTCACCCCATTTCCTACATCCCTTGCCTCCTGACAGATTAAAGAAATTACCTACCACAGCTTTGAACAATGGAAAATATACAATTCTCTGAAGAAAATAATTCCAACATTTGAAGCCTCAACTAACTTTAAATCCATTTTGCTTTACCTGGAAATTGTGGTAATAATAATTGGAAGACTGCTTGCAGATCTAGTTAATTATTCTGCTCAATTTAAAGATACTTCAGAGTGTCACTTTAAAAATAACTTTCTCCCAGTGTTTTTACACCTCGTACCTATAGACTTGCTTTGTTGTACAAGAGCTCAATGTTCGACTTATTTTATACTTGCTAGAATTCAAGATAGTCTCCTGGAACACCAGGGCTGGACAAAGGCTTTACACAAGCTAATAATCATTATACACCATTCAGCGCATTTGCAGAGTGTTCCTGGCAGCTTTTATAGTTTCTTTTCAAAATGCCTAATGTTTTTTGTCAGTTATTCACATTGATTTTACAATGCTTTATTCCTGTACAACAAAGACAAATTTTGACTCAATAAAATTAGAAAATTCAACCAACATTACCCAAGGAAAATATTTCTTCATATCACTGTTGATTGTCAGAGCGTGTTGTGCAAAAAAAGCTGCTACTTTTCCTATGTTACAACAGTGACTCCACCTGAAAAGTAGCTTCTTTGCTTGTGAAATATTTGAGGATTGCCTCAAAAGTACTCAGAGAAATGGCAATAAATGTGCTGCAAAGACTTTAAAGATTTGAGAAAGCAAACACGCCTGGCCTTGTTCTGAAACCATTAAACATTTATGATCTGGGAAGTGCAGCTCAGTTTAAACATATAACCAATACTGACAGAATCCTCTCCTACTGGGCGGAATAAGATTCATAGCTCCAAAATAACAGAAGTCCTGGAGTGCAATATAGGCATCAGCTGAAACTAACGCAAAACTATTGAAGTATATTGACTGTGGTACAATTTTTCCGACAGTGCACTGGTTATAATAACTGAGTGAAAATGCTGCAGCCAAAGAGGATGCCAAGAAAATAGCTCCGTACTGGGGTGATGAGGGGAAAAAGGAAAATAGAAAGCAAAGAATACAACTCAATCCAGGCAGACTTCATACCCTCAGAAGATAATTTTATACAAAAGGAAACAAACAAAAAGAGAAAGAGGTTGACATCATCAATATAAATTATCACCAAGGGAAATTTGCATTGCAAGTTGAAACAAATTTTAAAAACTAAATTAATATTAATGTGGTACAGGCTGACATTTAAGCAAAATTAAAACTTAAATCTCAATGGAGAGGAACAAAAATTCCAATTACTTTTATCAATGCTTAATTCGTTATGGATATGAAGGTTGAGAATGATCATATTTTGCACGTTACATTCATTAATTTAAATTAGATTTAAAACAGCCTACACTGATCAAACTTCAGATGTAAGGGGCTGCAAACAGAATGCCAATTATCTTTCTGGCTCTAATGTCACTCATGTACTAAAACACCTCACATCATCAAGAAATGCAAAAGCACCAAAACCAATTACTTCTGCAATCTGTCAAATGCCTTTTTTACTCCATTCTCACTTGCGAGTGATTCGTTTGAGAACTATACTGGAGGTAAAGCTTCACAGATATAAAAGGGAGATTTAAGAATAGTAACTGGGTAATAAAAGTTTTTGAAAAAAAAAAGACTGATTCCAGAGGTTGCCAAGTTGGTAAGACTGTAGGGCTATTCTCTCATGAGAGCAAGAGACAGAGTGAGAGTGAGACAGCGAGCAAGAAATCCAGAGCCAGAGCCAGAGCCAGAGACAGAGACAGCGACAGCGAAAAACACAGCGAGAGCGAGCAAGTGAGAGCAATAGCATGAGCGAGAGTGAAAGAGCAAGAGCGAGAGAGCGCGAGAGAACGAGATGACCGGCAGTAGTTTAACTGGAGAGTCACCACGTTTCAGGTAAAGGGATAGGTTGAGAAGGAGGAAGTCTTTCATGGCAACCTCAACCGGTGAGGGAATTGAACCCACACTCCTGACATCACGCTCTTTGCAAACCAGCCATTCAACCAACTGAGCTAACTGAAATTGGGAAATGCCACATATTTGACTTCACATGAAATGGTACCAGCAACTACCTAGGATTCCAATTTAGAGCAATTCTAATTTATGCACGGATAGCATAACTCAGTCCACCACTAAACTACTGCAACCTCCTTTTTTCCTAAGGTTATGAGTTTTCCAATCATTTTACTGTTCATGTCCCAAAGTTTAAGCATGTCATCTAAACTGACACTCAGTGTAACATTGAAGGAGCCACTGGAAATGTCAATGATGCTTATTTTTGTTTGAGATTTTAATCAATGTTTTGTCTAATTCCTTAGGTAGATGCAAAAGAACCCATGACACTACTCAAGACAGAGTGGGGACTGAGACAAGGGAATTCTTCCATTCCCTAACAATGTTTGTTCCAAAATCGGCATCACTAAAATAAGTTATCTGGTTATTTGTCTCATTGATGTCTGTGGCACCTTTCAGCATACAAACTGGCTACTGCACTTTCCTACACAACAATTCTTCAAAGGGTAGTTTGGTGCCTGAAGATACCATGTCTCATAATAGTGGTCACCCAAGCAAATTATTTTCTTAATCATCCTGGCTCAAAGGGATACATGCTTTGATTACACCTAATTACTGCAACTGCAAAATATCTTATTTTTACTTAAATGCAACAATTTCCTTATATTTGTGTTTCTAAGGTAAGGAAATACTCCACGTTTAAAAAGTTCTTTGAAAATAAAAATCTGATTCCAGAGGTTCTGATGGATCAGAATAAATAGATGGAAAGTATTATTTCTAGGATACTTATTCAGCACTCACCATTATTTAAAGACTACGTCTTAAACACAAGTCAGGAAAAGGGCCACACATCTCATTCACTAGTGCCGATCCTATATCTTCAGACCCAATCAGACCATTTATCTCACCTTCTTCCACTGCAGGATTCATTTGACTATATTTGGATACCTTATTGAAGTCACTGTTTACAGAACAGTTCTATATATCACTGCGCCAATGATTAATCAAAGTTGAGCATTTTGATCTTTCTTTTTATAGAAAGGTCTATTGGTTCTAATCCAATGCAGCACACTCTCCCTACAAAGATCCAGGTTATTGATTCTTTCATTAATACATAAAACTCAATATGTTTTGAGGAAATAGGTCAAATTACATTAATTGATAGACTCACAAAGAATGGCTAATGTCTTGAACACATTTTGATGGACTTTCCAAAAATTTTGCAGTGCCTCTTCTTAAGATGTAAGTTCCAGAGCTCTACATATGTTCAACTATTCTATGTATTCATATCAATAGATCCATTTAGAAGCTATGACATAATTTCAATATTAAATAATTGAAGATTTTTATCCAGAATAGAATCATAGAATCCTTAGTGTGGAAACAGGCCATTCAGCCTGTCAAGTCCATACCAACCCTCAAAGAGCATCCCACCCAAACCTATCCCTGTAACTCTGCATTTCCCATGGCTAACTCACCCACGGGGCAATTCTAGCATGGCTAATCCACCTAACTTGTACATCTTTAGACGGTGGGAGGAACCCAGAGCACTCAGAAGAAACCCACAGACACGGGGAGAATGTGCAAACTCCACACAAAGAGTTGCCCAAGGGTGGAGTCAAACCCAAGTCCCTGGTCCTGTGAGGCAGTAGTGCTAACCACTGAGCCATGCTGTCCCCTTACATTTTTAACTGTATCCATCCTTATTACTGCTAAATGGGTCACCCTCAAAGTCAAGTATTTTTAAACTTCGATGCAATTCCTTCCTGCCTTCAAATTCACAATCATTGACCCTACCCAGCCACTTGATCATCATTCTTAAATAATTCAATAAATTAGCTTATTTTTATTAAATATTCAATTCTCTTTTACAATAAGCGTGAATACTTTTCTGCTCAATGTCAAAGTAATGGCTTCTATTTTCTAAGATTGTGTTTGACTTTTTAACATCAGGTCTTTTTCAATCTTCTGCTACTGTTCATGTACTAATGAGCCCCAGCTTTCTTCAATTTTTCTTCAATTCATTGTTAATATTTAGTTACATTTCATCTCTTGTGTCTTGAGCATCCTTAAGCATTTCAGATTTTCAAAAAGATGTTTTATAACAGATCTGTAAATTCCTAACTCATCCTGGAAGCACTTCCAACGTTAGTATCAAATCTGTGGGATATCGTTCCTCCCTTTTCAACAAAGTAAGAGTAAGGAACCTACACTCCTATGACATTTGTAATGCAGACATTTACTCATAGCAGTCATGAAATTGCAATTATCACTCATTTCTTTGAGCAAAGTCATTTCAAAAGGAAAAATACCGAAAACCAACTCTTGCTTTCACAAACTCTCAGTAATGGCACTGCAATGTGAACAACAAGTTTGCAATATAGTAACATTTATATTGTACCAGCAATCTAAATAGTAAGTGAATTTCATCAAGCAACTAGATTTCTACCTCATCAGGAGAAAGGTCATAGCTATCTACCGACATGCAAATAGTTTAGAGGTACTCACCTTAAGACAAAGTGTTGATAAATGATTGCTATGTTTCAAATTTTCAATCCCACAAGCAAATTAAATACTCTCAAGAAAAGGCAGTCATCATTTAGATACAGAATTAGCTTAAGGTAAATCCAATTAGAGTATAACAATGTACACTTAATGTATCATTTTTTTATAAAGCCAGCAGAGATTTCACAATCTATTGTCTAACATTGTTAACTTAAAATCTAATAAATAATCTTTGGACATGAATTTTTAACCACTGAGAAATTATAGGTTCATTTATGTGACCTGGGCAAATTCAGAGTGGGTAGTCTGTAAGTATTAGCACAATTTTTGACGAATTAGACTTCTTCAATGGCACCATTCAATCCTAAACATATACTTTAACATTTCTCACTAAACATATGCCTTAAAAATCTCTCCAATGCAAACAGTCAGAAGCAACAATCTGAGAATTTAGCTGTCAATCCCATTTCTGACAGTACTCAGAACAATGCTAACTCAGAGTTCATCTTCAAAATATAGTTTTAAAAACTATTTACAATTTTTATAGAAATTAGGCTCAAATTTTAGATGGATAGTTTTCTTGTACACTTTAGTGAACAAAGTGTACAGAGTTATTTTCTGTTTACTACTTCATCAGTATCTCGTTGCAGACTTTATTTGATTCCAGTGGATTCCGTGTTTGTAGCACATCAGGTGATTGATTAAGGCTTTTGATGGTTATCTGCTACTCCAGTTATCTTATGGCCACAACTACATTTTTCATAGTTTTGAAATTTTTTCAAGTCAATTACAGGCCAAAGCATTGCTTGCAATTTGAAACTTTCTCCACAAATCTCTCCATGCCTGTCCTCTGCTAACATCCTCATTCATGTCATTCTCAGCTCAACGCTCGACTACTCCCAGCAGTTTCCTGACTAGTCTACCACATTCGCAACATGCATCAACAATTTGGATGCGGATTTCAAATGTAATGTTTCCAAGTTTGGCGACAATACAATATTGGGTCAGATTGAGTGGCGAGATGTAAAGGTGTTTAAGACAAGTTGAGTGAATGGGCAAATGCATGACTGATGCAGTATAAAGTGGGTAAGTGTGAAGTTGTCCACTTTGGTCGGAAAAACAGTATTATTTAAGTAGCAACAGATTGGGAAATCAGAGGCTTTATACACCAGTCACTGAAAACAAGCATGCAGGTGTAGCAAACAGTTAGGAAGGTAAATAGTATGTTGGCCTTCATTGCAAGAGGGCTCAAGTATGGATGCTTACAAGTCTTCCTTCAGCTGTACAGGACCTTCATCTACATAAAACATTATAGAACATAACAGTGCAGTACAGGCCCTTCGGCCCTCGATGTTGCGCCGACCTGTCATACCAATCTGAAGCCCATCCAACCCACACTATTCCATGTACGTCCATATGCTTGTCCAATGATGACTTAAATATACTTAAAGTTGGCGAACCTACTACCGTTGCAGGCAAAGCATTCTATACCCTTATTACTCTCCGAGTTGTCTGTGAGTTGTGAGACTACATCTGGGCTACTGTGAGCAGTTGTAGTCTCCCTACCTGAGAAAAAAATTGAACGTTTCACAGATGGAATGCAGCAAATGTTCACAAAGCTGTGCCCAGAGGTGGTAGGTTTGTCCAATAAGGAGAGATTAGGTCAACTGTGTTTGTATTAACTGGAGTTTAAATGACTGAGGTGGGATTTTATGGATTAATATAAACTTCTGAAAGGGCTAGACCAGCTGGATACAGGGAGGATATTTCCAGAACAAGGAGTCACAACCTCAGGATAAAGTCAGGCCATTTCGCACTGAGATGAGAAGAAATTTCAAAGGGTAATGGCCCTGCGGAATTCTCTAGCACAGAAGGCTGTGGTGACCAAGTCACCGAATATACTCAAAGAAAGAAATTGATAGAGTTCGAGAGGTTAAAAGTGTCAAAGGATGTGGGAAGAGAGCAGGAGCATGGCTATTAGATATAGGATCAGCCCTGATCATGTTGAATGGCAGAGTGGACTCAATTAGCTAAATGTCCTGCTCTCCCTCCTATTTTCTATGTTTCTATCTCTCAAAACTAATCTCCTGATTAGTCCTCAAAGCTTTGATAGTTTTCCTTGTGAAACATCACCTTACACAAAAGTTGCAATACAAACCACCTTTACTGCAGTCAAAGTATTCCGATAACCACACACTGTTGGTGTAGTGTTGACCTGCTGGCAAATAAATCTCTTTGATGATGATGTTTACATCTCATGTACAAGTTAAAAGACAAGATAGCTTTTGTTCTCTGGCTTGAGACCCAGTAGGGAATTTTACTATCTGCCTCTAATCCAAAGAACAAATCATACTGTAAACCAAGGGTGAAGCTCATTCAATGTGGGGGACATGATTTAATGGAGGGACATGATTTAATGGAGAGCTAATAACCAAGACCTCTGTCATTGAAAGCTAGGAAGAGCAGCTACTGATCATAGCACTTATGCACTCTGCAACAGTAACACTGAGATCTTCCACAGCGTTTCTGTCATAAGGCGTTCTTCTGGAGTACAATTTCCTCTATTAAACCCATAATCAAAAGACTGTGTCTAGAGCTCTCATTCTGGTACACAGGTAATAGCTCCAAGTTCATGTCTCTCTTACCAATCAATACTCGAGTAGAAAAAAAGAACATCATGAATTTTAATTGATACGACCAGTACAATTTCTGTTCACACACACTTACAAGAATGTCCCACAAGTTCACTTCAGGAAATGACACATCAAAGTACAATAAGTTCTGTCTCTCAACCAAACATCCAAGGCAGAATTTGTTGTTCCAGACTATCTCCCTGTAGACCTTTGACTGTCCTATGCTGAGTGATTTGAATTGTTAAAAGAATCTCTTTTAAAAAATGATGGAAAATTTTTGAAGATTCAAGCGTTGGACTTCTCCAGAATTACTAAACATTGCAAACAACTGGGTTATTGGGCAGAACAATTCTAAACTTCTGCCCAGCCACAAACAAGACATATGAATGGTCACAGCATTCCACCCAAACTTCTCTTTCAGACTCCTCAGCTTCATGGAAAACATAAGATTGATGTTAAAAATATAATTTTTTTTAGCTTTTGTTCTGTATTTTAATGGTAGATGTTGCAACCTGTACATGCAAATTTTCTTAGATGTCATAGTCTCTCTAAACATTTTCCTTGGATAGGAAGATTGCTTTGGTCATCGAATTCAGTTCTGATTTATGAAATGTGAAATTACAGCCAAACCAGTCGCATGCAATCTGCACGTCTACAGGCAAAACACCTAATGTATAATTGAACCAAGGTGCATTTGACAAAAGTGTCTAAACAGGTACACACACTAATGGATCACTCACAGCTCACAATAAGTCAAACAAATTAATAAGGATGTTATCATCATGTGATGTGTAGTCTATAATAAAATTCTTCTGTCCACTCACAGACATGGAAGCTATTGATGTAAACTGTTCCGTCTATAAAGACACAGATCTCAGCGAAGCTAATATAGTTTGACCAGTGACAAAACAGTGCAATAAAAACATGGCAAGTTTACATAAGCACTTTTCATCATGGATGTGATGAAGGGAATTTATTATACAAATTTTAAAATTACATAAATGTATACTGTCTTTAATTTCTGGTCCATCTGTGCTCTAACTTCAAACCTTGTTATACCCAAAAAGTGTATTTGTTCTTCAATTGCCACATGGAACTCCTTAGGACATCCACAAGTATATAATAGTCTTGTTAAGAGCTCTGTGATACTGTGGTTATGTCCCTGCTTCTGAGCCAGAGGACTTAGGTTCAAGTCCCACTTTCTCCCGATGTGTGTAATATCTCTGAACAGGATTAGGAAAATATCTATGATATTTAATAAATAAAACAGCAAACAAAAACAGAAATTGCAGGAAAGACCCAGCAGGTCTGGCAGCATCTGTCAAGAGAAAACAGAATTAACATTTCAAGTCCTGTGATCCTTCTTCAGAACAATTCTGAAGGGTCACAGGAATCAAAACTAACTCTATTTTCTCTTCACAGATGCTGCCAGACCTGCTGAGTTTTGCCAGGAATTCCTGTTTTGGTTCTGTTCGCCAAGCTGGGAATGTGTGTTGCAGACGTGCTGCAACACAAATTCCCAGCTCGGCGAACAGAACCACAACAAACGAGCACCCGAGCTACAAATCTTCTCACAGACTTTGAATTCCTGTTTTTGTTTGTCTAGAATAATCTTGTTTATCTCCACTGACACTGCCAACAGAAAAAAATCCTCTCCCTGTATTTATTTACAATAACAAGTTTTTTGTATTGTTTTCCCTGCCTTTCCTTTCACCTTATCAATATCGTTGCCTCAAAACATTCTCTCTAAAGATTTTGATTCACTCCCCTGCATTCTCCATGACTCTTTGTTTTATTTCCCTTTTCAACCCCCACAAGATTTTGATACAGTTTTGTCCACATGTCTACTCAACCCCCACCTCAATTCTTTTAACAGCCTGACTTGTTGGGCCAAATGGCCTGTTTACACACTCTAGGGGTTCTATTATTCGATGATTCAATACTGCTTAGGAATGTAGTAACACAGATGATCAGCAGCATAGAAAATAAAAATGAGAATAATGAGAGAAGGGGCATCCAGAGATAAGGAAACAAGAGATTGGGGTTGGTATATCAGAAGCACTGGATTACAGCTGAGTGAAGTTCAAGACACTTGATGTGAGCCTGGTTAAGCTCAGTTTGGAAGAACAAACTCGACAGATCAGACATTAACACACTTTTCAAACTAAAAGATGCTGGAAATCAAACCAAAACAGAAATTGCTGGACAAACTCAGCAGGTCTGGCACCATCTATGGAGAGAAAGCAGAGTTAACATTTTGGGTCCAGTGACTGTTTTTTCCAGCAATTCATTTTTGTTTCAAAGTCTTTACTTTTTTGTAAAATGGGTTTTTTGCAACAGTTGGGGGTACTAGTTCCATTTTCAAAGTCAATTAATTGAAGGTCCAATTTGCATGGTGGAACAAGGTCTTGTGTACACGTAATGCTGAGATGGATAGATTCTTGATCAGTCAGGAAATCAAGAGTTCTGGGAAAGAGGCATGCAAGTGCATGTGAGGAATTTTACAGCAGCCATGGACCTACTGAAAGGCAGGGCAGGCTCGAGGGGCCGAACAGCCTACTGCTGCTCCTATATCTTATGACACAGAATGATCAATTACAGCTGAATTTCTTCCAAAACTATTTTTCACCTCAGTGTAAACACAGTAATTAGTATCAATTACCTCTAATCTCTTTCAATGGTAAAAACGTGTTATACACCATACAGTTTTATTGCCACACACAAAAACTCAGTTATAACCCACCACATTAAACTCTTACCAACCACTGAATACAGTCACCTCAAAAGGTGAATTTTATTTTCAAGGTTGTCAAACATGTTTGGCAGATTCCCCAAATAAAGCAATAAAACAGCATGATGAGATTCAGTGACAATGTCGTATTGGAAAAGAATGTGACACAAAAGGCAAATCCATCAACTACCATCACCTCTTGACAATAAGAGATGACAATTTGCAAAATTTGGTTGGTGGTAATTAGGACATATAAAATTTGAGATGTGTGGTAAAATGTATTTGAAAGAAAACAGTCATCTAATACCACCTGGTGGATGAAGTATACTATTGCAAATTAAACTCATACCTAATATAGCTCTAACTCATTGGTTCACAGTACTAAAACATGAAGCAAACCATGATTGGGACATGATTTGGAGATGCTGGTGTTGGACTGGGGCGTACAAAGTTAAAAATCACACAACACCAGGTTATAGTGCAACAGGTTTAATTGGAAGCACACTAGCTTTCGGAGCGACGCTCCTTCATCAGGTGAAGGAGCGTCGCTCCGAAAGCTAGTGTGCTTCCAATTAAACCTGTTGGACTATACCTAGTGTTGTGCGATTTTTAACCATGATTGGGACAGATCTACTTTTTATCTCTCTGTTGAAGCAAACAGCTTTGCTTGTTCTAATTAGAACACATATTGTGTAGTACCTATAACAGAAATGAATTGGATTGCAGCATTTCCATCTAGATGGTACCTCTGTCAAGAAGCTTATAGTGCTGCAGCAAAATTTAAATAAGTTATGGAAACAAGTACTTCACTTGTCAGACGATGATGGACACAGATTATTGTTATCTTATGCTGCAAATAACAGAGAGCAAGTCCATCCTATTGTGAAGGTAATCAATATTTTCCTGAGATGGGGCTTAGGAGCTGGTTTCAAAGACAGCCTATGGTCTGATACATTGCAAGCTTAATGTTTTGACAGGTTAATTAATACACCAATTAAGTCAACACTGTCCTCATCCAGAATGTAGAATTCAGCAAGTTGAGGTCAGGAGCAGGAAGCACCGAGGCAACTTGCTAAGACTGCTCCAGCTGGCATCAGAGACCAAGGGTAAGAACTACAGAAACAATCATCCCAACACCCACAAATGAAGCGACATTAGAACGTTATTTCAACGAGCCACCACACACTGCAGCACATAGGTGTGACAAAGAACAGAGGAAAATCATCTAGACTGTGTTGAAACAGAATGGGTACCCAATGAACACAGTCCGCCAATTTCTCAGCAACAAACCCAAACAAGCAGACAAAACGCGTTCAGAAACCCTCGCCACTCTCCCCGACATCAAAGACGTCTAGGAAATGATTGCCAAATCCACCAACATACTAAAACAGCAGCTAATGAACTTGAAAGACCCTTAACAGACAACAAGCAAAACTAATGTCATTTACAAAATACCTTGCAAGGACTGTAACAAATACTACATTGGACAAACAGGCAGAAAACTAGCCACCAGGATACATGCACATCAACTAGCCACAAAAAGACATGACCGACTCTCACTAGTATCTTTATATACAGATGAGGAAGGACACCACTTCAACTGGGACAACGTATCCATTCTAGGACAAGCCAAACAGAGACATGTCTGAGAATTCCTGGAAGCATGGCATTCCAGCTAGAACTCTTATCAACAAACACATTGACTTGGATCCCATTTACCACCAGAGAAAAAAAAGGAAATGACATCACCAACCCAAAGAAACCTAAACACATAAATAAAAATGGGCCATACCACCAGACCTTCATCGGAGGCTCACTAGTGATGTTACCTAGTATGGTGGCAAAACGTCTGAAAATGAACCTTCCAGCTCGGCAAGCAAACTCACATCCAGAACCTGAGCTACAAATTTCCAAAAACTCACCGTCAAGGGTAAAACTCTGAAATGTGATTGTGTGCATGGTTTAGCAGCTCACTACCATAACCAGCATCCCCAGCCATCTATACTACCTTTAATACATCACCCTCTTGGTATGATCACCTAGATTTTAAAATGGCTTTGAAGAACAGCAAGGGAGTTACCCCTTCATTTCTCAATGAAGTCACAAAAGCAAATTATCTGATCACCATCACATTGCTGAGAAGACAACAGGAGCAGAAATACACCATCTGAGCACAGCTGATCAAAGATCATCAAGGCGGCCTTTGTGTAGAGCCACAGAAAATGGAGGAGACACTAAATGAGTATTTTGCATCAGTATTTACTGTGGAAAAGGATATGGAAGATATAGACTGTCGGGAAATACATGGTGATATCTTGCAGAATGTCCATATTACAGAGGAGGAAGTGCTGGATGTCTTGAAACGGGTAAAGGGGTTTAAATCCCCAGGATGCAAAATACTCATTTAGTATCTCCTCCATTTTCTGATCAGGTGTACCCTGGAACTCTGTGGGAAGCTAGAGAAATGATTACTGGGCCTCTTGCTGAGATATTTGTATCATCGATAGTCACAGGTGAGGTGCTGGAAGACTGGGGGTTGGCTAACATGGTGCCACTGTTTAAGAAGGATGGTAAGGACAAACCAGGGAACTCTAGACCGGTGAGCCTGACGTCGATGGTGGGCAAGTTGTTGGAGGGAATCCTGAGGAACAGGATGTACATATATTTGGAAAGGCAAGGACTGATTACAGATAGTCAACATGGCTTTGTGCATGGGAAAGGTTACCTCAAGGTTACAACAGGATCTTGACCAGTTGGGCCAATGGGCTGACAAGTGGTAGATGGAGTTTAATTCAGATAAATGCGAGATGATGCATTTTGGGAAGGCAAATCTTCGCAGGACTTATACACTTAATGGTAAGGTCCTAGGGATTGTTGCTGAAAAAAGAGACCTTGGAGTGCAGGTTCATAGCTCCTTGAAAGTGGAGTCGCAGGTAGATAGGATGGTGAAGGAGGTGTTTGGTATGCTTTCCTTTATTGGTCAGACTATTGAGTACAGGAGTTGGGACGTCATGTTGCGGCTGTACAGGACATTGGTTAGGCCACTGTTGGAATATTGCGTGCAATTTTGGTCTCCCTCCTATCGGAAAGATGTTGTGAAACTTGAAAGGGTTCAGAAAAGATTTACAAGGATGTTGCCAGGGTTGGAGGATTTGAGCTATAGGGAGAGGCTGAGCAGGCAGGGGCTGTTTTCCCTGGAGCATCGGAGGCTGAGGGGTGACCTTATAGAGGTTTACAAAATTATGAGAGGCATGGATAGAGAAAGTAGGCAAAGTCTTTTCCCTGGGGTCGGAGAGTCCAGAACGAGAGGGCATAGGTTTAGGGTGAGAGGGGAAAGATATAAAAGAGACCTAAGGGGCAACTTTTTGACACAGAGGGTGGTACGTGTATGGAATGAACTGCCACAGG
The DNA here is from genome assembly GCF_037043375.1 of Chiloscyllium plagiosum. Lineage (NCBI taxonomy): Eukaryota > Metazoa > Chordata > Chondrichthyes > Orectolobiformes > Hemiscylliidae > Chiloscyllium > Chiloscyllium plagiosum. The sequence goes on along the minus strand of NW_028270155.1, from coordinate 58,906,748 downwards.
AAGTGATGGAGGATGGTACAATTGCAACATTGAAAAGACATTTGGATGGGTATATGAATAGGAAGGGTTTAGAGGGATATGGGCCGGGTGCTGGCAGGTGGGACTAGATTGGGTTGGGATATCTGGTCGGCATGGACGGGTTGGATCGAAGAGTTGCCCCTTAGGTTTCTTTTATATCTTTCCCCTCTCACCCTAAACCTATGCCCTCTAGTTCTGGACTCCCCGATCCCAGGGAAAAGACTTTGTCTATTTATCCTATCCATGCCCCTCATAATTTTGTAAATCTCTATAAGGTCACCCCTCAGCCTCCAACGCTCCAGGGAAAACAGCACCAGACTGTTCAGCCTCACCCTGTAGCTCAGATCCTCCAACCCTGGCAACATCCTTGTAAATCTTTTCTGAACCCTTTCAAGTTTCACAACATCTTTCCAATAGGAAGACGACCAGAATTGCACGCAATATTCCAACAGTGGCCTAACCAATGTCCTGTCCAGCCGCAACATGACCTCCCAACTCCTGTACTCAATACTCTGACCAATAAAGGAAAGCATACCAAACACCTTCTTCACCATCCCATCTACCTGTGACTCCACTTTCAAGGAGCTATGAACCTTCCCTCCAAGGTCTCTTTGTTCAGTAACAATCCCTAGGACCTTACCATTCAGTGTATAAGTCCTGCTAAGATTTGCTTTCCCAAAATGCAGCACCTCACATTTATCTGAATTAAACTCCATCTGCCACTTCTCGGCCCATTGGCCCATCTGGTCCAGATCCTATTGTAATCGGAGGTAATCCTCTTCGCTGTCCACTACACCTCCAATTTTGGAGTCATCTACAAACTTACTAACTGCACCTCTTATGCTCCAAATCATTTATGTAAATGACAAAAAGTAGAGGACCCATCACCGTTCCTTGTGGCACTCCACTAGTCATAAGCCTCTAGTCTGAAATACAACTCTCCACCAGCACCCTCTGTCTTCTACCTTTGAGCCAGTTCTGTATCCAAATGGCTAGTTCTCCCCTCGCAGCGCCAGAGACCCGGGTTCAATTCCCGACTCAGGCGACTGACTGTGTGGAGTTTGCACGTTCTCCCCGTGTCTGCGTGGGTTTCCTCCGGGTGCTCCGGTTTCCTCCCACAGTCCAAAGATGTGCAGGTTAGGTGAATTGGCCATACTAAATTGCCCGTAGTGTTGGGTAAGGGGTAAATGTAGTGGTATGGGTGGGTTTCGCTTCGGCGGGTCGGTGTGGACTTGTTGGGCCGAAGGGCCTGTTTCCATACTGTAATCTAATCTAATCTAATCCATGAGATCTAACCTTGCTAATCAGTCTCCCATGGGGAACCTTGTCGAACACCTTACTGAAGTCCATATAGATCACATCTACCATTCTGCCCTCATCAATCCTCTTTGTTACTTTCTCAAAAAACTCAATCAAGTTTGTGAGACATGATTTCCCACACACAAAGCCATGTTGACTATCCGTAATCAGTCCTTGCCTTTCCAAATACATGTACATCCTGTCCCTCAGGATTCCCTCCAACAACTTGCCCACCACCGACGTCAGGCTCACTGGTCTATAGTTCCCTGGCTTGTCCTTACCACCCTTCTTAAACAGTGGCAACACGTTAGCCAACCTCCAGTCTTCCGGCACCTCACCTGTGACTATCGATGAGACAAATATCTCAGCAAGAGGCCCAGCAATCACTTCTCTAGCTTCCCACAGAGTTCCAGGGTACACCTGATCAGGTCCTGGGGATTTATCCACCTTTACCCGTTTCAAGACATCCAGCACTTCCTCCTCTGGAAGTTCTCCAGGTATGGGCTCATCAAAACCTACATAGTTGCAAGCAGGTCTTAGCCACTCTTGTACTTTGAACTCTTTGCCATCAAGCCGACATAGCATTTGGTTTCCTAATTGTTACTGTAGGAGCACGTGCACAAATTGGCTGATCCATTTCCTACGCGACGATACTGACTGCACTGGCTGCCAAGCAGTTTGAGATGTCTAAAGGTCAAGAAAGGTGCGAAAGAAACGTATCTTCAATATTACACTGGGAAAAACTAAAATCCCAAACAATTATGAAATTCCAACAAAGTTAATGGAAGTATGTAAAATATCTGAGCAGATCAGGAACATGGAATCACACAATGATTCAGTGAAGACAGAAGCTCATCTGACATGTATTAGGTCTTTGAAAGAGCATTCCAATAAATATCATTCCTCTGTTCTTTTCTCATTGCCCTGTAGATCTTTCCCCTTTTAGCGCTTAAAGACTCACAACTTATCGCTCCCTCTTGTAAACAGATGAAGCTGCTTCCAGCAAGCTGTGAAGGACACCACCAAGAGGATGCAGAATGTAATGCAGCAAATCTAATGCTTTGTTTAAGTAACAGAGAAGGTGGACAAAAGATAATGCAGTCGATGTTGTTCATGGATTTTAAGAAATAATTTGACAAAATACCACATAAAAGGCTAGTTAACAGAACTGAGGCTTATGGAATAGGAGGGCCAGTGTGCATTTGAATTAAAAAGAAACTGTCATAAGGAGAGAAAGCAGTAAGCTATGGTAGATGGTTTGTTTTGGACTTGTTTTTGAGGGTGGGAGACAGTGATCTCCAAAGACTACTGCTTTTTTTGCTTCACATCATCAATTATCTTTTTTTTCCTCACGGTTAAAAGTGGGCATGTTCGCAGATAATTGCACAAATTTCAGTAATATTCATAACTCTACAGATATGTCCATAAGCAACACGATTTGGACAACAATCAAGCTTGGGCTGATAAGTGGCAAGTCACACTTATGTCACACAAGTGCCAGGCACTGACCACCTTGAACAAGAGAGAATCCAACCATCTTCCCATGGCATTCAATGGCACTACCATCACTGACTAACACACTATCAACATCTTAGAGGGTACCACTGACTAGAAACAGGAGCAGGTTGGAAGTGGTAATTCTGCATTAACTAACTCACGTCCTGACTCCCCATGCCCATTCCCTACCTTTAAGTTGAGTTGCCACAGTCTTAGCAGACAATAGGGCTGCTCTCTCATTACAGAGAGACGACTCGTGGAGGTTTAACCCGAGGGTGACCACGCCTCAGGCTCGGGGAAAGGTTGACAAGGAGAGTCCTTCACAGTCACCTCAGCCAGTGCAAAATTGAACCCACGCTGTTGGCATCAGTCCATCATCTATAAGGCACAAGTCAGGGTGTGACAGAATATTCTCCACTTGCCTTCATATTTCCATCAAAACTGAAGAAGTTTGACATCATCCAGGTTGAAGAAGCCGCTCAATTCACACCCCATCCATAATCTTCAACATTCATTCTGTCCACCACTAGCGGCAGAGGCAGCATTGTGCACAATCTACAAGGTGCCTTGCAATATCAATCCAAAGTTGCTTCGACAGCACATTCCAAATCCATGACCTTGCCCAACTAGAAAGACAGTGGATGCAATGGACATACCACCTGATTAGGGATTCATTTGTACAAAAGGCAAGCTGTGCTGTTACTATAACTAAAGTCTGTGAAGAAAAAAAAATCCTATTCCATGAATTGTACATTATTCTTAGGTCGAACCTCCGTATCCAACAAACAGCATCCAACAATAATCTGTGGATAAATTACACAGGTTTGGTGCTCTTCCAAATTAAACATCAGGAAATTGTCACAATTGGTTACAAATTCCAAATTACTTTCCGATATAATTGTCCAAACTAATGTCAATTTGTGAAGTCAGTAATTTTTAATGTTTTTGTTAATTAATTATCTCTCAAACGGTATCTGTTATGTTTAACACTGAGCAATAAGTCAGATGTTAATTAAATGCAGTTAATATACAATTATGTGCAGATTGTGAGCATTAATTGGGGTTTCAACTGAACATTTTTGAAGAGACATTTCTTGAAATGGAGAGGTAGATGATTTGAAGGTGTACGTTTCACTCTGTAAATAAATGTTACATTGAGTAAAGAATAGGTTTTCTTATGTTTTCTACAATATAATAGCAGATTAGGTTCACAACTGAACAGTGCATGCACCGTGTGTCTCATGATGATCGCAATATTGTATTATCAAGCACAAAAGGGAAAAATTAAAAACAGATAAAACTTCAGATTTAGTGAAGGCTGACTTCAATAGTATGAAACCAAAACTGTCTGCAGTAAACTAGGAAAATGTGATAATCAGTAAAATGATAAAATATCAATGGGAGCTGTTCAAAATAGAATTAAATGCAATTTATAACTAAGATAACAACTTTACTTGTGAAAAGTCAGCTAAAGCAATAACAGAACTAAATGGAAAAATTATATAAAATATTATTTAAAATTACAGATTGTGGCAATAAGGAAAAATATAAAAATCAACAAAATTAAAAAGAATTTTCAGACTGGAGGCCTGTGACCAGTGGAGTACCACAAGGATTGGTGCTGGGTCCTCTACTTTTTGTCATTTACATAAATGATTTGGAGTCGAGCATAAGAGGTGCAGTTAATAAGTTTGCAAATGACACCAAAATTGGAGGTGTAGTAGACAGCGAAGAGGGTTACCTCAGATTACAACAGAATCTGGACCAGATGGGCCAATGGGCTGAGAAGCGGCAGATGGAGTTTAATTCAGATAAATGCAAGGTGCTGCATTTTGGGAAAGCAAATCTTAGCAGGACTTATACACTTAATGGTAAGGTCCCAGGGAGTGTTGCTGAACAAAGAGACCTTGGAGTGCAGGTTCATAGCTCCTTGAAAGTGGAGTCGCAGCTAGATAGGATAGTGAAGAAGGCGTTTGGTATGCTTTCCTTTATTGGTCAGTGTATTGAGTACAGGAGTTGGGAGGTCATGTTGCGGCTGTACAGGACACTGGTTAGGCCACTGTTGGAATATTGCGTGCAATTCTGGTCTCCTTCCTATCGGAAAGATGTTATGAAACTTGAAAGGGTTCAGAAAAGATTTACAAGGAGGTTAGCAGGGTTGGAGGATCTGAGCTACAGGGTGAGGCTGAACAGGCTGGGGCTGTTTTCCCTGGAGCATCGGAGACTGAGGGGTGACCTTATAGAAGTTTACAAAATTATGAGGGGCATAGATAGGATAAATAGACAAAGTCTTTTCCCTAGGGTCGGGGAGTCCAGAACTAGAGGGCATAAGTTTAGGGTGAGAGGGGAAAGATATAAAAGAGACCTAAGGGGCAACATTTTCACGCAGAGGGTGGTACGTGTATGGAATGAGCTGCCAGAGGATGTGGTGGAGGCTGGTACAATTACAACATTTAAGAGGCATTTTGATGGGTATATGAATAGGAAGGGTTTGGAGGGATATGGGCCGGGTGCTGGCAGGTGGGACTAGATTGGGTTGGGATATCTGGTCGGCATGGACGGGTTGGACCAAAGGGTCTGTTTCCATGCTGTACATCTCTATGACTCTATAACTTCAAAAAAGGGAGTTAAATAAGAAATTTACAAGCTATCGAAATCAAACATCTTTGATGATTCTGTTAGAAATAAGTATGTGGGCAGAAATAACCTGATTGTGCCTAAGCTGGTTTGAGGTACATACAGAGGCCTACAGGCAACTATCCAAACATTCTGATGCCTCAGTTTATTTCTGCTAATTTTCCTTATGTCATTTTCTGAATTTCTGCTCCTGAATATTTCAAATCATCGTTCAAACAGCCTTTTGTGAAGAGAACTTGTGCCAATTGTCCTTAACATTTTTTTGTGCATGTACACTCACAGTCCATCGGCTCCTGTACCCCTTCGAGTTAATATCAATACTCCTCCTTCCTACCAAAATGCAACAGCTCACATGCTCTGCATTAAAATTTCATCTGCCAGATAGCCACCCATTCCATTAGAGTATGACTTTTGAGATCTCGCACTATCATCATCACAATAATTCCAAACTGTGTCATGTGCAAACGTTGAAATTGTGCTCCACACACTCAAATCAGGTCATTAACCCTACATCAAGAAAAGCAGTGGTTGTGATCCTGACCCCTCGGACAATGATCCAAATAAAAATCATTTGCTGCTATTCTTTTCCTGTCAGTCAGCCAATTTCACATTTAAGTTGTCACCGCCCTTTTATTTAACAGCTTCAACTCTACTTAAAAGGCATATTATCAAATACCTTTTGAAAGTCCAACTATACATCAACCCTCGGTGTTACCTCATCAAAAAAACCCCGCCCCTGATCAACACTGACCCCCCTCTCCCCCCCCAGGCCCTGATCAACACTGACCCCCCCACTCCCCCCCAGGCCCTGATCAACACTGACTCCCCTCCCCCCCAGGCCCTGATCAACACTGACCCCTCTCTCCCCCAGGCCCTGATCAACACTGACCCTCCCCTCTCCCCCTCAGGCCATGATCAAAACTGACCCCCCCTCTCCCCAAGGCCCTGATCAACACTGACCTCCCCCCCCCCAGGCCATGATCAACACTGACCCCCCCCCCCACCTCCAGGCCATGATCAACACTGACCCCCCCCTCTCCCCCAAGGCCATGATCAATACTTACCCCCCTCACCCTCTCCCCCTCCCCCCCAGGCCCTGATCAACACTGACCCGCCCCCCTCTCCTCCCCCGGGCCCTGAACAACACTGACTCCCCCTCTCCCCCCCCCCCCCCAGGCCATGATCAACACTGACCCCCCCTCTCCCCCAGGCGCTGATCAACACTGACCCCCCTCTCCCCCTCCAGCCCCTGATCAACACTGACCCCCCTCTCCCCCCCCCCCAGGCCATGATCAACACTGACCCCCCTCTCTCCCTCCCCCCCCAGGCCCTGATCAACACTGACCCCCCCCCCCTCCCCCAGGCCCTGATTAACACCGACTCCCCCTCTCCCCCAGGCCCTGATCAACACTGACCCCTCTCTCCCTCTCCCCCAGGCCCTGATTAACACTGACTCCCCTCTCTCCCTCCCCTCCAGGCCCTGATCAACACTGACCCCCCTCTCCCCCAGGCCCTGATTAACACTGACCCCTCTCTCCCTCTCCCCCAGGCCCTGATTAACACTGACTCCCCTCTCTCCCTCTCCCCCAGGCCCTGATCAACACTGACTCCCCTCTCTCCCTCCCCCCCAGGCCCTGATTAACACTGACTCCCCTCTCTCCCTCCCCTCCAGGCCCTGATCAACACTGACCCCCCTCTCCCCCAGGCCCTGATTAACACTGACTCCCCTCTCTCCCTCCCCTCCAGGCCCTGATCAACACTGACCCCCCTCTCCCCCAGGCCCCGATTAACACTGACTCCCCTCTCTCCCTCCCCCCCAGGCCCTGATTAACACTGACTCGCCTCTCTCCCTCCCCCCCCAGGCCCTGATTAACACTGACTCCCCTCTCTCCCTCCCCTCCAGGCCCTGATCAACACTGACCCCCTTCTCCCCCAGGCCCTGATCAACACTGACCCCCCCTCCCCAAGGCCCTAATCAACACTGACCCCCCTCTCCCCCTCCCCCCCAGGCCCTGATCAACACTGACTCCCCTCTCTCCCTCTCCCCCAGGCCCTGATTAACACTGACTCCCCTCTCTCCCTCTCCCCCAGGCCCTGATCAACACTGACTCCCCTCTCTCCCTCCCCCCCAGGCCCTGATCAACACTGACTCCCCTCTCTCCCTCCCCCCCAGGCCCTGATTAACACTGACTCCCCTCTCTCCCTCCCCTCCAGGCCCTGATCAACACTGACCCCCCTCTCCCCCAGGCCCTGATTAACACTGACTCCCCTCTCTCCCTCCCCCCCAGGCCCTGATCAACACTGACTCCCCTCTCTCCCTCCCCCCCAGGCCCTGATCAACACTGACTCCCCTCTCTCCCTCCCCCCCAGGCCCTGATCAACACTGACTCCCCTCTCTCCCTCCCCCCCAGGCCCTGATCAACACTGACCCCCCCCTCTCCCCCAGGCCCTGATTAACACTGACTCCCCCTCTCCCCCAGGCCCTGATTAACACTGACCCTCCCCTCTCCCCCTCAGGCCATGATCAAAACTGACCCCCCTCTCCCCAAGGCCCTGATCAACACTGACCTCCCCCCCCCACCTCCAGGCCATGATCAACACTGACCCCCCCTCTCCCCCAAGGCCATGATCAATACTTACCCCCCTCTCCCTCTCCCCCACCCCCACAGGCCCTGATCAACACTGACCCCCCCTCTCCTCCCCCGGGCCCTGATCAACACTGACCCCCCCTCTCCCCCAGGCGCTGATCAACACTGACCCCCCCTCCCCCTCCAGCCCCTGATCAACACTGACCCCCCCCCCCCGGCCATGATCAACACTGACCCCCCCCTCTCCCTCCCCCCCCAGGCCCTGATCAACACTGACCCCTCTCTCCCTCCCCCCCCAGGCCCTGATCAACACTGACCCCCCTCTCTCCCTCCCCCCCCCAGGCCCTGATCAACACTGACCGCCCTCTCCCCCTCCAGCCCCTGATCAACACTGACCCCCCTCTCCCCCCCCGGCCATGATCAACACTGACCCCCCCCTCTCCCTCCCCCCCCAGGCCCTGATCAACACTGACCCCTCTCTCCCTCCCCCTCCAGCCCCTGATCAACACTGACCCCCCCCCCCCGGCCATGATCAACACTGACCCCCCCCTCTCCCTCCCCCCCCAGGCCCTGATCAACACTGACCCCTCTCTCCCTCCCCCCCCAGGCCCTGATCAACACTGACCCCCCTCTCTCCCTCCCCCCCCCAGGCCCTGATCAACACTGACCCCCCCTCCCCCTCCAGCCCCTGATCAACACTGACCCCCCCCCCCCGGCCATGATCAACACTGACCCCCCCCTCTCCCTCCCCCCCCAGGCCCTGATCAACACTGACCCCTCTCTCCCTCCCCCCCCAGGCCCTGATCAACACTGACCCCCCTCTCTCCCTCCCCCCCCCAGGCCCTGATCAACACTGACCGCCCTCTCCCCCTCCAGCCCCTGATCAACACTGACCCCCCTCTCCCCCCCCGGCCATGATCAACACTGACCCCCCCCTCTCCCTCCCCCCCCCAGGCCCTGATCAACACTGACCCCTCTCTCCCTCCCCCCCCCAGGCCCTGATTAACACTGACTCCCCTCCCTCCCTCCCTCTCCCCCAGGCCCTGATTAACACTGACCCCCCCTCTCCCCCAGGCCCTGATCAACACTGACCCCCCTCTCCCCCAGGCCCTGATTAACACTGACCCCCCTCTCCCCCAGGCCCTGATTAACACTGACTCCCCCTCTCCCCTTCCCGGTCCGCGGACGCCCTCTCCCTCCAGCCCTGTGTCCCTCTCACCTTTCCGACTCTGCGTCTTGTCTCTCACACAACACCTTCCCTCCGCTTCCGATTCCTGTCGAAAGGTTCCGGGAGCAGCTGTTCCGCCTGACCACCCTCCCTTCCTGACAGTCCCTCTGGGTTACACCCATGAAGCATCATATATTTATTGTTACACTTTGGTGTGATGTTTCCAAAGTAATAACATGTAAATAATGTTATATGTCAATTTGATCACTGTTTTTAACTATTATTTATGCAAAATATTATTTATAGATACTTGTATTTATTAATACTCAAGCATGCTGGTTTGCTAGTTCTAAAGTAATAATATTTAAATAAATTATACATCCTTTTAATAACATTTACATTATGATATAGCTTAGCTGCACAAATTTCCTCTACATTGGGGAGACAGGTCGCCAACATGCGGAACATTTTGGAGAACATCTCTGGGACACACGCACTAATCAACACCACCACCCTGTGGCCGAACATTTCAACACCCCCTCCCACTCCACCAAAGACATGCAAGTCCTGGGCCTCCTTCACCGCCAAACTCTCGCCATCCAACTCCTGGAGGAAGAACATCTCATCTTCCACCTTGGGACCCTCCAACCACACGGCATCAACATCGGTTTCATCAGTTTCTTCATCTCCCCACCCCCCCCCCCCTTGTCCCGGATCCAAACCTCCAACCTGACACCACCCTCTTGAACTGCCCGAGCTAACCATCTTCCTTCCACCTATCCACTTCACCCTCCATCCGACCTATCATCATTCCCCACCTTCATCTAACTATCGCATTCTCAGCTACCTTCCCCCAGCCCCAGACCCCTCCCATTGATTTCTCAGCCCCATGCCCCCACTCCACCCCAACCCCCACCCCACATTCCTGAAGAAGACCTTATGCTCGAAACGTCAACTCTTCTGCTCCTCAGATGATGTCTGACCGGCTGTACTTTTCCAGCATCACACTTTTTGACTCTGATCTCCAGCATCTCCTGTCCTCACTTTATCCTAGCTGCACAAATACCTACCTGTATATATGAATATATAATACATTAAGAATCTTGGATCTGCAGATATATCTAACATTTTGCTGGGCTATTTTTATAACAGGAAATGTCTGTGTAATTCTGTAATGTTGCAAGTTAAAATTGTTAATGTACTATGGATGTTATGAAATTGAATATCACATAAGCAGATTTGACTTTGAAATGTGGACCAATTTTATCTCCGCCCCCACCCCCTCTCCGGCCTATCACCCTCACCTAAACCTCCTTCCACCTATCGCATTCCCAACGCCCCCCCCCCAAGTCCCTCCTCCCTACCTTTTATCTTAGCCTGAGGAGAAAGTGAGGTCTGCAGATGCTGGAGATCAGAGATGGAAATGTGTTGCTGCAAAAACGCAGCAGGTCAGGCAGCATCTAGGGAACAGGAGAATCGACGTTTCGGGCATTAGCCCTTCTTCAGGAATGAGGAAAGTTGGTCCAGCAGGCTAAGATAAAAGATAGGGAGGAGGGACTTGGGGGAGGGGCGTCGGAAATGTGATAGGTGGAAAGAGGTCAAGGTGAGGGTGATAGGTCAGACTGGGGTGGGGGCGCCACCTCCAAACGGACACTAACCTCCATGTACAGCGCATCATCCGCCGCCATTTCCGCCACCTCCAAACGGACACCTACCACCCCACTAACCTCCATGTACAGCGCATCATCCGCCGCCATTTCCGCCACCTCCAAACGGACCCCACCACCAAGGATATATTTCCCTCCCCTCCCCTATCAGCATTCCGTAAAGACCACTCCCTCCGTGACTCCCTCGTCAGATCCACACCCCCCACCAACCCAACCTCCACTCCCGGCACCTTCCCCTGCAACCGCAGGAGGTGCAAGACTTGCGCCCACACCTCCCCCCTCACCTCCCTCCAAGGCCCCAAAGGAAACTTCCATATCCGCCACAGATTCACCTGTACCTCCACACATATCATCTATTGCATCCTTTGCACCTGATGTGGCCTCCTCTATATTGGGGAGACAGGCCGCCTACTTGCGGAGCGTTTCAGAGAACACCTCTGGGACACCCGGACCAACCAACCCAACCACCCTGTAGCTCAACATTTCAATTCCCCCTCCCACTCCACCAAGGATATGCAGGTCTTTGGACTCCTCCATCGTCAGACCACAGCGAAACGACGGTTGGAGGAAGAACGCCTCATCTTCCGGCTAGGAACCCTCCAACCACAAGGGATGAACTCGGATTTCACCAGTTTCCTCATTTCCCCTCCCCCCAGCCTGTCTCAGCCAAATCCATCAAATTCAGCACCGCCTCCCTAACCTGCAATCTTCTTCCCGACCTCTCCGCCCCCACCCCAATCTGTCCTATCACCCTCACCTTGACCTTTTTCCACCTATCACATTTCCGACGCCCCTCCCCCAAGTCCCTCCTCCCTATCTTTTATCTTAGCCTGCTGGACAAACTTTCCTCATTCCTGAAGAAGGGCTAATGCCCGAAACGTCGATTCTCCTGTTCCTTGGATGCTGCCTGACCTGCTGCGCTTTTCCAGCAACACATTTCCATCTCTGATCTCCAGCATCTGCAGACCTCATTTTCTCTTCATCTTTTATCTTAGCCTGCTTGGCACACCCTCCTCATTCCTGAAGAAGGGCTTATGCCCGAAACGTCGATTCTCCTTCTCCACCAGCAACTTTTCAAAATGCTGCAATTTCCAAGGTAGTTATCCACCACAGAAAAGCTAATGACCACTAAATCAATCTTGCCACTGGAGACGGGAATAATATCGACACTGTCAGTCTGTGACGCAGTGCTGAGGAAATGAGGTGTCACCTCCAAGCTGGAAGTGCATTGGGAATCCAGCTAAATGATGCAAATCAGGGTTTCAGCATATACAGAAGTAGCTACAGTATTCTGTGGGGCAACCAGCTGAACCAGCTTAACTGGTCAATTAAATAAATCACCCAGTTTTTTCTTAGCAGCACAAGGAACGTCAATGCCCCCTGCTGACCTGGGCTGCCACACTACCCAAGTTACAAAGCCTTGAAACAACTCCCATATATACTCCTACATTTTCCTTTCTGTCAGTGTCCTGACACATGATTTTCAAGCTTTCCTGGCTGCCAGCTGCCACGTCCCCCAGAGAAAGGACCAAGGGGCTGATCAGTGGTATTTAAAGCAGCCAACAAATACTGGCCGAGCCAGTAATGCACAAATTCCATGAATTATTTTTAAAAATCCAACAATGCTCCAACCGGAAGTTAAACACAGCTGCTGGAATGGATGCAGATTGATGTCAACCAGATTGAAAATCCAAAGTGATATGTGAATTTAACCTACTGAAAGTTCTTTGGGCCCAATTGCATCTACAGCTCTTGCTTTGGAGAGAAACCTGTCAGTATCGGTTACGTTTGACTAGTGGGCATTTGAAGAATGACTGACAGAGAATACAAATTCAAGTCATTCTGCTGTAACCCTCATTTCGTTAATGCAAATTCACTGTAATGCAATTGACAAATTGGGAACACTATTTCTAAAGCATGAACTTTTAAAACATGTAATGCAATTACATCACCAACACTTTAAGCGCTGTTTCTAAAGCGCGATTTTTCTATAACACGGGGATGCACAAGAACACATCCATTGCGTTATAGAAAAACTAGCTTTAAAACCATTACTTAAGCTTAGGAGGTTATTTTCTTGTGTTTTTACTGAAGTTCTTCACTAATTGTGCCCCATTGCCTGTTTCCATGTGTCAAGTACAATGGGACAAGTTTCTCTCTGCATGCAGATTTCATCAATGTGACAGACAACTACCAAAATAAATGGTTCAAATTACAGCTCCACATCCTTTTTACAGACTGCACATTTACTACCTCATTTTTTCATGGATCTGCCTCAAAGTTATTGGCTAAACACATCTTCCTGAACAATGGTACCACACGGATCAAAATTACTTAGCACTAATGTGGGCAGCATTTGTATCACGTCACCATACCTTCTACCTGTATGAATGTTATGACCATGTTCTGAATTCTTTTGACAGGTAAAGATGAAAATCATTCTAGTACAGACTAAGGAACACTTACAAAACAAGGGACAACCATTCTCCAATGAATTGCTCAGACCAATGCCTGGACTAATCAATGTCATCCTTTCTGGTTTAAAATTTAAACAAACAAGCAGTCAACTGTCAGTCATCATCTAGCTTGCATTCTCCATGGCAATGTCTCTGTGTCCAACTAGTCAGCACTCTCCCTTCAAACATTACAAATATTGTTTTCCCTTTTCATTGATACTTCTTGCAAAGTATTCTAACAAGTTTTTTTTTATTCATTCATAGGATAAGGGCATTGCTGGATAGGCCAGCATTTATTGCTTATCCCTAATTGTCCAGAGGTCAGTTGCTGTGGGTCTGGAGTCACATGTAAGCCAGACGAGGTAAGGATAGCAGTTTCCTCCCCTGAAGGACATTAGTGAACCAGATGGGTTTTTTCTGACAGTCAACAATGGATTCATGGTCATCATTAGACTCTTCATTCCAGATTTTTAAAATTGAATTCAAATTCCACCAGCTGTTGAGGCAGGATTTGAGCCCAGGTCCCTAGGCATTATCTGTGTCTCTGGATTAACAATCCAGTGATAATATCACAATGCTGCCACCTCTCCAATGCAAGCTGAAAAAATGTATCTTTCTTTAGCAAAACTCACAAACTATTATTAATTATTTGTAAAGACCTGATCCAGAACTCTATTAGAACCTTCTTTCTTCAGCAAATAAGTTAGTCTTGATTATATATTATTGTTGCACATCACTGACAGTATACTCTAGCTCTTAGCGGAGCAGCTGTTAACCCATTATGCTACATCAGCTCACAGCGTATTTCCAACATTGTTGTAAAGACTCTTGACGCAAATAATATGGAATTTGTGGAGCCTGAACGTGTGGAATATACTGGTGCATCTGTCCAACAACATTTTTACACAATATGTAAAAACAATCAGCTTGTCTCCTCGGGAAAATTTCCCCAAGGAGACACATGACTGGCATGATTGAACTAAATAAACAAATAACTTGCATTATATAGTCTCATTTACTGCCCCAGGATGTCCCAAAGCACTGCACTGTCAATTGAGTAATTTTGAAGTGCTGTCACCATTGTAATATTTCGTACTTAGATGTACCTAAGATTTCGTATCTTTGTACCAAAGATGGGCATCAGGAATAGCAACATTGTACAATTTTCATTGTACTCCTGTACTTTTGTACTTGAGTACACAAGACAATAAAATCTAATTCTAATACTTTGGAACATGGCAGTCAGTTTGCAGATGCAATGTCCCACACCAACCTAGAGTGACTGTATAACCTGATTCAAACCTGCTGGAGTAGTTTGCTCAGAATCAAGTCCTGCGACTTCCAGAGTTATCACAAATGTTCAAGATTTTAAAAACTACACAGAGTTCCCCAATTTACCTACTTTCAAAATCCAGGTTGACTGCATAAACCAAAACCACTGATATTCTATCTTGTTTGCATTGGATAGAATTCAACAAAGCTGACTCATTTTTCACATTTAGCCCCTATCATTAATGCCTATTTTGTATGTTTCTCTCCTTTGTTACCATTTGCACTGCCTTTGTAATTTGCTCTGGACATTCTCATCGGTTCCACTCCTCTTCCTACTTTTCAATAGTCCTTTTGGTTACAAAGAATTCAAATCAGATTTGAAACATTAGCATCATTTCCCTCCCCACAGATGTGGCAGACGTGCTGCATTTATGGCAAGACAATGGCCTGGTGGTATTGTCACCTGATTAATATTCCAAAGACCCAGGTAATGTTCTGGGACATAGGTTCAAATCCTGCCATAGAATTTGAATTCAATAAAAAAAAGTCTAGAATTAGGAATTGAATGATGATCATGAAGCAGTTATTGATTGTTGGAAAAACCTATCTGGTTCATTAATGTCCTTTATAGGGAAAGAAAGTGCCATCCTTGCCTGGTCTGGGTTATGCAATTGACTCTTAACTGCCCTCTGGGCAATTAGGGATGGGCAATAAATACTGGCCTAGCCAGCGACACCCTCTTCCTGTGAATGAATTTTAAAAATCCTCTGCGGTTTCAATTTGTTCTTTTTCGCTCCAAGTCCAGAATATTCATTTTTTCTCTCCTAATGCAACGGTCCTTTATTGTTGTCATTTGGTGCTGTATTTACAAGTTTGATGTCCTTCAGGGACTCCAAAACGTGCAGCAACATTGTAACTAACCCAGCAGTTTGTGGAGAATTAGTGATAGCCAGTAGGCAGGATATTATTAAGCTGGAGAGGATTCAGAAAAGATTTACCAGGATGTTGCCAGCAATGGAGAGTTTGAGTTATAAGGATAGGCTGGGAATTTCTTCACTGGAGCACGGGATGTTGAGGGATGACGGGTTGGACCGAAGGATCTGTTTCCATGCTGTACATCTCTATGACTCTATGAGAGACAAAGATAAGGTGAATAGCCAAAGTCTTTTCCTGAGGATGGGAGTCCAAAACAAGGAAGTATATTTTTAAAGTGAGAGGAGAAAGATTTAAAAAGAACACAAGCAGCAATTTTTTCACACAGAGGGTGGTTCATATGTGGAAAGAACAGCCAGAGGAAGTGGTGGATGAAGGCACAGTTACAACATTTAAAAGACATTTGGACATGAATAGGAAAGGTTTAGAGGGATATGGGCCAAACACAGGCAGCTGGGTTGAGGTTAGTTTGGGAAGCTTGGTCAGTGTGGATGAGCTGGATCGAAGGGTCTGTTTCCACACTTTATGACTCTGTAGCTCTATGACTACGAGTTCAGAATCAGCACAAGTTGCTGGAATGATATCGTTCAAATCATTAGCCTCGCAAAGATGCCAGCATGGCCTCAGCCTTCCCATAAGTTTCAGGAAATTGTTGCATTTGGCCACTTCAAATAAATTAATCTCATGCATAAAGCTAAGGCTGATATTTAATGACGTGATTTCTGTTCCTGCATTGTCACTGAACTTCTCTGAGCCAGAAATGGAGCCACTGAAAATCCAAAGTCTCAATCCAATGGACAGTAATTTTTTACAGACATTTAAAATGTAAAAGCTTAACTTTTTCTTTTTGTGTCTTTGCTTTCAAATTTCCCTTTTAATACAATCTTTCTTATTCCACTATCATTTCTTTGCGACCCTAATTTCACTGAAATGTAGTGTATCTCTGCTCCAACTGCCTCTGTTTCTTTATTTATCCTTAAATCTTACTGATTAAAGGGAATGTGGGTCCAACTGATAAATCCGACAATCAAACTCTGAACGAAAACACAAGTTGTTCAATGGAAGGATCTTAACTATAACTAATGCCTGTAAAAATGGTATGGCAATTATCATGGGGGATTTTAATCTACATGTCGATTAGTCAAACCAGCTCAGTCAAAGTTAAAAATCACACAACACCAGGTTATAGTCCAACAGGTTTAATTGATTGTCACCTGATGAAGGAGTGTCGCTCCGAAAGCTAATGCTTCCAATTAAACCTGTTGGACTATAACCTGGTGTTGTGTGATTTTTAACTTTGTACACCCCAGTCCAACACCAGCATCTCCGAATCACAGCTCAGTCAAGGTAGCCTTGAGGAGGAGATCGTTGAGTGTATCTGCCATAGTTTTCTTGAAGAGTATATAATGGAACCAATGTGGGAGCAAGCTATCCTAGATCTGGTCCTGTGTAATGGGACAGGAATAATTAGTGATCTCATAGTTAGGGATCTTCTTGGAAAGAGTGATCACAGTATGGTTGACTTTAGAATACAGATGGAGAGTGTCAAGATAAAATCCAATGCCAGGGTCCTGTGCCCTGGGAGGCGACAATAGAATGAGGGAGGACTTGGCTAAAGTAGGCTCCAAACAAAGATTTTATGGTGGGACAGTTGATGAGCAGTGGAGGACTTTCAAAACAATTTTTCAAAGTGCATAGCAAAAATATATTCCAGTGAAAAGAAAGGACTGTAAGAAAAGGGGTAATCTGCCATGACTGTCTATGGAAATAAGGCAGGCTATCAAATTGAAAGGGATGGCATAAAAAGTGGCCAAAAACAGCAGGGAGCTAGAAAATTGGGAAAACTTTAAAGTTCAACAGAAAGACACAAAAAGAGCTACAAAGAAAAGTAAGATAGAACATGAGGAGAAAAAAAACTAACAGAATACAAAGACAGATAACAAAGGTTTCTATAAATATATAAAATGAAAACGAGTGACTACATTAAATGTTGGTCCTTTACAGGATGAGAAGGGGCATTTAGTTATGGGACACGATGAAATGGCCAAGGCATTGGACAGGTATTATGTATCAGTCTTCACAGTGGAGGACATTAATAAATGCTAGTAATTGACAAAGAGATGAAAGTAGGTGAGGACCTGGAAACAATCATTATTATGGAAGAGGTAATGTTGTGCAAGCTATTGCAGCTCAGGATAGACAAGTTTCCTGCCCCTGATGGAATGCATCCCAGGGGACTAAAAGAGATGGTGGGAGAAATAGCAAGTGTACTGGTGGTAATTTTCCAAACTTTGCGGAACTCTGGGCAGTCCCAGCAGATTGGAAAACAGCAAATGTGACAACACTGTTTAAAAAGGGAGGTAGATGAAAGAAGGGAATTATAGACTGGTTAGCTTAACCTCTGTCAGGGAAGATGCTTGACTCTACTATAAGGAAGAAATAGAAAGGCATCTTGATAGAAATTGTCCTGTTGGGCCGATGCAGCATGGATTCATGAAGGGCAGGTCATGCTTAACAAATCTTTTGGAACTCTATGAAGACATTACGAGTAAGGTGGACAACAGGGACCCAGTGGATGTGATGTACCTAGATTTACAAGAGGACTTCGACAAGGTGCCACACAAGAGGCTGCTGCATAAGATAAGGATGCATGGCATTGCAGGTAAAATATTAGTATGGATAGATGATTGGTTAACTAACAGGAAGCAAAGAATGTGGATAAATGAGTGCTATTCTGGCTGGCAATCAGTAACTAGTGGTGTGCCTCAGGGATCGGTGTTGGGACCGCAATTATTCACAATTTATATAGATGATTTGGAGTTGGGGACCACGTGTAGTGTGTCAAAGTTTGCAGATGACACTAAGAGGAGTTGCAGAGCAAAGTGTGCAAAGGACTGTGAAACTTTGCAGTGGAACATAGATACTTTGAGTGAGTGGGCAAAGGTCTGGCTGATGGAATACAATGTTAGTAAATGTGAAGTCATCCATTTTGGTAGGAGTAACAGTAAAAAGGATTGTTACTTGAATGGTAAAAAATTGCAGCATGAATCAAAGAGGTTGGTCTGCATGCACAACAAGTAATTAGGAAGGGAAATGGAATTTTCTCTTTCATTGCTAAAAGGATTGAGTTTAAAAGCAAGGAAGTCATCTTGCAGCTGTATAAGGTGCTGGTGAGGCCACACCTGGAGTACTATGTGCAGTTTTGGTCTCCTTACTTAAGAAAGGATGTACTGGCATTGGAGAGGGTGCAGAGGAGATTCACTAGGTTGATTTTGGAGTTGAGGGGGTTGGCTTATGAGGAGAGACTGAGTAGACTGGGATTATATTCATTGGAATTCAGAAGAATGAGGGGGGATCTTAGAGAAACATATACCATTATGAAGAAAATAAATAAGGTGGAAGTGGAGAGGATGTTTCCACTGGCAAGTGAAACTAGGACAAAAGGGCATAGCCTCAAAATTAGGGGGAGTAGATTTAGGACTGAATTGAGAAGAAGCTTCTTCACCCAGAGGGCTGTAACTCTATGGTATTCCCTGCCCAGTGAAGTAGTTGATGCTACTTCATTAAATGTTTTTAAAGCCAAGACAGATTTTTTTGAACAATAAAGGAATTAACTGTTACGATGAGAGGGCGGTAAGTGGAGCTGAGGCCATGAAAAGATCATCCATGATCGTATTGAATGGCGGAGCAGACTCGATGGGCCAGATAGCCTACTCCTGCTCCTAGGTCTTATGTTGTTATGCTCTTAGCTACAAAAGCAGGAGTGAATCTGTCTCAGATAGATATCACTTTCTGTAAAGAAGTTTAATTCACAAAGTTTTTAGTCTGTTGATTTTTATACAATTGTCAATTTGTTATTTGTATTTTTTTATTAGTTCATGGATCCTGACATTGTTGGCAATTACTTCTCATCTCTAATTGTTAGACAGCAATTAAGAGTCAACCACATTGTTGTAGGTCTGAAGTCATAGGTAGTGCCTGATCGCAGTTTCCTTGTCTAATGGATAATAGTGATCCAATTGATTTTTACTCCAATAGTTACATGATTGCCATTAGCCATCTTTTTAGTCTGGATATTCATTGGAATTCAAAGGGAGATTAGAACTCATGTCCCCAGAGCATTAGTCTGTGGTCTTGCATTACTAGCACAGTGACATTCCCAATGTAGCATTACATCCCCTCAAATGTTTTTTGATTTCAATATGTTTAAAAGCAACTAGCCTATTCACCATTACGTATTCCAGGTATAGTCTGGGTGTAGGCCCAGTTTTAGCTTTGCATGTGAAGTGAGTTATTCATCCTTGTACGATTTTGTAGTTCATGCTATTTTTACATTAGACTAATGACAAATGAATGTTTTTGGACAAAGAAGGAACCCATCAATTTCTTGTCTTTGTCAGAGAGGGTAGGGCCTGCAGGAAAAATTAGGCTAAAAATAGTGTCTGAAACCCTACTACCCTCTGGGAATACAAATAGGAGTAAATGCTAAATACGTTAAGGCCTTAGAGATGGTGCAAAGATTGGGCAAGCAAGATTGGTCTCATCAAAGCAGAAAAGGATTAAATACTCAATAGAAGGTTTTGATAGGATGGGAATGTTAAATTGTTTCTGCTGGAAGCATTGGGTATATTTTAAGTAATTGGGAAAATAACCAGGGCAGATGAGGAGACTATTTTTTACACAGTGAGACATTGTGATCTGGAATGCATGACCTGAATGGATGGTGGAGCAGATTAAAGAGTAAACTTTGAAGGGAATTGGATAAACACATGAAGGGTCAGCACAGATGCAAAGGGACAAATAGCCACTGTATGGCTCATTGATTCTTTAAGTTCAAACTGTACCGCAGAAGTCAAAGACCCAGCAAGAATAAGCAAATCTCATTTGTTAAGATTGTTCTGAAGAAGGGTCACTGAATCCAAAATATTAACTCTGATTCCTCTCTGCAGATGCTGCCAGACCTTCTGAGTTCTTCCGGCAATTTCTGTTTTAGGATCTTTAATTTGTTGTGTTAGTTGTTGCTAAGCACAGAGCCAAACATTTGTGCTCTTAATGTTGCAGCTGGTATCAGGTCAGCTCCGAAAATATATCTGAATCAGTTTTACCAACCACTCTGAGGCATTTGTATGAACTACATAAATCACAATTGTGGACAATCTATTGCTTCCAATCGTCATGATCAGGAATGAATGGTCATTATCTGTGTGCTTTTCTCCCATATCAATTATAATTTCACAGACCTCCTAAAAAAAAAGGTTTATAACAATTTTAAATAGGGAATGAATATCCAGTGCCTGGATTTACAGCTGATTTATGACAAATGGTGCAAATTCCCTCATCCCCTCACATTCTATATCCAGTTCTACCCACCTACCACACTGCATCCAAAATCTTTATCGATGACTGTCACTTTGCCCAACTTGTAATGAGCAGCCTGACCAATTCTCACTCATTTTCAGTATACTTTTTTTTCTTTCCTAAATATTGATGTCTTGAAAACAATCCACATTCCAGAAAAGAGGGTGTTGTAAATCTCTGGGACCTGATCAAATGTATACCCGGACATTATGGGAAGCTCGGGAGGAAATTGTGGGGCTCCTAGCAGAGATATTTGTATCGTCCACAGCCATGGGTGAGGTGCCAGAAGACTGGAGGGTGGCTAATGTTGTGACTTTATTTAAGAAAGGTTATTCGGAGGTGCCTGGGGTCTATAGACCAGAGAGCCTGATGTCAGTGGTGGATAAGCTGTTGCAGGGCATTCTGAGAGACAGGATATACATGCATTCAGAGAGGCAAGGACTGATTAGGGATAGTCAACATGGTTTTGTGCATGGGAAATTGTATATCACAAAGTTGATTCGGTTTCATGAGGAGGTGACAAAGAAGATAGATGAGGGCAGAACGGTAAATGTTGTTTACATGTACTTTAGTAAGGCCTTTGACAAAGTTCAGCATGGTAGACTGGTTAGTAAATCAGATCACATGGGATCAGGGTGAGCTTGCCAATTGGATACAAAATTGGTTTGATGATAAGAGACAGAGGGCTGGTGGTGGAAGGTTGTTTTTCGGACTGGAGGCCTATGATTAGCAGTGTTCCACAGGGATCCATGCTGGATCCACTGTTACTTGTCATTTATATAAATGATTTGGATGAGAATATATGAAGCATAGTTAGTAAGTTTGCAGATGACACCAAAATCATTGGTATAATAGACAGTAAAGAAGGGATCTTGATCAATTGAGACAAGGGCTGAGGAGTGGCAGATGGAGTTTAATTTAGATAAATGCAAGGTATTTTGGTAAGACGAACAAGGCAGAACTTACACCATTAATGATAGAGCCCTGAGGAGTGTTGTTGAACAGTGAAGACCTAGGGATTCAGGTACATAATTCGTTGAAAGTTGCCCCACTGGTAGACAGAGTAGTAAGGAAGGTATTTGGTACGCTTGCCTTCATTACTCAAACCACTGAGTATAGGAGTTGAGACGTCATGTTGAGGTTGTACAGGATGTTGGTGAGGCCATTTTTGGAGTACTGTGTACAGTTCTGGTCATCCTGCTATAGGATGAAATTGGAATTGGAAAGGGTGCAGAGAAGATTTATAACGCTGTTATTGGGAATAGATGGTTTGAGTTATAAGGAGAGGCTGGATAGACTGGGACTTTTTTCAGTGGTAGGAGGTTGACACATGATCTTATCGAGGTTTATAAAATCAAGTGGGGTATAGATAAAAAGAATAGTCAAGGTATTTTGCCTAAGGTAGGGGAGTTCAAAACACACGGGTATATTTTTAAGGTGAGAGGAGAAAGATTTAAAAGGGAGCTGAGGGCAACTTTTTCACACACAGTGTGGTTCATATGGAATGAACTGTCAGAGAAAGTGGGAAATGCAGGTACAGTTACAACATTTAAAAGACACTTGGACAGGTACACGGATAGGAAACGTTAAAACATTTAGAGAAAGTGAGGATTGCAGATGCCAGAAATCATAATCGAGAGTGTGGTGCTGGAAAAGCACAGCA
This sequence comes from Chiloscyllium plagiosum, assembly GCF_037043375.1. NCBI lineage: Eukaryota > Metazoa > Chordata > Chondrichthyes > Orectolobiformes > Hemiscylliidae > Chiloscyllium > Chiloscyllium plagiosum. The sequence continues at coordinate 58,884,192 of NW_028270155.1, read as the reverse complement.
GGTCAGGCAGCATCTGAGGAGCAGGAAAATCGACGTTTTGGGCATAAGCCATTCATCAGGAATTCCAGCTAGCTTCTCCCCAGCCCCACCCCCCTCCCATTTATCTCTCAACCCCTTTGGCCACAAGCCTCACTCCGGATGAAGGGCTTATGCCCGAAACGTCGATTGTCCTGTTCCTCGGATGCTGCCTGACCTGCTGTGCTTTTCCAGCACTACATTCTTGACTAAAATGGATATGGGCAAATGGGACTCGTTTAGTTTGGGAAACCTGGTCAGTATGGACAACTTGGACTGAAGGGTCTGTTTCCATGCTGTATGACTCTATGACCCTATACATGTAGCCATCCTGCAACATCTTCTGACAAATTAGAAACATGTACATATGAACCTACAAATCAGGAGCAGGCCATTCAGTCCTTTGGGCCTGTTCCAGTATTCAATAAGATCACGTCTCATCTGATTGTAACCTCAAATCCACATTCCCATCGACCCCTGATAATCTTCAAACCTGTAAATCCTTTATATTCTTCCTCTTCAGGTAATAGTCTAATTCCCTTCTAAACATTTTAATTCAACTTATTTCCACCATAATGTCAAGCAGTGCGTTCTTAGCTTTTACCACTCAAGCATCCAAAAGCCTTTTTAACGTACCACTTTTGCTTCTTTTACCAATTTCAAATCTGTGCTCTCTCCTCTTCAATCCTTTCATGCATAGGAACAACCTTTTGCTGTCTATTCAATCCAACGTGACATGAATTTCGATACTAACCCAGAAATTGAGTGGAATCTGGAGATATAGACCTGAAATGTTCAACTCTGTGGATGAATCTATTTGAAGCAATGACTGTCCTAGTTTCTCCTTCACCAATTGACAATCAGGAGTACAACACAGAGGTGATCTCTCGTTGCAGAATATCTGATACCATATAGGTGTTTGGAACCACAGAATATAAGTGGTTGCTCCCGTTGAATTTGGTCAAACACAACATTCTAGGATGCTGATGGTGACAGATGTTTTTGCAGTTCAGTGTGGTGGTTATACACTCCTTGTTGGAGATCATCATTACCTGACACTCGAGTGGTACCAAATGCTACTTGCCACAAATCCGGGTCTTGCTACATACAAGGATGGACTACTTTACTACATGAGAAGGTGTGAATGTACAGTCATCCATGAATATCTGCTGTTGGCTTTCCAGTGGGGGCAAGTTCAATGATTAATTTATAGCATTGTGAAAAATGGCAAACATGTGCAAGTCTTCACTGCTTTACATTCATCTGATGATTCAAGAATTTGGACCCCGTATTTTCAACTGGTTCTGGATTAAGAGTGGCTTTTCTATAAGTTGCTGTGGGTAATTAATTTTCATATTAATAACACCTTTACTTTTATAGTAGGTAACTCTTCATATCAATCAGGAGTATGTACACAAGTACATGATAATGGCAAGACATAAACATGGTGTTCCTTGTTCATAGTGTCTTGGCAAACAATATTCTATATACTCTGAGTGCAGTAACCATTTCAATTACAGCTGGAGAGGTGAGTTACATGTAAATTATGTCAGTGGTTAATAATGCTTTTTTTCTGGTTTTTAGATTAGTTTTCCTTAAGAAGCTCATGGAGTAAACATATTAGATCACAGGATACTCCGTTACCGTTGTCATCTGATATGTTGGTGCTGAGTCCATAATACCAAAGTGTCAAGGTCTTGATGACTTTGATTGTTTCCAACAGTTGTTTCAGAATATCCATGTTACATCCATCCCATAGTGTTACCAGAGCACCCACTGCGTCTGTGGTGACACTTTATGTCCAGTTTATCGGTGTAAGTAATGTTTTTAAAGCTTTTCTTGCACTTATTATCTGCCTGCGTATGTTTGTGGTATCTTGATTACTAAGTAAGTGGTAGATTTAAAAATGTGTTTGTACAACTATGAAATGCTAACTGAAGAGTGGGTTGTAAGTTTGGAGTTGGGGTGGGTGTGGAGGTGGAGGTGGGGAGTTTTCAGGCAGGAACACACCCCAGAGGTCAGAGCTAAAGTTTCTCTTGCTGCACAGCCATGCTGCCTGCTGAATTCAAATTGTTCCGCAGCACTTGCTACAATACAGCCTCCATGTTCTATTTTCATTTGTTATTGAAACTAAGGTAACGATCCCTGATCTGATGTCACATCACTCCATCCTCATCCCTGAGTAAACGGTAATTTTCCTGTTTTCAGACTCTTCTCTCAGTTTCAAGCGGCGTAAAGATTTGCAGGCTGATTAACAATTTGACAGAGTGCAATGTGAACTCTCTTTATTTCAGCCGACTGAGTGGTCAGTCCTGTATGACAGGAAGCTTTAATGGCCTCTAAAGATCCATATAATGGATAGTGGTGGGATATATTTCTGTGCAGCAGGATTCCAAACCTGTTACAACAATAACTTAGATTTACACAGCCCCTTAAACAGATTCACCATTCCAAGGTGCTTCATGGAAGTATTATAAAAGAAAGTATGATACTCAACTGCATGAGAAGGTGAGATGACTAAAGGCTTGGATCACTGGCCTGCATGGTGGCTTGCTGATTAGCACTGCTGCCTCACAGCACCAGGGACCCAGGTTCAATTCCAGCCTCAGGTGACCGTCTGTGTGCAGTTTACACATTTTCTGTATCTGCATGGGTTTCCTCCCACAGTCCAAAGATGTACAGGCTAGGTGAATTGGCCATGCTAAATTACCCATAGTGTGTAGGTTAGGTTCATTAGTCAGGGGAAATGTAGAGTAATAGGGTAGGGGAATAAGTCTGGGTGGGTTACGCTTTGGAGGGTCAGTGTGGACTTGTTAGGCCAAATGACTTGTTTCCACACTGGAGGAATTCTGTGAAAGAGGCAAGTTTTAAGGAGTGTCTTAAAGTAAAAACAGTGAACTAGAGACAGTACACAAAGGAAAATTCAGAGCATGAGGCCTTGGCAATTGAAAGTGCAGTTGGTAGAGGCCAGAATTACAGGAATGCATAGATCTCAGATGGTTGTGGGACTGGAGATGATCGCAGAGGCAGGCATGAGTGAGGCCCAGGAGGGATTTGAAAATAAAGGTAAGAGTATGAAAATTATGGTGCTAGTTGAGTGGGAGTCAATGTAGATCTGATCAGAATCTAACATAAAGTCAAAGACTCCTTGCTCGATCGAAATAAGATGGAGAGCTGCCTGATAAAAGGCAACTATAAGTTGCTTTTATTGTTACCACCAGTCCCTGGAGGAGGCTGCTCAATTTATTACACGTTCAGCTGGGACCTCAAATTGTCTCTCGGCTGAGGAATGAATGAATTAGCTCCCTATTTTTGTTCTCCCCCCTCCTCCATTGGATGCAAAAGGTTAATTTTTTTTTAAATCCCTTCTCCTGTGGATGCCTTTCTCCAGCACCAAATCAATTTATGTTTTAAACAAACCAATTTAACAAGGCTTTTCTGAGTTAACAAAAGCGTGAGTTCATTAGTTATTAACCACAAGAACTTGCATACACATAGATTTGAAATGAGAGGTGAGTCCAAAAAAGAAGTAAGTTAAAAAGGTAAATGGATTAGTCTCTGAGTTCTATAAAAAGTAGATAATGGTATGTGTGTCAGTAACTTTGGTTGATACTAATAGCACTCACGTTGGTAGATGAACAGTTGATTTGATATGTTTGGCTCTGCAGGTTGGCTGAAAGGCCTTTGTCCTATTTACTTTTTGACCGTTTTCACTTGCTTTCTGACTTCCATCAAAGAGAGAGAGAGAGATCTTTTATTTTTACCTGCAGTAGAGTTTATTTGGAGTTTTCTCAGCTGTGACCCTCATAGCACACACCATTACCAGCTAGCACACACAGAAAAGGGTTACAATTAGCTTTAACCCCCTGTTATGATTCCAATCCGACTGAATCATGGATAGGGTAAATAGACAAGGTCCTTTCCTTGGGTTGGGAGAGTCCAGTCCCTGTGTAAATATTAATTTTCCCTGTTTTCAGACTGTTCTCTCAGTTTAAAGCAGTGTAACAATTTGCAGGCTGATTAACAGTTTGACAATGTGAAGTCTCTTTATTTCAGCTGACTGAGTGGTCAGTCCTGTATGATGGGAAGCTTTTATGGACTCTGACGATCCATACAATGAATGGTGGTGGGATATATCTCCCACATCTGACACAATTATTCCATACTGAATGTTAATCTAGAACTCAGAGCCAACACTCTGGTCCCAACAACGAGGTTGTGTGCAGCAGGATTTCAAACCTATGACAACAACTTCAAGTTACATCATCCCTTAAACAGGTTCGCCATTCCTAGAGGTGATAGGTTTAGGGTGAGGGGGAAAAGATTTAAAAGGGACAGAAGGGGCAACTTTTTCACGCAAAGGGTGGTGTGTAATGAGCTGCCAGAGGAGGTGGGTGGAGACTGGTACAATTACATTTAAAAAGGCATCTGAATGGGTACATGAATATGGGCCAAGTGCTGGCAAATAGGACTGGATTAATTTAGGATATCTGGTCAGCATGGACGAGTTGGACTGAAGAGTTTGTTTTCATACTGTACATCTCTATGACCCTATGATATTACATGATCCCAGAATGAAATCTGACCTGAGAGACAATATTTTGCTCATTTTTAACATGGTGGTCTTTCGCTGAACAAAAGCACACAAGGCTGTAGATTTGAGTTTAACAATTAAATAGAAGTTTATCATACAAAATATATTTTAAAAAGAAACCAAACTGTCTATATATAACAGAGTTTAACAAATTTCAAAGCACACTGCAAAACAAAATTTCATTCTGGAATGTCACTTTACAGTTAGTCAAAATCAAGATAAATTTTCCTTCCCTATTACATTTGTACTTTTGACTTAACTGCCTTTCTCACTTCCTGTTTTGTGAGCTGTAAGGTCTTTTCTCTAGAATATCACATAACTGAGTTAGTTTTGAATAGCCAACGCAGGCTTCTAACTAAACACTTCTGTCTGGCAGTTTCACCAAACTAAACACTTTCACTGAGGTAACTTACTCCTAAACTGCTGTGAACAATCTTCTACTTCTAGGAGAAAATATACCAGCATCTGAATTCAGCCAGGTCTCCTTCAAACTACCCAAAAGCTTTCCAACCTCTTGACTTTTCTTCCCTAAAATCAATATTTGATTAATCTAAACCTAAAATGTCTTTCAGTGTTTTCTCTGACTTGCTCTAAACCCCACAACATAAACAAATTTCCATTAACAATCCAGGAGGCCTTTAGTCATCTGCTGTCTAACTCATGGTTCTGATTTAAATCATGGTTCCAAAAAGACTGACCTATTCAATTATAAATCCTCTCACAATGATGAAACAACACCCATATGCCATTAGTTTGAAATCTAAATTCTAAGAAAAAAGATATTTATATATATCACAATTTCCATTGTAAGATAAACTTAAACATGTCTCTTACCATGGCTACTTTCTTTTCTCCCATCATGTCCACAGTCAGAGATAACTCATAGAAGATTACTGTACGATATATGTGCATTTCTCTCTTTGAAGCTTCCTTGACAACTGTTGAGTGTAACCATCTCGTGTCTCCCTCTAGTTATGGGTAATCCATGCAGGTCTTCCAGACCATCACTGAATTACATTACTCAAAATTTACATTCTCAGTCATTTTTGGCCATATTGTACATCTCTATGACTCTAAAAGTTCAATATTTCCTTAGGTGATGCAGGGCTATGATTTGTGACTATGACACTCTCCTCAAAAGACAAATAATATGAGATAGACAAAAGAACACAGAAAACAACAGACACATACATCATTCCTCCAGCCAAAAAAACCCAAAGAACTGCAGATGCTGGAAATCAGAAACAAAAACTGAAATTGTTGGAAAAACTCAGCAGGTCTGGTAGTATCTGTGGAAAGAAAGCAGAGTTAGTGTTTCAGATCAGGTGACCCTTCTTCAGAACTATTCTGAAGAAGGGTCACTGGACCGAAAATGTAACACTGCTTTCTCTCCACAGATGCTGCCGGAACTACTGAGTAATTCCAGCCATTTCTACATTTTTTTCAGTCTTCTAGCCCTGGTCAATATTACATTTTTAGTTCAAATCTGGTGTCATGGACCCTAGATAGGGCATCTGAAATCACATTTGATTTTTCACCAATGTGGATGATTTTTAGGTGGGCACGTATCCTCCTTCAATTATTTTTACCAGCACTTTGGCACTTACTGCACTTGTTGGTGGGAAGATCACACCTTTTCCCAACAGTAGAGTTTGCCTGGCTACAGTGTTCCTCAGTATCACTATAAGTTGTTCACCTCACCCTTGGGAAAAGTGGCCATCCTTCCTTTGAATACAAAGTCCCAACAACTCTGAGATTTGGTTAACTTCATCTGCACTTTTAGGAATGTCTTTACAGGGATTCTTAGCTACAGCAGAGCCATAGCCTGGTCTACTATGCTGACTCTCATTCTCTGCTTGTTGTGTATGTGTCCCAGTGAATTCCATTGGTTTTTCCAATAGCCCAGATTTGCCCTACTCATCGGCAGTTAGAACACAGCTTTCTCGTTCTCACTTTTCATCTCAGTATCACCTTTTGTACCCTGACGAGGGGTCCAAACATTTTCCTCTGTCCCACAGGTGTTCAGTTTCCAATCATTCTCCCTACCATTATCCTTGCCAGTTAGTTGGGACTGATGAGTAATGGTTTCTTTTCTGGAACAGAGAGGTGTAGATCATTTCATAAAAATCAGCCAGCACAGCAACCTGCCTACTCCCAGTTACTCTCTGCTTTTCTACAAATATTCTTATTGAAAAAGGAAGGGTGTTTTAAAGGAGAAATATTTGACAGAGATGTTTAAGTGACTTCTGTTTTAATTGGCTGTACCCACTGGTCAAAAGCTACTTAAATTCCTGCTTTCAAATTCCAGGTACACCTGGTCCTACTGTTTCCTAAGGGTGCAGAAATTTTCAACAGTATGACTCCAGTATTAAAGATAATCTTTTTTTAAGAGCCTTGCAATCAACAGCACCTTCTTCATGCATGAGGGAGTAAACTTTGAGAGTTTTCCTGAAAGCAGTGATAAGGACTGATATTTGCAATGCCACTTCAATTGCTCTGCTACCTGTGTGAAGGATATAAAGATAGCTTCTACCTTTCCTTCATCAAACTTAGAATTAAATGAGCAAACTGAATTGATTCCATCCTTTGGTGTGACTTAGTGGTGTCTGATGAATACAATAGATTTTCTAGTTCCTTTCCTGTTTTTTTCTGTAATTCTCTCTCATCACTCTTTGCTCATCCCTTTCCAATCTTTACTTTTGTCTTTGCTCCCATACCAATTTTTCTCTCATTTCATTCTCCCTTCCTTATATCTCTTTTCTTTCTCTTTTTCCTGAAGTTCTCATTTTTGCTGCTCCAATTTTAATCTCTCCACTGTTCCTGAACTGTTTCATCTTGCTCAATTTCCACCTGTAAACCGCTGACCACCTTATTAAAAATTTTGGGTTTTCTAGCATTTGGGTTAAATTCAAATCCTAAGGAACTTGAATTGTCAAAAGTAACTTACCCCAAGCTTTCTAAGAAATGCACTGACATTACATGTCAATACTGCTATAGTATTGCAGGGCAAACTCAAGAAAGTCCTTTATAATTAAAAAATTAGTTTTCAAAAAGGCAATTTATCCTCTTTATCTTGTTTATTTTGTCCGTAGGTTCAAATCAGAGACACCAGCCCTCAATTTGTTATGAACAGTCCCTGTATGAGGTTTCCCAAATTATTATAGTTCCAGACACATACCCCACATTGATAAGCTTGGGTTGAGGAGGGATAAACTGGTTTACCTTCTTTATTCACTCCAACCCCCACCTCATTTGTTGACAAGAATCCTTTCCCTTGCAGATGCCTTTTTCCCAAACCAAATTAATGGGTACTCCACATAGAAGATTGCTCATAATTTACATTTCCAGTCAGTTTTTGGCTGTTAGTTTTACACAATGTGTAATTAAAAGTTCAATATTTTCATAAGTGATGCAGGATTATGATCAGTCATCATGGCATTACTGATGGAAATTTCAAACCAATACACTCATAACCTTATTATTTTACTTGTAAAATTATACAGGAAAATAGTGTTCCCCTGGGCATTGGGTTCAATGGAAGAGAACACAAGGTATGATGATTTCACACTGCTGTTCTGGATGTGAATTATAGGCAAGGCTAATAGTTTCACAGTCAAGAAAAACTCAAAGTTTCCATGAAGGAATAGACAGACTTGCAGAATTTGATCCCCAAAACAAGAATGACAGCAGAATGTTACTTATTGAGTCAATGTTAGGTCATGGTTCTAAATGAATAGAAATTGAAAATGTGCTTATGATTCTTTGACACAGAGGATGATTTATAAGTGGAATGAATTGTCTGATGAAGTGATAGATGCAGGTGTAGTTACAACATTTAAAAGACATTTGTACATGAATAGAAAAGGTTTAGAGAGATATGGGCCAAATGCAGGCAAGTGGGACTAGTTTATTTTGGGAAAATTGATCCGGATGGACAAGTTGGACCAAAGGTTTCCATGCTGCATTACTCTGTGACATCCCAAAATCCCTTCCAATATAAAAACAGGATCAGTTCTTTGTAAATTAATGACTTTGATAAATGTAGAGTTGAGGGCGTGTATGGATATAGGTGTATTAACTTTTCACCATTAATTATAGATTTATAATTATACTTATAATTCAGTTCTTCCCAATGAGATTTGAATTTTATTTGATGTAAAGCTTAGAAGTAAAATGTATTTGGGCAGTCTCAGTTCAGTTGAGAATGGGCACGTTTACCAGGCAAAACAGCCCACCCATATTCATTACTAGTCAACAGAAAATTAGGAGGCTCCCAGTCTCATATTGTGATGATGGGAGGGTCATAAATTTGACAGGCGTATACTTAGGTTGCATGTCAGATGTTAGAGTGTGAGCAAATTGTTTGGACCATTTATACAAGTAATTCCTATCTGAGTTTTAATTCATGCCCAGTGGATCAGTCCAGATTAATGCTTCCTAACACCAAAGTACACTTTCAAATGGATCTTTCCAGCACATTTGAAGTGTTTGATTCTGAGAATCAGTTTGGAAATGCTGCAGACAGTTGCTTCTGTTTCTCTGAATCACTGCAAATCCTCACTGTCAAAATGCTTTGTATATATCAACACAGTATTAAATTCTTTAAATAAAAAATGTTGAATAATGTATATATTAGGGTGGCTTTAGAGTAAAACTTAGACCCATAGACTGAATTCCTGTTTTAATCAATGGCAAGAGACAAGCAGCTGAGTAGAAGGACAATTTTCTCCACGGGACAATCAGAGTGAGTCATCTTGGAACAAGTGTAACACAGCTACTGGTAGATGACTGAAAAGTGACGTTGCCAGAAGCCTCAAAGCAGATCATCTGTCCTCAAAGACTGCTTTGTCACTCATTTGGCCAGGGCCCTTATGGGAACCAGTGTTACATAGGATTATTTACTTCACAGAAACAGGCCATTTGGTCAAAATTGTCCAAGCTGTTAATGTTTCTCATGTACTTTTTCCCACCTTTTCTCACTGAATTATCTTATCATAACCATATACTTCCTTCTCCTTCATATGATTGTGTAACTTCATTTTAAATACACCAAGACAATTAATTTCAACCATTACCCTGTAATAGTGAGTCCCATGTTCATACCCTCTTGAAGTAAAGAGGGTTTTTTTTTCTGAATTGAATATTGAATTCGTATATTTTTGTCTTTGAAAAAATGTTTTTCTAGAAATATGTGGAACTTTTGTCATGGAATTGTAAGATTTAATATTGAAAGTTTCCATAGTCCTAATGGATCACACAGCTGCTCTCACCTTGGACAGAGAGATGACTGTGGTGGTTTAACCTGAGGGTCACCATACCTAAGGCAAGGGGAGAGGTTGAGGAAGAGAGCTGGTCATGGTAGCCTCAGCTGGTGCGGAATTGAACCCACACGGTTGGTGTCACTCTTCCATCCAGCAAATTAAGCTAACTCACACCCTTCATTAACATTACATATATAACCACATGAGATTTTTCAGAGCCATGGAGGTTGATCCCAGGGTATTACTTTTGCATAGTATGTTCTTAAAACTTCAATTACCCCACTTTCAACAAAATGTAAATTTTCAAGGATCTTACATTGAGAATAATAATATGAAGAATGTAATTTCACATGAATTATTATTTCAAAACGTTTTCCACCTCTAAGTACTTCACCAGCACATCTTGTTGATTAAACAGCAACTACTGACAGCAACCTTTGGATTTTCACATTTAGCTGCAAATATCTGGCCTCCAGAGGATGCTAGATTAGAGTGGTGCTGAAAAAGCACAGCAGTTCAGGCAGCATCTGAGGAGCAGGAAAATCAACGTTTTGGGCAAAAGCCCTCCATCAGGAATCCTGATTACCTAGTTTTTACCTCCAGAGGATGCTGTCAGTTTCATGGAGTTATAATTGCTAACACTGAAGGTTTCACTGCCTGTTAACTCCAAAGTCCAGGCCAATGTTGCTGCTCCTTCAAAAATAGCTATTTTTCCCAAAATGATAATGCAAAGTAAGTTACTTTGTATTAATTACTTTGAGATAATTAGTTGCACTATGTCCTCATGTTTTATTTAAAGCAAACCAGTTAGACCCCATAGAGAGTTGTAACTTCAATTAAGAGGATTCCCCTTGCCTTTTTAAATCATGTGAAATTGGAATATTAGTCAAATAATGGCTTGACCTGATATTATCACAACCTGGTGGTGAGCTATTTTGAATGAAGAATCCCAGTATTGATGCTTGGTCCATGCTGAGCGAATTAATTTCAGCTGGGCAAATGATTCAGTTGCTGTCACTTAACTATAGGTGTTGCAGAGGGAGCCTGTTGTTGTTTTCTGCTGCATGTTTCAACTCAGTACTTCTGCGAGAAAGTAAACATTTCTATGAGAACAGGCTTGGTTTTATATCATAGTAATACATGAAGAATTAAACCTTGGATAAAATACCAGCAGCCTGTGACAGTAAAACAGTAAGCCACAACATTGAGAAGGACAGTGGAGCAAATCCAAAGTACTGAGATGTAAGTACATGATACAGATAAATGCCTTTACAATGAGATGCAAGTTAATGTGGCATCGATCTGCGCATCAACTTGTATTTGGAATTGACAGTGCAGAGAGAAATTTGTTTCTCATTAACATACAATGTCCACGCTTCTATGTAGTGTTACTTTTTTGTGACTTGAGGTCATTTATTTTTACAATGCTCAGACTATAGTATTCCCAAATATATATTTGCAGCAGCATTGCTATTTTAAGATAACAGCCCATGGCTTTCCATGTGTTGCTTACATTAGTCTATAGCCAAGCAAATGACTCACCATAAGAACTCAAGATTAAATTTATTTTGCTAGTTGCACTTCTGCATTTTCTATCTTGTAACTTCCTTACAATAAGTTTGTGTTGCCATAAAATAGAGAGATTATTTCACATTGAAATGGTTGGTGAGGAGAAATGTGATGAGGTGGAAGTTTGAAGCATTTGACCCTCAAATTTACAGTGATTCTATGGCCTAACACAGCCCTGTCTATTTTCTTGAATGGCATCCTTTTCCACAGCTGGAATTTGCAGGTATAATTTGCAGGTATCATAGTTATTGAAAATCAGTAGAAAGCAATCAAAGGGAAAAAAGATCTACAGCTCAGTTGTTTGCACCTGCCTCTCAGCCAGAACTTCTGTATTCAAGTTTGATTCCAGGATTGTTGGGCAAAAGAGGAGTGTTCATGGTATGGTTCCATTTGACAACCAACCTCTAATAGAGTCATAGAGATGTACAACACACAAACACCCTCTCGGTCCAAATCGTCTATGCTGAGCAGATACCTAACCTAATCTAGTCCCATTTGTCAGCACTTGGCACATATTCCTCTAAACCCTTCCTATTCAATGTACACATCCAGATGCCTTTTAAATGTTGTCATTGTACTAGCATCCTACACTTCCTCTGGCAGATCATACCATACACACACCACCCTCTGCATGAACATGTTGCCTTTCAGGTCCCTTTTAAATCTTTTCCCTCTCATTCAAACCTATGCCATCTAGTTCTGGACTCCCCAACCCCAGAGAAAATACCTCATCTATTTACCGTAGCCATGCCCCTCATGATTATATACATTTCTCTCAGGTCACCCCTGGCTTCCAAAGCTCCAGGGTAAACAGCCCCAGCCTATTCAAACTCCCCCTCTCGCTCAACCCCTCTAACCTTGGCTACATCTTTGTAAATCTTTTTCTGAACCCTTTCAAGTTTCACAACATCCTTCCAATAGGAGGGAGACCAGAATTGAACACAATATTCCAAAAGCAGCCTAACCAATGTCCAGTACAGCCACAACATGACCTCCTAACTCCTATACTCAATGCTCTGACCAATAACGGAAAACATACCATGTCTTTATCACTATCCTATCTACTATGTCCTGCACTTCCTCACTCTTCCCCAAAGGGAATAAAGATATGGGTGGAGATACAAAACAAGCAAGCAGAGAAGAAACAGCATCTCCCCAACATGAGAACTGAAGTCTAGTTCCTGAATTATACTTCCTGAAGCAGAATCATATAGGACTAAAACATTAATTCTATTTCTTTCTCCACTGGTGATGCCAGACTTTGCTGAGTTCCTCCAGCATTCCTGGTGTTTGCCTAGAATAATATGTTATGGATCCAACCAGGTATCAAACTATTTTGGATATGGTGATGTGACCTGGTAGAATTTAGCATTGTGTTTGAGAGGGAGAAACTTGGATTGGGAACAACTGTGCTAAACTTAATAATGAGTTTATAAGAATATTCATAAATGGTGTGATGACATTACTGACTAAGCCAGCACTTATTGCCTATCGCTAATTACCCAGTTACGAGTCAGACACATGTAGGCCTGTCCAAGTAAGGATGGCAGTTTCCTTCCCTAAAAGGCTTTAGTGAATGAGGTGGACTTCTCCAACAATCAACAATGGTTTCAACATCATCATTAGGCTCTTAATTCCACATTTTTATTAAGTTCAAATTCCACTATCTGCCATGGCAGGATTTTAACCCTGCCATGACCTAGGTCTCTCTGGATTAATGGTCTACCATTAATACCACTTGGCCACTGTCTCACAATAATCACAAAAGGCAGAGCTGGCTGGAGTGGATGGGTAAAAAAAGTTTAGCAGCAAAGATGGTTGAGGTACAATGGCAGACCATCAAGAAAATAGTTCATGGCTCAGAATAGTGTTGTATTCCAGTGAGGGAGTAGGATTCTCGGAAGGGGCTAAGTCAGGGAAGTTAAGGATGGCATCAAGTTGAAAGAAAAAAATACAGCATGCTAACGGTTAAAGAATATCGAAGAAAAGCAAGAAAATAAACATCGAGGGTCAACTCACAAGTAATATCAAGATGGATAGCAAGAACTTCATTAAATATATAAGAATGAAAAGAGAGGTCAAAGTGAACACAGGCCACTTAAAGAATGAAACTGTGGAAAGAATAATGAGGACCCAAGAAGTAGTAGAGGAGTTTGGAAAGTCACACTAATAACATTCCAAAAATACAAAATAAAATTGGGGAAAAAATAGAGAGAGAATATCTATATCAACTATCAGTAGAGAAAAAGCATTCAGACTAAAGACCAATAAGTCCCCTGGATCTGTTGAGATGCATCCTGGGATATTACAAGAAACAGCTACCAAGATAGTGGGCAGTAACCTTCCAGGAATCCTTAGATACTGGGAAAGTCCCAGAAGATTGGAAACTGCCAATGTAACACGTTTGTTCAAAAAGGGAAGGACACAAACAATTAGCAATTATAGACCTTAACATCTGTTTTTAGGAAAACGTTAGAGACTGTTATAAAGGATATAATAGCAGAACATTTATAAATACATAATTTAACCCCTTTTCAACCTGTTGTAGTTATGTTGTAGTAGTTTGGCGAGCTGGGAAGTTGATTTGCAGAAGTTTTGTTCCCTGTCTGGGAGACATCTTCAGTACTTTGGAGCCTCCTATGAAGTGCTGCTGAACTGTGTCTTTGGAAGTTATTTGCTTCTGTTCCTGCTGCATTTGGTTGCCAGTTCTGGTTGTTCATTGTTGAGGCCGGTATATTGGGTACCTACTGGAGTCTGTGGATGAATGCCATGCTTCTAGAAATTCTCCGGCTGTCCTCTCTTTGGCTTGTTCTATGATCATTGTGTTGTCCCAGGTGAATCCGTGGTCCTGTCATCTGTGTGTGTGGCTACTAGGGACAACTGATCGTGGTGTTTTGTGGCTCGTTGGTGTTCGTGAATGCAGATTGCTAGTTGTCTGCCAGTTTGTCCTACACAGTGTTTCATGCTGTGTTTGCATGAAATTTTGTAAATTACATTTGTCTTGCATATGATGGATGGAGGGTCTTTTGTCCTGGTGAGTTGTCTGAACATGGCTGTTGGTTTATGGGCTGCCATGAATCCCAGTGGTCGGAGAACTCATACAAACACTATGTAGGACTAACAGGCAGACAACTAGCAATCCACATCCATGAATACCAACTAGCCACAAAACGCCATGACCAGCTGTCCTTAGGAGCCATACACACAGATGACAAGGACCACAAAATTCACCTGAGAACCAAATAAATTCCAAAGACACAGTTCAGCAGCACTTCATAGGAGGCTCAAAAGCACTGAAGATATCTTCCAGACAGGGGACGAAACATCTACAAATCAACTTCCCAGCTTGGTGAACATACCCACTAGTATGACAACCGGCATCTTTACGCAAACCTCTAATCAACCTGTTCAGAGATATTACTACACAGCTCCGGAGCAGGTTGGACTTGAACCTAGGCCTCCCAGTTCAGGGGTAGGGACACTACCACTGCAAGAGCACACAAGGGGAAGCAACCTTTCTGCACCCACCCTGCCAAGTTCTCTAAGAATCTTGTGGTGCTGGAAAAGCACAGCTGGTCAGGCAGCATCTGAGGAGCAGGAGAGTCGACGTTTCGGGCATAAGCCCTTCCTGATGAAGGGCTTATGCCCGAAACGTCGACTCTCCTGCTCCTCGGATGCTGCCTGATTGGCTATGCTTTTCCGGCACCACACTCTTCAACTCTGATCTCCAGCATCTGCAGTCCTCACTTTCCCCTGTCTAAGAATCTTGTATGTTTCAGTAAGGATGTCTCTTATTCTCCTGAACTCCAATGTGTACAGGCTGAATCTACTAGATCTCTCATGAAGGAAACCACCCATACCCAGGATCGACCTACACAGCCTCCAAAACCAGTACATCTTTCCTTGGATAAGCAGACCAGAAAGCAAAATCTCAGAATAAAGGGTCATGCATATAAGAGAGAGATGAGGAGGAATTTCTTCTTCCAAAGTGGAAAAGGCCATTTGGCCCCTTGAGTCTCTAAAGAACATCCCACCCAATCCATGTAACCACATATTTAGCATGGCCAATCCACTGAACCTGCACATCTTTTTGACAGTGGGAAGAAACTACAGTTGAAACTTTATTGCTGGAACAGCACAGCAGGTCAGGCAGCATCCAGGGAACAGGAGATTCGACGTTTCGGGCACAGGCCCTTCTTCAGGAATGAGCAGAGAGTGTTCAGCAGGAGAAGATAAAAGGTAGGGAGGAGGGACTTGGAGGAGGGGTGTTGGAAATGTGATAGGTGGAAAGAGGTCAAGGTGAGGGTGATAGGTCGGAGTAGGATGGAGGCGGAGAGGTCAAGAAGAAGACTGCAGGTCAGGAAGGCGGTGCCGGGCTGGAGGGATCCGGCTGAGACAAGGTGGGGGGAGGGGGGCTGAAGAAACTGGTGAAGTCCAAGTTCATCCCCTGCGGTTGGAGGGTTCCCAGTCGGAAGATAAGACGCTCCTCCTCCGACCGTCGCGTTGTTGTGGTTTGGCGGTGGATGAGTCCAATGACCTGCATATCCTCGGTGGAGTGGGAGGGGGAGTTGAAATGCTGTGCTACAGGTTGGTTGGGTTGGTTCGTCCGGGTGGCCCAGAGGTGCTCTCTGAATCGCTCCGCAAGTAGGCGGCCTGTCTCCCCAATATAGAGGAGGCCACACCGGCTGCAGCGGATGCAGTAGATGATGTGGGTGGAGGTGCAGGTGAATCTGTGGCGGATATGGAAGTTTCCTTTGGGGCCTTGGAGAGAAGTGAGGGGGGAGGTGTGGGCGCAAGTGTTGCACCTCCTGCGGTTGCAAGGGAAGGTGCCGGGAGTGGAGGTTGGGTCGGTGGGGGGTGTGGATCTGACAAGGGAGTCGCGGAGGGAGTGATCTCTACGGAAAGCTGATAGGGGAGGGGACGGAAATATATCCTTGGTGCTGGGGTCTGTTTGGAGGTGGCGGAAGTGACGGCGGATGATGCGCTGTACATGGAGATTGGTGGGGTGGTAGGTGAGGACCAGTGGGGTTCTGTCCTGGTGGCGGTTGGAGGGGCGGGGCTCAAGGGCGGAGGAGCGGGAAGTGGAGGAGATGCGGTGGAGGGCACCGTCGACCACGTCGGGGGGGAAATTGCGGTCCTTGAAGAAGGAGGCCATCTGTGTTGTACGTATTTTGAACTGGTCCTCCTGGGAGCAGATGCGGCGGAGACGAAGGAATTGGGAGAATGGGATGGCGTTTTTACAGGGGGCAGGATGGGAGGAGGTGTAGTCCAGGTAGCTGTGGGAGTCGGTTGGTTTGTAGTAGATGTCCGTGTTGATTCGGTCGCCTGAGATAGAAACAGAAAGGTCTAGGAAGGGGAGGGAGGAGTCCGAGACTGTCCAGGTGAATTTGAGGTTGGGGTGGAAGGTGTTAGTGTAGTGGATGAACTGTTCAACCTCCTCGTGGGAGCACGAGGTAGCGCCGATACAGTCATCAATGTAGCGAAGGAAAAGATGGGGGGTGGGGCCAGTGTAGTTGCGGAAGATGGATTGTTCCACATACCCTACGAAGAAACTACAGCTCCAGCAGAAACCCACACAACTACAATACAGGGAAAATGCACAGACA
The DNA here is from genome assembly GCF_037043375.1 of Chiloscyllium plagiosum. Lineage (NCBI taxonomy): Eukaryota > Metazoa > Chordata > Chondrichthyes > Orectolobiformes > Hemiscylliidae > Chiloscyllium > Chiloscyllium plagiosum. Next base: position 58,867,147 of record NW_028270155.1, on the reverse strand, counting down.
GTCACCCAGTTTGAATCGAACCTGGGTCACTGGCACTATGAAGCAGCAATGCTATCCACTGAGTCACTGTACTGCCAAATGTTATGAAATGATGCTGCAGATAGAGTGAAGGACTCCTACGCCTTCGGTCTGAGCATCACTGTTCCAGTACAGGTTTTCTGGCAAATAGCTACTCCCAGTCCACTACCTCATCATTTTAAAATTAAGCTGTGTCTACCCACTTCCTCTTGTTCAAAGCCTTTATTTCTAATCCATCTTTGACCTTTTGCACAACTACCTTAAATCCTTTTGATTTAGGATCACAATCATTGTAATGCTTCCCCACATTGCCATTGTTCCTTAAAGCTAGGTCCAGCATCACAAACCGCTTCCCTCACCCTCATTCTCTATGGGAGGACTTTCTGTAAAGTTGCCTTAAAAAGCTCATTTATAGGTTTATTCCTTCACTTGTTATTCAGCTTTTGTTTAGAATTTCTTTTTAGAATCCCTACAGGGTGGAACAGGCCCTACAACGAGTCCACACCAACTCCCCAGAGAGTATACCACCCAGACCCATTCCCCTACCATATTACTCTACGTTTACCCTGATTGATGCACCTAACCTACACATCCCTGAACACTAGGGGCAAGTTGGTATTTGCCAATTCACCTAATCCACAGAGCACCTGTAGGAAACCCATGCAGACAGGGGGAGTTTGTGCAAATTCCACACAAACAGTCACCCGAGGCTGGAATCAAACTCAGGTCCCTGGCACTGTGAGGCAGCGGTGTTAACCATTGAGCCACCGTACTGCACCCACTTTGACACTGTTAGCACTTTAATCACACCGACTGACACTCTCAATCACCTGCACAGGCATATTATTCTACCTGCCTACACTCCACTCACACCATGTGAGGGGTCCTTTGATCTGTCTGATAAGAAGTCTGCATCAAGGTGCTCTCTTCACTTCACCTGACAAAGAGGCAGCGCTTCGAAACCTTGTGATTTCAAGTAAACCTGTTGGACTATAAACTGGCGTCCTGTGACTTTTGACCTTGTCCACCCCCAGTCCCACAACGGCACCTCCAAACCCGCTGTGACTTCACGGAGAAGGCTCGAGAACCGATGCGCTCGGGCGACAACCCGAACCTAACTCACAAGTGGGCAGTTGCGACCGCCCTCCCATTTGCCCCTTTGAAAATAACGACGAAACCAAAAGATCGAACCGACGTGACGGGCGGCGACGTCGGGGATCCGGACGCATGCGCAGTAACCCGCCTGCGCAAGCCCTGCCGAGGAGGAGGCGGTGGTGGTGGTGGGACCGAGACGGAAACCCGCAGCCAATCAGAGCGGCCGGCGGCTCGGGGAGCGGCGCGGGCCTTTTGCAAATAAACCGTCAGCGGCAGGACCGGGCCGAGTGATCGGTGACATGATTTGCGGCTGGTTTAACCGCTAACAGGAAGCAAAAAAAAAGGGTGGGAGGAGGAGGAGTTGTTATTGTTATTTGGTCCGGCCCGGCGACTGATACCTTTCTTGATTTGGGTAGGGGGAGAGAAAAGGTTGCTGTTGTTTTAAAACAAAGATGTCGGCGGCGGCGGCTGCTGCTGCCCACCGTCCGTCGGTTTCGCTGGCGGAGTTAAGATGGCGGGCGGCCTGGTGCGCTGCCTCCGGGGTGCGCCGTTAGAGCGGGACTGAGAGGTGGTGTTTCCCCTCCCCCGGGAAACAGGATGGTGACCGTGTCGCGGAGGCGGCCTTCCTAGATGATCGTAGCAGCCTGGACCGTCTTCCACGCCACTCGGAGCCTGGTCAGAGGGTTACTGCTTTCCCCGGAGTCGCCCGGCGTTGCCGCCGCCGTTGCCGCCACCGCCAGCCGAATGGGCAACAGCTGCGTGTGCCGGGACGGTAGCGACGCCGAGGAGAACCCGGGCCGCCCGGGCGAGCTCGGAGCGGCCGAGCGCCGGGGGCACCCGCCCCCCCTCTTGTCGTCGTCGTCGTCCTCCTCCTCGCATCATCACCGCCACCACCCTCAGCACCACAGCAACAACGCTGAGGGCGAGCCCAGGAGCCGCTCCCGGGACCCGGTCAGGCCGCCCAGGAGGGGACGGGGTCCCCACGAACCTCGGAGGAAGAAGCAGAATGTGGACGGCCTGGTGCTGGATACCCTGGCTGTCATTCGTACGCTGGTGGACAAGTAAGTGGCAGCGCTCAGTTCTCTCTCCCCTCCCTCTCCCAGACCAGGAAACTGACTCAACTGGCTTGCTCACTTACCCTTCTTTCCCCACCTACCAGGAATGTGTAGAAAACCCTTCCTGTCGATTGGGTTTAATCGCACAATTCGCGAAAACTCAGACTCTCCTGGTAATGTTGTTCAGTCGTTTTATCTTTATTTCTTCATCCGTATTCATCAACATGAGCTCAAAAATCAGAAATTGTCTTCGCCCTTTTAAATAACTTAAAGTTGAGTTGCCTTTTGTTAGAAATACATTAAATTGTCCCTTTTTATTTTTGAGAACTGACACTAGCTTGTGCAGCTTATACCCATAACGTTTCATAATAGGCTCATGTATCAGTTTTAATAATCCAGGATGTTTTGGTTGAGGACAGCAGTAGTAAAATTAACTACTTTTGGGCAAAAGATGCTGGAAAAAAACTCCAACTGAAATCCAATAAATCTTCTAGCGTCCTAAGATGCTTTAAAAAAAATCCCTCAGATTCTGAAAAGGTCCCAGCCATTTAGAAGTTAGCAAAGTTGAACAATCAAGGAGACAGACAAAATTGAAAACTACAGGTCAGTTAGTTTGAAATCATTTGTCGGGAAAGGATTGAGTTTTTTAATGGACGTGAAAGGAAGTCTTAATGTAACAAGAAGATCATGGTGTGATCAAAGTATGGTTTGCCCAAAAAAGGGCATGGGTGACTCAGTGAAAGAGAGTTTGATTCCACCCTTGGATGACTCTGCATGTGAAATGTTTGCATGTTTTCTGTATGAGGTTCCTCCAGGTGCTCTGGTTTCCTCCCACAGTCCAAAGATATGCAAAGAAGGTGGATTAACCATGAGAAATGCAGGGTTACAGAGATAGGGTATGGGAATGTGTCTGGTTGGGATGCTCTTCAGAGGGTCAACTAGGGCTCAATAGGCTGAATGGTATTCTTCCACGGTGGGGGCTTCTCCTGATTCAGTGTTGAGAGCCTTTTGAGGATATAACAGGGAAATTGCATTAAGGGAACCCAGTAGATATTGTATGTCTCAATTACAAAAAGGCATTCAAAGCATCTCTCACACACAATGCACAAGGCAGAGGCTCATTGAGTTTTGGAGTAATATGTTAGAGTGAATAGAGATTTGGAGCTAGCGTGTTTCAAGCTTATTGGCTATGGCTAGGAATGTGCCACAGAAATTAGTCTTTGTAATTTATATTAATGACAGGTGAAGAGACATAATATAGAGGAGCAGCCAAGTCAACGTTTCGGGCATAAGCCCTTCAACAGGACTTATGCCCAAAACTTAAACTCTCCTGCTCTCCAGATGCTGCCTGACCTGTGCTTTTCCAGTGCCACACTTTTCGACTCTGATTCTCCAGCATTTGCAGTCCTCCCTTTCTCCAAGAGACATATGTCCAAGTTTGCAGATGATATAAAGCTAGATGATAATGTAAACCACAGAGGGAACAAAGATTCTGAAATGTTTTTATAGATGGGTTAGTGAGTTGGCAGGTGGAGTATATTGGGGGGAGCTGTGGTCAACAAAACAGAAAACCGGAGGGCAAAACTTGTAAATGTTGATGTTCAGAGACTTGGGTGTACCTATGACGTGCTCACAAAGTTAGCACGCAGGTACAGTAACAGTCAGAAAGGTAAGTGGCATGTTGGCCTTTGCAAGATTAAAAAACAAGCAAGCTATGCTAATGTTTTACAGGAGTTTAAAACCACACCTGAAGTCCTGTGCAGTTTTGTCTCTGGATAAGAAATGATATCTGGTACAGAAACTAACTAGGTCTGGCAGTCTCTCTGTGGTTGCTGCGGATTTTGAGTTTTGGTAGCATTTGTTTTTGTTTCAGATTTACAACACCTATATTCTGTTTTATAAAAGGGACTCTAATAGCTGGTTTGGGAGCTACATAGTAAGATTCATTGGATTAGTTCCTTTGGATGAGAGGGTTGTTTGATGATATGTTGGTTTAGATAAATGTTGAATAAATTGGTTTGGTTTTCTCTAGAACATAGACGAATGTGTGACACTTTTATTGAAAGTACAAAATTCTGATGTGCCTTGACAGAATGAATACTGAGGTAGATTCATCAGCTGGAGAAGCAAAGATCCAAACAGTCTTTGAGTAAGGGCCATATGAATAAGGATCAAAAGTGTTGTCCTTCACATCTGCTCTACCATTCAGTAAGATCATTGTCAACATTCTTGCAGATCCTCAATTTTGTGTCCCCTTAGTAAGCAACAATCTTATATACTTCTGCCTTAGATACTTAGATTCTACATCCACTGAGTGTTCAGTAAGAAAATTCCAAGGACACACTCACTTCCTGTGAGTGAAAAATGTTCCCTCATATCAAATCTAGTGATTTCTAAATGCTGAGCTTATTATAACCCCACCCATTAGATTGTAGTATATTCGCAAACTTTAAATTTTCCAGGATTACTTTCATATCTGATCAAATCAGCTGTTTTGGCACTAACAATTTTGAGTCATAATTTATAATGGGTCACTAAAAAGCATGTTCAGGGTGTAGCATGTAGCACTTGGGTTTATGGCACTTTAGTCTAAATTTATATTGAACAGTGTACGTAAATTGCATTTTATTTTATAATGTTGCCTTTGAGTCTTGAATTACTTTTTTAGTGCAATATTTCCATTTGTTTATTTTGAGAAGAATATAGAAACAGTTACCATTACCAAATAATCCCTTGTTACACAGTTTTTCTCATTAAGATGTGTTGTCAAAATAGCTCAAAGAACTTGGGAAGAATTTGGATACATTGTTTTGGAGCCGGTTAGCACTGTTCGTGGAATGTGATGCAAAATGACATCAACATCATGAATTCAATCCTCGTACTGTCTGATGGCATTCATGAGTCTGCCTACTTGCCTTGCCCCAAGACAACTTTTTTTTCTCTTGTAGCGCTACAAGACTGTTGTCTTTCAGGACAGTTGCCATTTCGCTAAACATAATGGTGAAAATGTGGAAGTTGTTGCATGCAAGGTTTGAAGCAAATTAGCACAGATGAGATTTGACTCACCAATACTAAGTCATAAAAATGGCTATTATAGAAATATGTGAGGATAAGGTGGTAAAATATAATTTGAGTGGAAAGCTCACCTGGAGTATTAATGTTGGTCGAAACCAGTTCGGGTATATGGCCTGTTCTATGAAATGGTAGCTTTGCAGTGCTCTAAAAGACTGTCAACATTATCCAAAGCTATTTGCCTGAAATCTTATACTTGGATATATAGAGCATGTGAAGAGTTAATGATGACTTGTGTGCAAACATTCTTTTATTATACGAAATACTGTTTCGGAACTTGTGCTGGCTCCTGCACAAGAGTTGTTAATGTGTGTTTGAGTGCTGCTGGTCTTTTAAATGTCACATTTTTATCTCTCATAAAATTCCTTCAATATTTGTAAAGTACTTGGACAATCGTTTCAAATTTTGAACAATGATTTCTTGCACAGTATTTGTAGTGGTTAAAAACAGGACATATAGATCCTTCTGCAATAGCTGAACCACCTCTCATCCAACTTCATCTAACCCCCGTCAACATACTGTTCCATTTTTTTCCTTCATTTTGTCTTGCTTCCCTTTTCTATTCATCTCCATGCTTAATGTTCTACATTCTAACCATCTTCTGGGTAGCCAAATTCCCTATAAATTTCATGTTGAACCTTTCAGTAACTGCTTATGATCAGTAGTTCTGGTCTTGCCTGCAAGTGGAAATGTCAGCTTTACCTATTCCTTAAGCCCTTCCAAAACCATCAACTGCTCTATCCATCTAACACCTTGTGTCTTCTGTAGCAAAGATACCTAGTCGTAGTCATACAATATGGAAACAGACCCTTTGGTCCAACTTGTCCATGCTAACCAAGATTCCAAGACAAAAGCGAGTCCCATTTGCCGGTGTATCCCTTTCCTGTTCGTGTACCTGTCTGAATGCCTTTTGAATGTTATAACTGTATCTTCATCTACAACTTCCTCTGTAGTTCAATCTTTCTCCTCTCCTTAAAAATATGCCCTCCAGTTTTGAACTCCTCTAGACTAGGGAAAAGGCCTTTTGCTGTTCACCTTATCTGTGCCCATCCTGTTTTTATAAACCTCAAGGTCACCCCTCCGCCTCCTGCAGTCCAGAGGGGGGATAAAAGTCCCAGCCTATCCAGCCCCTGCGCAGTCCTCGTAACATCCTGGTAAATCTTTTCTGAATTCTCTCCAACTTAATGATAACCTTCCTATAACCGGATAACCAGAGCTGCACACAGTACTCTGGAGAGGTCTCATCTACATCCTATGCAAACTCATTATGAATTCCCAATTCCTAGGGGCAGACCAGCAAAAAGTATTACTCCTGATCGCTCAAAAATCTCCCAGAGGTATAGCACAGTCTGAATGAAGGTTGAAATCATATTGAACTAAAAGTAGATTTAACAGTACAATAGCGCCTCGACTTAGGAACTTAATCCGTTCCGGGACCTGGTTTGCAAACTGAAAAGTTCGCGAACTGAATCAATTTTTCCCATTATTCAGATAGCGTAAGAATGTTTGGATGGCTGTTCACAGCGCACGCGCTAAAGACTAACTGAATGAGATTATGCGGGGCCCGAGAGCTTTTCGTTCAACAAGCGCATAGCAAAACAGAACAATGAAACCACGTGTTCGCACATGGGCTTTTTGCGTTTGTACCTTCGTTCGTACCTTGAATTTCGTATGTATGTTGAAGCAAAATATTACGTACAATCCTGTTCGTAAACTGATTTGTTTGTGAACGGGGTCGTTCGTATGTCGAGGTGCTACTGTACATTTATAAAATATAAGAAAACTGCTCTGTACAGTACCTCTCAGAAAGCTGCTTTGTTGCCAGCTGACATCAATGCATGTGCTGTCTCGCAGGAAAACTGGCATCAACTTCATGCATATACAGAATGTTGCAGATTCTGATGCATGTGTGCAATGGTGCAGAGATTTCAGCACACAGAACAAAGCGTGCACACCAATCCCTGCTGGAATCAAATTATTGCCAACGGAAGTAAACATTCTCCAATACCACTTCCTAATTCTTCAATGATGTTATAGCCAAATCGTGCTGCCAAAACTCTCGTTATCCCAGAACTACCTGTACTCAAAAGGTCTGAGCAATGAAGACATCTTAACTACCCTGTATACCTGTGACACATCTCGAGTTATGTACTTGAGCCCTTAGGTCTGTTAGATAATACTACCCAAGGCCTTACCATTAACTGTATAAGTCCTGTTCTTGTTTGTTTTACCAAAATCAATACCTTGCATTTGTTCAGTTTTTAATAGATATAGCCCTTTCCTTTCATTTTTTAAAATTTTAACCCAACTTCTTTTCATTTGGTGACCTGAAGTACACTCAGTACTTGGGTACAAGCTAATCAGGTTTGTGACAAGGTTAACTTAATATATGCTATTTAATTTCTTTCTAGAAATTAACCCATGGGGTTTATTTACTTGTCTATAACCGTATTCAAAGGTAACTTTCTTTCACTAATCTCTATCTTCAACATCTTTGTTTTCTTCAGTCATTCTGTGCCATTACCCTTTTAGATACTTACTTTCCAAGGAGTAAATTGTCTGTTATTACAAAAGTACCATTTCTGTTAGCTATTTGAAGTTTATTTACAAATCGCAATCATTTGTTACTCTATTGTATGTTGGCATAGTCCTCCTGTGTTGAGTGTAATCATTGTCTCTTCAGGTAACACCATGTCATCTCTGTTCATTTGAAACCGCAGTGGCTGAGTTCTTGGTTTGAACCTTTTGGCTGAATTAATGAATTATGCAATGCAACATTTTGTTTTTTTCTTGTATTGAAGTTTTAGCCTTGATCGTGTGTTCAAGTCTTGTAGAATTTTAATCTGCAAAATTTGACCCCAGCAAGAATGCTGTTAAATGAGTCAGGCTGTCATTGACTTTACTATTGTAATGATATTTCTAGCATTTCATTTTCAAACTAAATTTGAATTAAAAACATGATATTTCATACACGGCAACTCCTGAGTGTTATGAAGGTGGTATGTACTGTACCTTTGAGAGTAAAAACTGGTAAGCACCTGTCATGTGACTGATTAGCAGTCACTATGTGTACTGGAAAATTGAAAATATGTAACATTTGGCTGTAAACTAGACACCTCAGTTGTTTTGATCGCCATTTGAATTTAACCAATCAGTTTAAATTGTGCCCCAGATACTAAAACCCAATCGAATTTGAATTTTCATGTTTTGACAGCATCAAACCAATGCTTTGAAGTTTTATTTTTAAAAAACAGGCATTTTGGACAGTTAGCCAGAAAGAGCGCCAACTGCCATTGAAAGACTGCTATTCACCACACCCTCCGTCAAAGGTGCCTTTTTCATATGAAACGTCTTGGCAGAAGAAGCCTACCCAGAAAGATCTACAAAAAGAGGAAATCTATACCGGAGATGACAGCCGCTTTTGAAAATGAAGTTGCTGTAAATTTAATAGGGGCTCTATTGGATCAGTTAGGTGAAAATGAGGACTGCAGATGCTGGAGATCAGAGTCAAGATTAGAGTGGTACTGGAAAAGCACAGCAGGTCAGGCAGCATCCGAGGAGCAGGAAAATCGACATTTCGGGCAGGAGCCCTTCATCCTTTTCCAGCACCACTTTAATCTTTGGCTTTATGGATCAGTATGTTGTTAACAAATCTTTGAGAAAGGAGGCTTAGTTGTAAACAGTTTTGTTTAATGTTCATTTTTAGCATTAAAGAATAGGATTGTTTTTTTGTTAAATAGTGGAATTTGGGTGGTTCGTTGTCACTCATACTGTAACATTACGAGGCAAAGTGAGCTTTTCTCTGGGTTTGGTTTAATTAGCAGAAGGGTTTACTGCCATGTCGAAACAAGTTTGGCTACTGTTTGAACATGTACATCAGATGCCAGAACAAAAGAAAAATGTTTCTGGTAATTTGATATAATGGAAATGGGTTAACAGCAATTGTAATTTGGTCCCTTGATTGCTGGAATTCAGATGGGGTATTGTGCTGAAACAAGTTTCTGCATATAAGGTGAGTGTCAGTTACTCAACTATAGATAAACTCTAGGCTTACTGGGCATCCTTACACACTCCTGCCAGTGATTTGAATTACAGTGGGAAGTAGAAAGCTCAGCTAAAGTTTCTACATCACTGAGGTGTGCGGACTAGCTGTTGGTTGGCATAGATGTGAATGTCTCTTGTAATTAGTAATCAAATATCTTGAACAGGATGTTCATAATTTCACGCTGACCTAAAAGATTAATTTGGAAGACATGTTCTACTCTTAAATGAAGTGTGGCTTTTTGGAATTAAAATTCTGAACTCTAGATGAATTCCTTTCCAAAAACCTTAAATTCTCAAATTCTTGCAGATGGAATTGTAATTTTTCTAATTTCAAGTTTGATTTGCTGCTGCCATTTTGACGCAACATGTGCAGATAAGTGTGTTAGCATTAACCTTTCTCTGAAGCTTACCACAGATTTCCATTGACACAATCTGATTTACTAATTCAATCTTCTTGGGGCATTTAAGTATGCCACTACAAAAACAAACAATGTTGCAGCCGAAGACCTATTCAAAGTATGAACATGGCAGTCATGAAGCTTGAGTTTGGAGAAAATGTCTCAAGGCGTCGGGTGGTAACGGTTTGGCAGTGGAGGAGGCCAGGACCTGCTTGTCCTTGATGGGGTGGGAGGGAGAATTGAAGTGTTCAGCCACCGGCCGGTGGGATTGGTGGGTGTGGGTGTCCCAGAGATATTCTCTGAAACGATCCACAAGAAGGAATCCTGTCTCCCCAATGTAGAGGAGATCTCACTAGGTGCAACGGATGCAGTAGATGACATTCTGAGAGGTGTAGGTGAATTTCTGATGGATTGTGGAAGGATCCCTGCGGCCTTGGACGGAGGTGAGGGGAATGGTGTGGGCGCAGGTTTTGCACTTCCTGTGGTGGCAGGGAAAGGTGCCAGAAGTGGGGTGTGGGCTGATGAGGGGTGTGGACCTGATGAGGGAGTGGTGGAGGGAATGGTCTTTGCGGAACACTGATAGGAATTGGGAATAAGAGATGGCATTTTACAGGAGGTAGGGTGGGAGGCAGTGTAGTTTAGGTAGCTGTGGGAGTCTGTGGGCTTGTAGTATGTCTGTGGTTAGTCTGTTACCAGATACAGTGATGTAGAGGTCCAAGAAGAGGAGGAAGGTTGCCGAGATGGTCTGGGTGAATTTGAGGTTGGGGTGTAAGGTGTTGGTAAAGTTGATGAACTGCTCAACCTCCTTGTTGGAGCACGAGGTGGCGTCAATACAGTCATCAACGTAGCGGCGGAACAGGTGGGGGCTGGTGCCGGTGTAACTGCGGAAGATGGACTGTTCCACATAACCGACAAACAGGCAGGCATAGCTGGTCTCTCCCACTCAGTCAAGGACATGCAGGTCCTGGGCCGCCAAACCATTACCACCCGACCACCTGGAGGAGGGACACTTCATATTCCCCTGTGGATTTCAACAGCTTCCTCATTTCTTCTCCCCCCACATTATCCCAATCCCAAACCTCCAACTCGGTACAGCCCTCCAGACCCATTCATCACTGGCCCCTTGGACCTAACAGCTTCTTCCCTCACCTTCATCCACATATCGCTTTCCCAGCTAACTCCCCCACCCTTCTCCCATTTATCTCTCCGCCCCAAACCACAAGCCTCATTCTTGATGAAGGGCTTATGCCCGAAACGTCAATTCTCCTGCTCTTTGGATGCTGCCTGAGCAGCTGTGCTTTTCTAGCACCACACTCTCGACTCACCATCCTGACATGGAAATATATTACTGTCCAATCAAAATCTGGAATCTCTTTTTCGAAGAGTATTGTGCGTCTTGCTACAGCACATAGACTGCACCAATTCAAGAAGGCAGCTTGCTACCACCTTCTCAGGGGAACTAGGGATGGGTAATAAATGCTGGCTCCCCAGCAATGCTGACACTCATATTTCCCAAGAGGATTTAAGAAAAAGACACATTGCTAGAATTCTTTTGAGGATGAAGCGAGTAGGGTGGATAAAAGGGAACCAGCAGAACTTCAGTGGACTAACTAGTAGTGTCCATAGGAATTTGGGCTGGAGGCTGTAACTGTGTACAATCTGCATTAATTTGCTGAGGGGACAGAGTGCACTACAGCCACGTTTACTAGGTCAGAAAAACAAATTGAGGATAATGAGTCTGTAAAGGGGTAAAGTAAGTGGGTGAAAGGTTTTAGCAAATGGAGAATAATATGGATATTAACTACTTTAGTTGGAAGAATGGAAAAGCAAAATATTTCTTAACCAAGAGAAAATGCAGAATTCTGTGGTACATAATGATCTGGGTGCCCTTGTATGTAAATAACAGTTTGTTGCTACAGAGAATAATTAACCAAATGAAATGTTAGCCTTCGTTGTGAGAAAGATGGAGTGTGCATTTGCAGAGGTCTTGAGCTCTAAAAATCATTTGTGTGACTGCAGCTGCAGTGCTGTGTACAATTTCGGCATACTTATTTAGGATAGTTGCTTTGGAGGCATTTCATAAGGTTCACAAAGCTAATTCCTGAGACGAAGGGCTTTGTCTTGAGGAAAAATTGGGCAGTCTGGACTTTACTGGAGTATAAAAGAATGAGAACTGATTAAATTCTGAGGGAAATTGATAGGTTGGATACTGAGAGTGTTTCTCCTTGGATACTGAGTGTATTTCCCCTTGTCGGGGAATTCATAACAGGTTGCACAATTTAAAAATAAATGGTCTATCAGAATTGAATTTCTGAGGGTGGTCATTCTTGACATTCTCTTCGCCAAAGAGCATACTCGAGACTGAGTTGGACAGATCTACAGCAGAATTGAGAATTAGGGGAGGGAAGCAGAAAAGTGTACCACAACTCCTTGAGTGCCTTGATCTTTGATTGAAGGCTGAGTGGACGGCTCCTCTTTCTTAGCAAACATCTTCATAAAGATACTGTGAAAATAGCCATACTGGAATTCGTGCTTGTACTGAACTGCAAGCATTGGTAACAGACAGTTAATCAAGGTTAGTTTTATTAGTGCCTTTGCTCATTTATTGAAACCTTAATCCATGCTGCATCTCCGAACTTGTCTACTTTGTCACATACCTCGCCCATCTTCCATCTTGCATTGTCCATAAAGTTGAAGTCATCCAACGTTGTCTGTCCTAAGTATGTACCAAAACCTGTTTGGCCACCATACCGGTGGGTTAATATTTTGTGATGTTTTAGTTCTGCATCCTGGCATCTGAAGTGTTTTGTTTTTGTAATATATTTGCTATCAAGTTTATTATAATTCTGGCTTATGCAGTTAAAGTACTGGGAAACTTAAGACCCCTTTCTCTTAGTCACTATGACTGAAATCTTGTTTGGATTTGGTATTTGTGTTTATATCCAGATACTGTTGTTAGATGCATCTTGCTAAAGTTTGGACTTAAATGGACATTGACAATATGAATATGCCATAATAGCTTGAATTTATATGATCAATATCCCAGCTAGGTGTCAAGGCAACAGGGAAAAGAGTGCCACAGTTCTTGTTTTAAGTTTGGGAAAGGAGTAGGACCGGGTGCATTGTATTGTGATTTCTAATGCTATATTTGACATTTGAAAGTATAAACCCAAATATTAAAAGTGACATATCATGGTGCCACGATACTTCTGTGTGCCAAACCACATTTGTAGCTGAGAGGGCAGGGAGGATGTTTTTCCATCTTTTGCCGTTGATGCTATGGAACTAATGCTTGCAACGTTTACAGAGGAACCTTGATTATCTGAAGGCAATGGGTGGGCACTATTTCATTCAGATCATTGATTGTTCAGTTAATTGGTTTCCTCTCTCAGACTTTCTGGTAAGTCTGCTCCCCATTCAGGAAACAAGGCAGCAGCCCTGTACAGGACAATGTTGGAGATATTATCTGGGGAAGGGGAGTGTATCTACACCCCTATGTAGAACTCCTGGGAAAGTAGTGGGGGGGGCGGGGTGGGCAGGGGAGAGAGGGGGGAAGGAAGGAAAGGGAGTTAGGGGAGAGGAGAGATGGCGGGATGTCAATCATTTGGAGATGGTGCCTGGACTGTCCAGGACTGTTCTCGGCAGCATTTCAATGGGCCAAGTTAATTTTTTATCATTGCACCTATAACCAAGCGACGCAATCAGGGTTGAAACAGCTTTTGACGTTATGCTTCTATTGGGACCTTGAGATCCCCTTCAGATAATTTGAAATTCGTATAATCGAGGCTCCTTATAGACAGCAATTACTTTGACACTAATCCACAGTCAATTCATGCTCACTGTTCCTGAAACTTGAGTAGCATAAACTTTATCCTTACTTGCTAATGTAGTGGTTTTGTTGGGAATTTGAAAGTTACATGGCTCGTTCTGTTAAATTGACTGTCAATAATGTCTGCATTCTGCCAGACTTGTCACTGGGATACTATTTGTTTTACAGTATGTAAGATGTTTTAAGACATATTAATGGTGCTTAACAAATCAGCAGGCAAAAACCTATCATGAGATGTTTTTGAAGGAAACCACAGGGGAATTCCATGAAGTTAATCAGAAACAAAACCGTGTTGTCACATTCCATTAGCCAGTTTTCACTTTGAAAAGATTGGGAAAGATGTCCTTTAACATCTTGTACTTGAGGCTGCATTTGAACTCTCCCCAACTAACACACTAAATATTTTAGCAGCCTATTTAGCAATTCTGACTGTTTCTATCCCATTAGGTAGGAAAAAGTACTTACTAACTTGATTTAGCTTATCTTAAGTGTGAGAGATGAGTCATTTAAACTAGTTGTTATTTTAATTGTTAACCTTCAATTTATTCATTCTCTTCATGCTAAGAAGATTTGGGAAAGTGAAATGTATCTGTTTGCACTCTATCTACACTCTGGTCCAAAATTTAACTTAATATGTTACAATTTAAGGAAACGAACATTTCCCATAAAATCCGTTTTGATTTGGACGCTTCCACACTCGACAGCAACCCAACTTTTGCTGGCCCATAATGGACTTTGCATGTAAATTTCTAAATGGCTGTATAAGTGGTTACTAGTGGTGATTAATAGTTTTAAAACATTCATGGTGATTTGGTGGGAAAGTCGTTCAGTTGTGTGCAATAGCACTTCCAGTTTTTTTTTAAGAAAGCTAAAAATTGAGGTAGATTTTTAACTGTGGGAATTTTTTTGCCAAAGCTTCATATTACTGCTTTCTGCTGGTTGTCTTTTTAATTTTCTAATCCGAAAAAAAAGGACCATAACAATATGCTGAGAATCTTGTTTGTTTTTTTCAGTGACCAAGAGCCGCCGTATTCAATGATCACCTTGCATGAAATGGCAGAAACAGGTAACTACCAGACTGAACAAAACCTCAAGTAGGGGCAAAACATCAGTAATAAAGTTGGAAATTTCTGGAAAAGCTCAGCAGGTCTGGCAGCACCTATGGAGGGAAATCAGTTAACATTTCAGGTTGAGTTCTGACGAAAGCTCACTTAACCCGAAACGTTAACTGATTTCTCTCCACGAGTGCTACCAGACCTGCTGAGCTTTTCCAGCAATTTCTGTTTTTCTCTGACTGCATCTGTAGTGTTGTTAAATAAAAACATTCAGTAATTTCATTACTGCCAGTGCACTGGTATTTTTATCAGACTGAACAGAATTTGAATGATTTTTTTTGTAAAGTTTTATTCTTTTAAGATTCATTTGATGAAGTGGGGAGGCTGCTCTGAACCTCATTAAGTACAGCAGTGGATTGTTGATTTGTCGTTTGTCATGTTTGTACCTATCTCTCTCTCTGTGATGCTTTTTTTTATTCATTTACGGGATGATGGCACAATTGGCTACACAGCATTTATTACCCATCCCTAGTTTCCCAGAGGCCAGTTAAGAGTCAGTGTAATACTATAGGTCTGCAGTCACGTGTAGGCCAGACCAGGTAGAAATGGCAGTTTCCTTCCCTAAAGGACATTAGTGAACCAGACGGGTTTTTCTGACAATCAACTATGGGTTCTTGGTCATCATTAGATTATTAATTCCAGATATTCATTGAATCAAATTTCACCATCTGCCATGGTGGCATTCAAACCCAGATCCTCAGAATATTATCTGGGTCTCTGGATTAACAATCCAGCAATAATACCACTAAATCATCACATCCCCTACCTGACAGGGAACCTAATGGAACTAGATGTTATTGTTTTCTCATTTTATTTACATGCTAACTAATTTGTGGGTGTTAATACTAATTGTGACCAGTCTCCTGTGGTTAAGAGTAACTGTCTTTGGTTAGTCTGTCATGTGAAATGGTAGCAGCATGTTAGGTTAGAAATTTGATTCCGTTTGAGTAGAGATAAGAAATAGCAAGGGAAAGACGTCCCTAGTGGAATAATATATTTGTCCTGAAACACAAGTCCTGTAGTAAGGCACAGTATTAAATCAGGAAATGCAAGGAGCTTGTAACAAAAGTACAACCATAATTATGGGGGATTTTAAAGACTGGAAAAATCAAACTGGTAAAGGTGGCCACTAGTTTGAATTTATTGAATATAAATGTGTTTAGAACCCACTGGGGTTATTCTGATTTGGTATTGTGTAATGAGGTGGGATTAATGAAGGATCTCGTGGCAAAGGTTTCCCTGGGGAAGAGTGATTGTGGCATGCTAGAATTTTAAATTCAGTTGGAGAGTGAGAAAATAAGACTGTTGCAAGTGGGCAGGAATGGCCCAAGTGGTCGAGGCATGAAGACAAAAGATGGGATTGTCAATAAGGAGTGGCATATGTGTCTTTTAAATATGTTTTTATTGAAAAAGTAGATTTTAAAATATTACAAGTACAAAACAATACAAAAAAATTTTTGTTGCAAACCTTTCGTCCCCTGTCTAGGTGACATACTCAGTGCTTGGGAGCCTCCTGTGAAGCGCTTCTGTGGTGTTTCCTCCGGCATTTATAGTGGCCTGTCTCTGCTGCTTCGTGGCTAGAAACTAGCCACGCAACGCCACAACCAGCTATCCTTAGTAGCCACGCACGCAGACGACAAGCAACATGAATTCGACTGGGACAACACTACCATTATAGGGCAAGCCAAACAAAGAGCAGGCAGGGAATTCCTAGACGCATGGCTTTTATCCACAAACTCCATCAACAAACACATCGACCTGGACCCAATATACCGGCCACTACAGCGGACAGCTGAAACTGACAACCGGAAGCGGCAGGGGCAGGCCACTATATATGCCGGAGGAAATATCACAGAAGCGCTTCACAGGAGGCTCCCAAGCACTGAAGATGTCACCTAGACAGGGGACGAAACGTTTGCAGCAAAAATTTCCAGCTCGGCGAACAGAACCACAACAACGAGCACCCGAGCTACAAATCTTCACCCAAACTTTGAATACAAAAAAACCCAAAAAAAATCCCCAACCCACCCTCGTACTAATGTATAAACATATATATAGAATAAATAAAAACCCAACCTGGCTATTTAACTAAATAAATAAATAACCAACAACAAACTAATAGTAATGACTCAGCCCAGCCAAACAAAAGACTCATATGTTCACAGTTCCTCCTCCCTGAATATTGGACTTGTAAAACACCATCGTTATGGCTATATAAAAGCCCTAATTAGTGTGGCAGATGAATCTGCCCAGGTGTTCCATAAAGGGCTGCCATGTCTTATAAAAATTCTCAGTTTTGTGGTGTACCAGATTTATGAGGAAAATTAAAGGGAAATATGCTCCATAACAATCTTCATAATATCCAACCTAGCAAGATATTCTTTCTTGCACAAAACATGAGAATATTGAAAAGCTTTTTTTCTTGTGCATGTCTGCAGGAAATACAGTGGGCAAGTCCCAAAGGGGAGAGAGAGAGGGTCCTTAGAACATAGAACATTACAGTGCAGTACAGGCCCTTCAGCCCTCGATATTGCGCCGACCTGTCACACCAATCTGAAGCCCATCTAACCTACACTATTCCATGTATGTCCATATGCTTGTCCAATGACGACTTAAATGTACTTAAAGTTGGCGAATCTACTACCGTTGCAGACAAAGCATTCCATATCCTTACTACTCTCTGAATAAAGAAACTACCTCTGACATCTGTCTTCTATCTATCACCCCTCAATTTAAAGCTATGCCCCCTCAAGCTCACTGTCACCATACTTGGAAAAAGGTTCTCCCTGTCCACCCTATCTAACCCTCTGATTATCTTATGTCTCTATTAAGTCACTTCTCCACCTTCTCTCTAACGAAAACAGCCTCAAGTCCCTCAGCCTTTCCTCGTAAGACCTTCCCTCCATACCAGGCAGCATCCTAGTAAATCTCCTCTGCACCCTTTCCAAAGCTTCCACATCCTTCTTACAATGCGGTGACCAGAACTGTACACAATACACCAAGTTCGGCCTCATGGTTCCGGAACTCGATCCCTCTATTAATAAAAGCTAAAACACTGTACGCCGCCTTAACAACCCTGTCAACCTGAGTGGCAATTTTCAAGGATCTGTGTACCTGGACACCGAGATCTCTCTGCTCATCTACACTACCAAGAATCTTACCACCCTTCTCCACCCTTACACCCAAAGTCCTCTCCATTGTGGCCGCCATATCGCTCCAATATGTTTGAAGTCTATCGCAAGACCAAAGACAATGGGTAAGAATGCCCGTGCAGACCTTGCGTCTCCCTCAAATAAATTGACCATGCAAGACTCGCCTCCACCTGCCCAATGTTTAAATCCTGAATCTATCATTTCCTGTTGAAAACCCGACATACCCATTAAAGGTGTAAACAAAGATGTTTTGCCAATATTGCCTTCCCTCTGCGAATTGCCGTCCAGCTTCAACAGTATTGATGACTATTGGGTTATGGCAATATTCCCTAACTGTCTTCATTTTGTCCAAAAACAGCAAACTGTTAAGGGAGCACCTTGCCTGGGAGGCTTCAATATCTGGTCATATTAAAAGAGGATTTCCACAAACCCAATCATGCATATAGGTCAAAAGCGAGCTTAATTGATCATTTTTAATGTCTGGAAGGTCCACTCCCCCCCAATGTGTGAGGCAGTTGCAATTTGGCTAATTTAATGAGTGGCCACTTAGGATGCCAAATAAAGGAGCTGAACCAGCCGTTCAGTCTCCTGAGCGTTTGCTTATTGAAAATCGGGGGAAGCATCCGTATAGTGTATAGCAAACGAGGGAGAATGTTCATCTTAATAAGCGTATCCGACCCAATCACGAGATTGGAATTGCCTCCTATCTTTGAAGATCTTGTTTAATTTTTCCAAATAATTGGATAAAATTGGCTTTGAATAGCCAATCTAGAACTGGATTAATGAATATGCCCAAATACACACAACCTCCTTGTGATCACCTAAATGGGAATCTATAGTCTCCCTCAAGAGCTAGAGACCACCCATAACCATAGCCTCTGATTTCGCAAAATTAATCTTGTACCCCGAGAAAGCGCCAAACGCGCAAATGCATTGTATTAGGCAAAGCACTGAAACTGCTGGATTTGTCAAAAGTATTAGGACAACGTCTGCATGCAACGCAATCTTATTAATTTTGACCCCACTTCTGGAGCTGGTATATTGGGATCCCCACGAATGGCCTCTGCCAATGGTTCAATAATCAGCGGAATAAGCAATGGTGAAAGGGGGCAGCCCTGCTGGCTGCTGCTAAAAATATTAAAATTGCTTGATGACCGCTGCGAGAGGGCCACCGTAGAGAACCTTTACCCATCTTGTAAAGACTTCACTCAAACCAAACCGCTCTAAAGTATAGAAAAGGTACTGCCACTCAATTCGGTCAAATGCCTCCTCTGCATCTAGAGAAATGACTAATCCCTGTATTGACTGTTATTGGCATGCTTGAATTGCATTAAGCAGCCACCTAATATTATTGGAGGACCTGCAGCCCTTTATGAAGCACATCTGATCCTCTTTAATAATAGAAGGTAAAACAATCTCCAGCCTTAACATGAGAGTCTTAGAGAGGATTTTAAAGTCCACATTTAAGAGCGAGATGGGCCTGTACGAAACAGTCTTCCGAGTCCTTCCCTTTTTTTTTTGAGCATAAGTGAAATATTGGCCCCTCTCAGAGATGGTGGGAGACTATCATGACTGTATGAATTATTAAACATATTGAGCATTGGGCCTGACAGTATATGTATAAATTCCTTATAGAATTCACTGAAAAGTCTGTCAGGACTGGGTGCCTTTCCACTCTGAAGCTGCCTCACAGCTTCCTGCACTAGCTCTGATAACGGGGCATTGAGAAAGGATTGTTGTTCTGAAGTCACACCCGGGAGCTTGAGGTCCCTAAAACAAAATTCCATTTTGGCCTGCCCCTCCTCTCAATCCTCGGATTGGTATAATTTAGAGTAAAATCTCTGGAATGCCGCATTAATCTTTTTTAGAATTACGTTAGGTTCCCAGACCCTTCTCTAATCGCCGTAATGGCTTGTGGGGCATTCCTCTTTCTGGAAAGATACACTAAGTATTTGCCTGGCTTGTCACCATGCTCATATAACCTTTTGCTTTGCAAAAGCCAGCTCCTCCTTTGTGGTCTGCATGAGCACGGAATTTAATGCAGACTGCAGTGCCGTAATCCTCTATAGTTTGACCAAAGAGGGTCTGTCAAAGTAGGCCTTCTCGGCTGCCTTCAACCATGCTTCAAGGAGACGTTGCTGCTCACCTGTCTGCCGCTTCCTACTTTCGGAATATGAAATAACTACCCCCCTAGCATAGGCTTTGGCAGTTTCCTAGAGAACAGATGAGCTATCAACCGAACCTATATTGATGTCTAGGATCGCCCAAAATTCCCTAGAGCCATACTCCACAAACTTATTACCCTTAAGGATAAAGGGATCTATTTGCCAGTACCTCAAACCCACTGTAACGTCCTTAATCTTAACCGTAAGGTACACTCGAGCATGATCAGGGATCTTCCAAGATGCCACCAAATCCAGGGTTACTGCAGTGGTCAGAAAAAAATATCAATCCTTGTGTGACATCTGTGCGAATTGGAGAAAAACGCAAAATCCCTACATGTAGGGTGGAGATGCCTCCAGATGTTCACCAACCCTAATTCCCCACACAGACCCACTAACTGTTTAGTTTGTACAGAGGGCATCGAAGGACCTTTGGGCAACCTGTCTACTGTGGGGCCCGTGAGACAGTTAAATCTCCCCCTGTAATGGTGTGCCGGGACTCGAGGCTGATCAGTTCAGAAAAAACACTTAGAAAATGCAGAGCTCTGCAGTGAGATCTTCGCCGCCCTTTTAGATACCCCCCTCCCCACCCCAGGAGTGGCATATATTTAAGGAGAATGTTAATTGCTCCCAAATAAACTTAATTCCAGACAGGAAATTGTTCATGACAAAGCAAGGAAGTTGTAGAAACCTTTCAAAAATAAAGGTATACCAAATTGCAAAGCAAGTGACAGGCTGGAGCACTGAGACTTTTAATATCAGAAAAGAGTTATTAAAAAAATGTAATATAAAGAACAAAGGTTAATTCCACAATAAACCTAGTGCAAAATATAAAAACTGATTCTGTAATTATATAAAAAGGAAGAGAGTACTTAGTGAATGGTGGTCCCTTTTTTGGAGGTTGAGACTGTGGAGTTAATAGTGCAGAACACAAATGGTAGATTCATTAAATGAACAACTTGCTTCCATTTTTATGGTGGAGGGCACTAGTGTCGTCCCAATAGGAAATGATAGCTCATTGGTTATAGAAGGGGAAGAAAGTACCTCCATCGTAATCACTGTGAGTGGGGAGAGAAATACTGAGCAAATTAATTGACTGGTATTGAAGGCAGACAAGTCCCCATCACGCGATGGCCTACATCCTAGAGTCTCAAAAGGAAGTGGCAACAGAAATAGTTGGTTATAATATTTCAAAATTCCTTGGATGCAGGTAAGGTTGCAGTGAATTGGAAAAAAATGCTAATATATAATCCTTACTCAGTGAGGGAAACCAAAAGGAGGAAACTGTAGACCAGTTAGTTAAACTTGATATTGGGAAATTGTTAGAATCCATTATTAAGGAAATAAAAACAGGGCATTTAGAAAAACAACACAATGCATTCAAGATAGCATGAGTTTAATAAAAGGCAAATTATGTGTTTTGACTAACTGGCTACAGTTATTTGTCCACTTTGCTTATTATATCTTCAATGGGGATCCTGTAGATGTTGTATTTCTGGATTCCCAGAAGGCATTGGATTAATGTGTTGCATGAAAAGATCACAATGGGTTAGGGGTCATGTATTAGCTTGGATGGAGGATTAGCTAACCATCAGAGTCAGGATAAATGGGTCTTTATTTGTACTTTGGGGTGGCAAGGGGTCAACAGTTTACAGTCCGTACTGCTGCCCAGTTTGAATTCTGCCAGGAGCACTTCGCTCCTGACCACTCTACAGCCTTGATTCAAACATGGGCAAAAGAGCTGAATTTGAGGTGAACATGACATTAAAGCTGTATTTGACTAAGTCTGACATCAAGGAGTTCAAACAAAACTGGAATCAGCAAGTATCAGACAAATTCTCCCTTTGTACTCTTACTTGGCATGTAGGAAGATGATTGTAATTGGTGGTGGTCAGTCATCTCAGCTCTGGGATATCTCTGCAGGAATTCTTCAGGCTAGGGTCCAAGGCCCAACTACCTTCAGCTGCCTCAATGACCTTCCCTCCATCATAAGGTCAGAAGAGGGGATGTTCACTGATAGCAGTGTTCAGCACCAGTTGTGACACCTCTGGTACTGGAGCAGTACATGTTCAAGATCTGGACAATATCCAGGCTTTGGATGACAAGTAGCAAGTAACATTTGTGCATCTCAACTGTCAAACAATGACCAGTAAGAGACAATCTAACCACTGCCCTGTCACATTGAATGGTGTTACCGTCACTGAATTCCCCACTGTGGACATCCTGGGGGCTACCATTGACCAGAAACTTAATTGAATTGTCCACAAAAAGTGGAGGAGCTGGTATGAGACTAGGGTGGATAAAATTGGCGTTGAGATTTTTAAGTTATAGTCCAACAGATTAATTTGGAAGCACTAGCTTTCTGAACGCTGTTCCTCCATAAGGTAGCTGTGGAACAGGACCATAAGGCGCATAATTTATAGCTATTAATTCTGTGTCTTATGAACCTGTTCCACAGTTGACTGATGACTAAGCACTACTCAGAAAGCTAGTGCTTCCAAATAAACCTGTTGGACTATAACCCGATGTGTTTTTTAACTTTCTCCACAAACAGTGACAATAAAAGCAGGTCAGAGGCCAGGAAGACTGCAGAGACAAACTCCTCTCCTGACCACCACCCCTGAAGAGATCTCTTCAGGAATTCCTGATAAAGAGCTTATGCCCGAAACTTCGATTCTTCTGCTCCTGAGATGCTGCCTGATTTGCTGTGCTTTCCAGCACCTGCAGTCCTCACTTTCTCCTACATGTCAGGAGTGTGATGGAATACTCCCCACTTGCCTGGATGGATGCAGTTCCAGTGACACTGAAGCTTGATACCATCCAAGATGAAGCAGCCCTTTGACTGACATCATATTCACTCCATCCAACACTCTGCTCAGTAGTAGCACTCTATGCCATCCACATGATGCATTGGAGAAATTTGCCAAAGATTCTTACACAGCACCGATTTTGGCAGATGGAGTTTAATGTGGATATGTGTGAGGTTTTCCATTTTGGACAGGAGTAGAAAGACAACTTATGTAAATGGAGAGAAACTTTGGAGTGCTTTATTGCAGTGGGATCTGGGGTTTTTTATGCATGAGTTACAAAAATGAATAGGTACAGCAGATAATGAGGAAGGCAAATGGAGTTTTGGCATTAATTGCTGAAGGATGAGAGGAAATGTTGCTGCAACTGTACAAGTCAGTAATGACACTGAACCTGGAGTGTTGCATACAGTTTTGGTGCCCTTTGTTAAGAACGAATGATAGTTGCATTGGAGGCAGTTCATAGGAGGTTCACGAGATTACCTGCAAGAGATGAGGGGTTTGACTTAGGAAGAGGGCAGTGCAGTAGACATGTTCTATATGGACTTAAGGTGGATGACCAGGTTCCTCATGGGAGACTGGTTAGCAAGGTTAGATCTCTTGGAATACAAGGAGAACTAGCTGTTTAGATACAGAACTGGCTCAAAGGTAAAAGACAGGGTGGTGGAGGATGGTTGCTTATCAGACTGGAGGCCTGTGACCAGTGGTGAGCCGCTTTTCACCGTTGAATCACCGTTTTTCATCCTTTTTTTTTGTATAAATGATTTGGATGGGAGCATAAGAGATCTAGTTAGTAAATTTGCAGATGACACCAAAATTGGAGGTGTAGTGGACAGCGAAGGAGATTATCTCAGATTACATGAGGATCTTAATCAGGTAGGCCAATGGGCTGAGGAGTGCAGTTGGAGTTTAATTCACATAAATGTGAGGTGCTGCATTTTGGGAAAGCGAATCAGAGCAGGGCTTATGCCCTTAATGGTAAGGTCCTAGGGAGTGTTGCTGAACAAAGCGACCCTTGGAGTGCAGGTTCATAGCTCCTTAAAGTGGATGTGCAGGTAGATAGGATAACGAAGAAGGCATTTAGTGTGCTTTCCTTTTATTGGAGTATTGAGTCCAGGGGTTGGGAGGTCATGTTGAGGCTATACAGGATATTGGTTAGGCGGCTGTTGGAATATTGCATGCAATTCTGGTCTCCTTTCCATCGGAAGGTTGCTGTGAAACTTGAAAGGGTTCAGAAATGATTTACAATGATGTTGCCAGGGTTGGAGTGTTTGAGCTCAGAGGTTGAATAGGCTAGGGCTGATTTGCCTGGAATGTTGGAGGCTGAGGGGTGACTTCAGAGATTTATAAAATCATGAGGGGCATGGATAGGTTAAATAGACAAGGTCTTTTCCCAGGGGTGGGGGAATCCAGAACTAGAGGCATAGATTCTGGGTGAGAGGGCAAAGATCTGAGACCCAAGGGGTAACATTTTCACGCAGATGATGGTATGCGTATGGAATGAGTTGCCAGAGGAAATGGTAGAGGCTGGTACAATTGCACCATTTAAAAGGCACCTGGATGGGTATATGACTAGGAAGGGTTTAGAGGGATATAGGCCAAGTGCTGGCAAATGGGACTAGATTAGGTTAGGATATCTGGTTGGCATGGATGATTTGGACCCAATGGTCTGTTTCTGTCTTGTATATCTCTAACTCTAATTCTATCTCTCTGAGAAATGGAGTGGTTTAGGCCTATATTCTCTCGAGCTTAGAACAAGAGATCTATTTTGAAGTATACAAAATTAGACAGGATGTTTCCCTATGGATAATCTAGAACAAGAGGTCGTTTTAAAACTTACTGATTATTACTATTTTCTTTTTTGGGTCATGAATCTGTAGAGTTCACAACTGCAGAATCTGGGTACGCTGCAAATTGAAGGAAAAGTTGACAGGTTCTTAGTTAATAATGAGTTGAAGGCTTATGGAGAGCAGGCTGGCAGGCAAGTGGAGTTGAGATCAGTTATCATATTAAATGACGGAGCAGCCTTGAGGGGCTGAATTGTCTACTCCCAGGTTTGTTATGTCCCGCATTGAAATAATAGGCAAGTTTCTACTTTGTGCACAAACATATGTTTCCCTCTATTAAAAGACTTGAGGATACACTGTGTGGAAAAGCAGAAAATATTTGCTTTTCTGTGTTTAGCTATACATTGCAGGTGCCAAAATTTGTTTTGCAAATGTTTTAATGCCATTTCAACTGCAAACTCCAGGCTAATATGCATTCACTAGCCAGCAAGTTGTACTCGAGACTGCCAGGATTTAGTGTTGGACAGGTTAGGTGAGTGGACGGATGCATGGCAGATGCAGTTTAATGTGGATAAATGTATGGTTATCCACTTTGGTGGCAAGAACAGGAAGGCAGATTACTACCTAAATGGAGTAAAGTTAGGTAAAGGGGCAGTACAAAGAGATCTGGGTGTTCTTGTACACCAGTCAATGAAGGCAAGCATGCAGGTACAGCAGGTAGTGAAGAAATCTAATAGCATGCTGGCCTTCATAACAAAAGGGATTGAGTATAGAAGCAAAGAGGTTCTTCTGCAGCTGTACAGGGCCCTGGTGAGACCGTACCTGGAATATTGTGTGCAGTTCTGGTCTCCAAATTTGAGCAAAGACATTCTGGCTATTGAGGGAGTGCAGCGTAGGTTCACGAGGTCAATTCCTGGAATGGCGGGACTATCTTATGTTGAAACATTGGAGCGACTGGGCTTGTATACCCTTGAATTTAGAAGACTGAGAGGGGATCTGATTGAGACGTATAAGATTATGAAAGGATTGGACACTCTGGAGGCAGGAAATGTGTTTCCGCTGATGGGTGAGTCCCGAACCAGAGGAGACAGCTTAAAAATACGGGGTAGCCCACTTAGGACAGAGATGAGGAGAAACTTCTTCACCCAGAGAGTGGTGGGTGCGTGGAATGCTCTGCCCCAGAAGGCAGTGGAGGCCCAGTCTCTGGATTCGTTTAAGAAAGAGTTGGATAGAGCTCTCAAGGATAGTGGAATCAAAGGTTATGGAGATAAGGCAGGAACAGGATACTGATTGAGGATGATCAGCCATGATCATAATGAATGGTGGTGCAGGCTCGATGGGCAGAATGGCCTACTCCTAAATCTATTGTCTATCTATTGTCTATTGATCGTGCCTCTTACGCTGGAGTCCAAATTATTACTGTATACAAATAGTAAGGTCCCAGAACAGTGCCCTGCAGAACCCCACTGTAATACACTTGCAGTCACACAGTCATCCTTCTACCGTCGTGCTCTTCATCCAGCTCTCAGCCAGTTTTGGATCCAGCGTTTCTTTAAATCCCGTGGGCTCTTTGTCTTTTTTTAAACCAGACATGAAGGATCTTAATAAAAGCTATGTTCAGTACAAATGCTACAGGAAGGATAACAAATCCTACAGGAAGGATAGCAAGGGAGGCAAGAGAGGGGGGGAGTGGCCTTTTTGATAAGGGAGAGCATTAGAGCTGTGCTGAGGGAGGATATTCCTGGAAATACATCCAGGGAAGTTATTTGGGTGGAATTGAGAAATAAGAAAGGGATGATCACCTTATTGGGATTGTAATAGAGACCCCCTAATAGTCAGAGGGAAATTGAGAAACAAACTTGTAAGGAGATTTCAGCTATCTGTAAGAATAATAGGGTGGTTATGGTAGGGGATTTTAACTTTTTACAAACATAGACTGGGACTACTATAGTGTTAAGGGTTTAGATGGAGAGGAATTTGTTAAGTGTGTACAAGACAAATTTCTGATTCAGCATGTGGATGTACCTACTAGAGAAGGTGCAAAACTTGACCTACTCTTGGGAAATAAGGCAGGGCAGGTGACTGAGGTGTCAGTAGGAGCACTTTGGGGCCCGTGACCATAATTCTATTAGTTTTAAAATAATGATGGAAAAGGATACACCAGATCGAAAAGTTGAAGTTCGAAATTGGAGAAAGGCCAATTTTGACGGTATTAGGCAAGAATTTTCAAAAGCTGATTGGAGGCAGATGTTCGCAGGTAAAAGGACGGCTGGAAAATGGGAAGCCTTCAGAAATGAGATAATGAGAATCCGGAAAAAGTATATTCCTGTCAGAGTGAAAGGAAAGGCTCGTAGGTATAGGGAATGCTGGATGACTAAAGAAATTGAGGGTTTGGTTAAGAAAAAGAAGGAAGCCTATGTAAGATATAGGCAGGATAGATCAAGTGAGTCCTTAGAGTATAAAGGAAATAGGAATATACTTGAGAGAAATCAGGAGGGCAAAAAGGGGACGTGAGAATTAAGGAGAATCCAAAGGGTTTTTACAAATACATTAATGACAAATGGGTAACTAGGGAGAGAATAGGGCCCCTCAAAGATCAGCAAGGCAGCCTTTGTGTGGAGCCACAGGAGATGGGGCAGATACTAAATAAATATTTTTGCATCAGTGTTTACTGCAGAGAAGAACATGGAAGATATAGAATGTAGGGAAATAGATGGTGACATCTTGCAAAATGTTCATATTACAGAGGAGGACATGCTGGATGTCTTGAAACTGGTAAAGGTGGATAAATCCCCAGGACCTGATCAGATGTACCTGAGAACTCTGTGGCAAACTAGAGAAGTGATTGCTGGGCTTCTTGCTGAGATTTGTATCATCGATAGTCACAGGTGAGGTGCCAGAAGACTGGAGTTTGGCAAACGTGATGCCACTGTTTAAGAAGGGTGGTAAGGACAAGCCAGAGAACTATAGACCGGTGAGCCTGACCTCGGTGTTGGGCAAATTGTTGGAGGGAATCCTGAGGGGCAGGATGTACATGTATTTGGAAAGGCAAGGACTGATTACGGATAGTCAACATGGCTTTGTGTGTGGGAAATCATGTCTCACAAACTTGATTGGGTTTTTTGATGAAGTAACAAAGAGGATTGATGAGGGCAGAGCAGTAGATGTGATCTATATGGACGTTAGTAAGGCGTTTGACAAGGTTCCCCATGGGAGACTGGTTAGCAAGATTAGATCTCGTGGAATACAGGGAGAACTACCCATTTGGATAAAAAACTGGCTCAAAGGTAGAAGACAAGGTTGTGATGGAGGGTTGTTTTTCAGACTGGAGGCTTGTGACCAGTCGAGTGCCACAAGGATCGGTGCTGGGCCCTCTACTTTTTGTCATTTACATAAATGATTTGGATGCGAGCATAAGAGGTACAGTTAGTAAGTAAGATAACATCAAAATTGGAGGTGTAGTGGACAGCGAAGAGGGTTACCTCAGATTACAACAGGATCTGGACCAGATGGGCCAATGGGCTGAGAAGTGGCAGATGGAGTTGAATTCAGACAAATGCATTTTGGGAAAGTAAATCTTAGCAGGACTTATACACTTAATGGTAAGGTCCTAGGGAGTGTTGCTGAACAAAGAGACCTTGGAGTGCAGGTTCATAGCTCCTTGAAAGTGGAGTCGCAGGTAGATAGGATAGTGAAGAAGATAGTCAGAGTATTGAGTACAGCAGTTGGGAGGTCATGTTGCGGCTGTACAGGACATTGGTTAGGCTACTGTTGGAATATTGCATGCAATTCTTGTCTCCTTCCTATCGGAAAGATGTTGTGAAGCATGAAAGGGTTCAGAAAAGATTTACAAGGATGTTGCCAGGGTTGAAGGATTTGAGGCTGAGGCTGTTTCCCCTGGAGTGTCGGAGGCTGAGGGGTGACCTTATAGAAGTTTACAAAATTGAGGGGCATGGATAGGATAAATAGACAAAGTCTTTTCCCTGGGGTCGGGAAGTCCAGAACTAGAGGGCATAAGTTTAGGGTGAGAGGGGAAAGATATAAAAGAGACCTAAGGGGCAACTTTTTCATGCAGAGGGTGGTACATGTATGGAATGAGCTGCCAGAGGAAGTGATAGAGGCTGGTACAGTTGCAACATTTAAGAGGCATTTGGATGGGTATATGAATAGGAAGGGTTTGGAGGGATATGGGCTGGGAGCTGGCAGGTGGGACTAGATTGGGTTGGGATATCTGGTCGACGTGGACGGGTTGTACCGAAGGGCCTGTTTCCATGCTATACATCTCTATGATTCTAAGTCTGTATGATTACATTAAATGCATTGCCTCATCAATAATCCTGGCTGGCTAGCTCAAACAAAATTTGTAAAATTTAACCTTCCATTAAGTGAGCCAACAATTCAACAAATGCTTTCAGTGTGTGTGGTTCCACCAAAAATAATCCTGGCACAATTATATTAACGGAATTGGTAATATAGTTGTGCCAGGGTTATTGTTGATGGATTGTTCGAAATTCATGTATGTAATTTGTGGAGTGGAGCAGGAAGACTTGTATGAAAGCTAATTCTAAAGTTCTCTTTTTTTTTGGAGAAAACTAGTTGCATTTGAAGTAGAACATAATTCTTGTGTTGCTGCCATTCATTGCATGGTGCTGAATCTGCTCGAGAATATATTGCTGAAAATGTGTTGCTGGAACAGCGCAGCAGGTCAGGCAGCATCCAGGGAACAGGAGAATCGATGTTTCGGGCATAACATCGATTCTCCTGTTCCCTGGATGCTGCCTGACCTGCTGCACTGTTCCAGCAATACATTTTCAGCTCTGATCTCCAGCATCTGCAGACCTCGCTTTCTCCACCAGAATATATTGAACTGGTTGACAAAATGCAACTTTATATGTGACCGTGAGTGCCAGGAGTTTTGAATTTTGATCAATACATGTCTGTAATGGAAGTAAAAGCCACAAATTTATAAGTCAACAAATGCATAATATTTGGTTCAATGTGGTGGTGTTTAATTCATATTTGTACTTAACTTCAAAGACTACATTTTCATTGGGCTATGTGTTTCATGAAGATTGAACTGAGTTTTCTAAACACCAATTTTGAATACGTTAGGAGGTACAGTGGCTCTGTGGTTAGTACTGCTGCCTCACAGCTCCAGGGACCCGCATTTGATTCCAGCCTCTGGTGACTCTGTGTGGAGTTTGCCCATTCTCCCCGTGCTTGCATGGGTGTTTCCTGCATGCTCTGGTTTCCTCCCACAGTCCAAAGACATGCAGGTTAGGTGAATTGGCCATGTTAAATTACCCATAGTTTTAGGTGCATTAGTCAGAGGGAAATGGGTCTGGGTGGGTTACACCTTGGAGGGTTGGTGTGGACCTGGTTGGGCCAAACAGCCTGTTTCCACACTAGGGAATCTTAATACTATTACCAGAAGAATTTCTAACTTCAAGATAGAAATAAGAACTTTATGAAGATGCATGTGTATGTTGTTGAACTCTATCTAATTTTTGTTCTTTTTCCTTGGTGATAGATGAAGGTTGGCTCGAAGTAGTACAGTCCCTGATTAGAGTTATTCCTCTAGAAGATCCTTTAGGACCAGCTGTCATTACTTTACTGCTGGATGAATGCCCGCTGCCAACCAAAGTAAGTGATGCATGATTTGCCATGCTCTCTTATTCACGCCTGTCTTTTTATTTAAAATTTACATTTATCAATTATGACTATAAAACACCCTTAAGGGTGAAATTATTAGGAATATTTGGGTTTGGTGATGTTATCAAGCAACTTAACATAAGAAATAGAATTGAGTGTAGACCATGTGGACCCTAAAGCTGCCTGCACCATTCAATACTATTGTGGCTTGTCTGATATCTCCTTTACACTCTGTACAATCTCTTGATCTGATAAACTAAAAATCGCTCTGACTTTTGAATAAATTCGAAGGTTAGAGATCTCCAATGTTCAGTTGGCAATTTAAGCCTTGTCGGAGTGCTATCTCATCAACCCCAGTCTCCTTTAACCAGGGATTGTGCTCCCAAGTTCTTAATATATCTAGTGTTAGCTAGATAAACTGGTGTTAACTTGGGTCAAAATCTGTGGATGAATTGGACCTTGATGTCTTTTTTTCCATACTGATTAGTTTATTGACTGACCACAGCTCGTGCCACAGCCCTCAATACCATTTTTATGCCCTATTTAAATCAACTGTTCAGACATGTGACATTGCAGGTGGATCTTGAACCAGATCTTCTGACCAAAGATAGGGACATTACTGCAAGAGCCTTGCTGTTCCCATTTTTACATGTTTGTATACACACACATTTAATCAATTTAACTTAACTTAAGTGTGCAACTTAAACCTTGGCATACTGTTAACAAGCGCAAATCTTCTCAAGCCCCTTCAGAATCTGGTACATCTCCATAATATTTCTTAAATTTTAAACTCTAGTGAGTAGAGGCTGAATTTACTTCACCTGTCATTGTACACCTGTCATTGTACAGCAAGATTCTCTTCCCAGGAACCAATCCAGTTTGTACCGTTTCCAAGGAAAATATAACCTTCCTTAGATAAGAGACCAAAAGTGTGCACACTACTCTGAATGTGTTGTCACTAAAGTCATTGTATTTTTATAAACTAATGACATAAATAAAAGTTGAATCCAAACGTTTTCTAGATATTATATAAGCATTATAAATTGAATTAAGGGCAACTTTTAAAACCTGTCAATATTAATTTATGAAATATTAAATCATCCCATCCAATAAAGTATGCATAAGTGTAGAAATGTTTCACTTTAATGTGCCAGTACATAGGGGGACTGAGGAAACAAGGCCTCCAACCCCTATCTCAACTTTCCACAGGGCTGGAGAGCCTGGGTAATGCTTTTTCTCTTTTTTTTTTTTAAAATGTATCAATCCAATCCCATAAGTAAATGGGCCCTCTAAAGTTTCAAAAATGCTGTGATCCCTGCTAAAGTAATTTTTTGGATAAGTCCGATCCTAGATTGAAATCTGGCTTAATAGATCATACCTTTTTGTACCTGCCCTTATTGAATAAAAACATTTTTCAGAGTGGAGTCTAACAATGAAACAACTTCTATGCAAAAGAAAGGATGAAAGAATAAACCAAACTATTTATACATCACGTGAAATATTTCAACCCCATGGTAATAACACAGTTCCTGGCAACATCACTTTGTAGTACAGGTCGTTTCACTATAATGTGTATTTCGTTGACACCAATTATCTGTAACAAGATTGACGAATTGGGAACAGTGTTTCTAAAGTGCGACCTTGTAAAATATGGCTGTAATGTGACTATGTGACCAACACTTTAAGCACTCTTTCAATTCCCGAAAAATATAGAGCTTTAGAAAGAAGCTGTTGTGTTTGATAGCCTTTTTCTTTGGGCTTAGACTTTCTCAATTTTGAATAACCTCATCATAATTCTAACCAACATTCTGATGAGGAATTTCAATATTGTAAAATGAGTCCTTTCCGGAAGCAATAATCAGGATACATAGGAAGGGGTAAGTACAGGGACATGTTGGCGCTTCACTGTAGCAGAGTGGTTGTTGTGTACCATACAAACAATTCTTTACGCAACAGTGACCAGTTGAAAACGACAATCCCTTAGCATGCTGGGACTAGCAAAGTTGTTCCTGTTGAGAACCTATATTAACTTGACAGACCATATGGCCTCCTGTGATAGAATCGATGTAGGTTGCAAACTGCCCCAAACAGCTTGTAAATGGAAATTAATCAAATTGTGACATAGGCACATTCTGTCCATTCTTTTTTTAAAGTTGTATGATGTTATGTAGAAACTTTGAAGTGCATTGTGTTTGCACCATGTGTTTTTAATTAAGCCTTTTAAATTTTTGCTATTCTTTGATAGGATCTTGATATCACTAGTGTTACGAAACTGGGTAAACCCCTCTGCTAATTTTAAACTCAACAACAGAGAAGCTCACCTTGTACCCTTATCTGTTTAAGTTTCAAAAGGCAAAGAACTATCCCAGAGGTCACCATTTAAAGTAAAAAATTAACAAATTTATTCATTTAAGTCCAACAGAGAATGTTGAAACCAAATATTTACAACTCCTTTCTCTTCAATCTATCCTATACCTCCCAATCTACTGGTCTGATAAATTCTCCCTTAAATTTATGGCAAAATCAATTTCAAACCCAGGTATAAGTCTTCCAATGTCGAAGTTTCTCTGTAGATTCCTCTTGGTGTACTGCTGCACAAATTTCTTGTAGACAAGTAACTTCCAGAGAGTTGTTCTGTTAGCAGTCTGTTGCTTCTTGGCAGCTGTTTGTAGTTCTCCCCCTAACTGTTCAAAATGTCTGGTTTTTATACCCCAAAACATTGGATCATTTCTTTGGTTTGATGTCCTCCCAAATTGTGAAGTTCAAATTCAGTTGGATTTTGGAATCTGGAACATAATTTAAACTGGCTGAATTTGAATTTGTTTTTGTTCCATGGCAATGCAGTACCAGCTATTTGTGTCAACCAAGTGTTACATTTTTACTTTGTTCAGGATGTTCTGTGCTTCTCTCAGTCCGTGTCAGCTTCCAGTCTCTCTCAAAGGTACAGTACATTCCTATACCTTCATAACACTAAGACCAGCACTTGGTGTTCCTTCTGAATTGGTTTAGGTTATATCTTGCTGGGTCATTTCAGAGGGCAGCACACATTGCTGTATGTCTGCAATCTCATGGAAGCCAAACCATCTAAGTATAGCAGGTTTATTTACTGAATACATTCTAAATGACTTAATCAGTGAGTGATTTGGGTTTTTTCAATGACCTTGAGAGTTTAATGCTCATCATTACTGAGATTAGCTTTACATTACAGACTTATTGACTGAGTTTCCAATTCCACCAGCTGTGAAGTATGATTTTGAACTTTTCTATGTCTAACATTACCCTGTGTCTTTGGATTACTAATGCTATAACATTACAATTATGCCATTGTTTCTCTTGTAGATACCATAACATAAATGTGCAATGAAGCATTGTCACAGCATCGTTCTGACTAAATAGTTAGGAGAGATTTGTCTTCTCCTCGCTTCTGAGAGAATTGTTATGGTGTAGAAAGAAAAAGCCCATTTGGCCCACTTTTATCTGCTTTGGCTCTCCAAATGGATTTTGACAGTGCCAATTTTCCACCTTTTCCCCTAATGCTGTGCATGTTTCTATTTCCATATTCATCTAATTCCAAACTGAGTGTCTTGAATGAATATGCTTCTGTCTTTCAAGGTGGTGTGTCCCACACCTGAACCATTTATTGTGTAAATGTGTTTTTCCTCATTTGCTACTTGTGCAACTCATTTTTGAAATCCACATCTCTCATTCTGGGTGTTGTGCAAGTGAGAGCTGCTTCTCCGTTTTCTACTTTTTATCAAAGTCCCTCATGATTTTGAAAGCTTCAGTAAAATCTGCTCCTCTTGCACTTTGCAGTGTGAGCAAACCCAACCATACCAATCTAGACTCCTAACTGAAGTGTTTAATCCCTGAAACCAGAACCATTCTTGTAGGCTGCTTTTGTAGTCTCCAGTGTGTTTGCATCCTTTTGATAATCTGGCATTTGGAATGCTGTGCAGTATTCTGCTACTGGGAGGATGT
This sequence comes from Chiloscyllium plagiosum, assembly GCF_037043375.1. Taxonomy (NCBI): domain Eukaryota; kingdom Metazoa; phylum Chordata; class Chondrichthyes; order Orectolobiformes; family Hemiscylliidae; genus Chiloscyllium; species Chiloscyllium plagiosum. The sequence goes on along the minus strand of NW_028270155.1, from coordinate 58,832,983 downwards.
TGTGAAATTTGAAAGAGTTCAGAAATGATTTTAACAGGGTTTGGAGGGTTTGAACTGTCGGGAAAGGATGATTAGGCTGGGGCTAATTTCCCCTGGAGCATGGGAGGCTGAGTGGTGATGTGGTAAGTTTATAAAATCATGAGGGGCATGTACAGGGTGAATGGTCAAGGTCTTTTCCAGAAGTCCAAAACTAGAGGCCATTGGGTTTGGGGTGAGAGGGGAAAGACTTAAAAGGGACCTAAGGAGCAACTTTCTCACAAAGAAGTGATGTATACCAGACGAAGTTGTGAAGATGATAAAATTACAACATTTATAAAGCATCTGGATGGGTATATGAGTAGGAAGAGTTTAGAGGGATATGGGCTAAGTGCTGGCAAGTGAAACTAGATTAATTCAGCATGGAGAAGTTGGACTGAGGGATCTGTTTCTATGCTGTACCTCTGTTTTATACAAGTTCAGCATCATCCCTTCCTTGCTTTGTACTCCGTGCCCTTTTAGTAAAGTCTGGGATACTTTAAGCTTTGTTCTCCACCCGTCTGGCCACATTTTCTAATGATCTATACAGAAAAACACACAAGCCCCTCTGCTGCTCTGACCCCTTTATTTTATATTGTCTATCATGTTCTTCCCATCAAAATGCATCATCTCCCACTTTGTTATATTGAAATTCATCTGCCCACCTCACTTTGTTTATTACAGTTCCACACTGTCATCCTCTGATCTTGAGTGCTTCCAAGTTTTATATGATCCACTTTAGTTTAAATTTTTCCCCTGCATACCAAGATCCAGATCATTAATATATTGGACAAAACAAGGGGTCAAATACTGGCCCTTGGGAATTCCATGACAAACCTTCCTCCACAAAATTATTCACCTTTACTTTTTTTTTTAAACTGGTGATCCACCTTTTTTTTTGTCCATGTTGCTGCTGTTCCTTTTTTGTTTGAGTTCTGACTTTCTGCAAGTCAATTTGCCTATGTAATTTGCTTTTTTTTCTAATTCATTAATTGCATGAGAGTGTCTCTGGCTAGACCAATATTTATTGTTTCTCATTAAATTGCAGAGAGCAATTTAATAGTCAGCCACATTGTTGTGGATCTGGAATCCAATGTAGGCCAGACTAGGTAAGAGTGGCAGGTTTGATTCTCCAATGAACATTAGTGTTTCTGATTTGTTTTTACAACCATCAGTATGGTTATCTGCTTACGATTAGGCCAGCATTTTATTGAAGATATTTACTGAATTCAAGCTTTGGGGTTTGAACACATTCTCAGGTAATAAAACTTGAGTTCTGGATTGCAAGTCACTGCTTCACTCCTTCCTGTTATGCTCCATCACCATACTTTTTGTTTAAATGTAACCTTAACTAGTTAATATGATGGTTTCACCTAACTGGTACTCAGTAGATAAAGTTGTTGTTGTCCACCTGATGCTTGTAAGCAAGACGTGTTTTACAAGCAGTAGGCTTCATTTAGCTCTCATGGTAGCTAACCCTGAATTTTAATTACTTTAGAATGCCTTGGGGCAACCCACCCTGACTCATGTTAAACCTATCATAAGTGGACTGCTACCTACAATTCAACTTTTTTCCCCAAAATGAAAACGACATGTAAATGCAAAAAAAGGAGAAAGTAATTAAATTGGGTAAAAACGAGGACTGCAGATGCTGGAGAAAGTAATTAAACTGTCAATTGATCTGACTTTCGACAGTAACCATAATCCTTGTCCTGTATATTAAAAAATTTCTATTTTTGCAGAAGATTAGCCCTAGTTTGAATGTGACTTGTAATTAAGGGAAATGAGAGAAAGTGTGATTCAAATAAAGAATAGTCATGTTTTTGTGAAGTTGTGTTATGTTTCAATGTACATGGTTGATTGTAAGAGCACTGACTGGCTTTTTAATTTTATTTTAAGGATGCATTACAGAAATTGTCAGAAATGTTGAATTTAAGTGCATCTCTAGCTAAGCAAGATGCTTGCAATCCGGCTAAACACCGTAATACTACTGCAGTACTGGGATGCCTGGCTGAAAAACTGGCAGGTACGACAAAAATTCTTTTTGCCTTCAATTTCTTGAGATATTCTTGGTCACACACACATGCTTTTGTATGTACTTGACTTGATCTTTTAGATATACTTTGTACTATTATATAATAACTGGGCATCTATTCATCACTGGTGATACGTGGAACAGTGCAACATCTGAAGGATTTATGTAAATAACTTGAACGAAAAGTAGAGGTGCAACATACTGTGAAGTAGTCTTGAAATTTTATCAAGATCAAGAACATGAGAACAGGAGCAGTTGTAGACAATTCAGCCCCTCGAATCTGCTCTGCCATTCAGTATGATCATGACAGATCTTGGCTGCACTTTCCTGTCTGCGCTCCATAACCTTTTAAACCCATTACTAAATAAAAATGTCATTTTGTCCTTTAACTTTACTCCATGTTCCAGCATCCAACAGACTCTGGGATAAAGTTCCACAGATTCATTACTTTGAGAGAGATAATTTCTCCATCTGTTTTAAAGCTGCTACCCTTTATCCTAAAGCAATGACCTCTTGTTCTAGATTGCCCCCACAAAAAGAAACCTCCTTTCTGTATTGACTTTATCAAATATTAAAGAGGCTTGTTATACTTCAGTTGAACCTCCTTTTTGTTCTTCTGAACTCCAGAGACTATAGACCTAAACTACTCTCCCTCTGTTCATAAGACTGATTTCCAGAGATGAGGAATGTATCTAGTGAACCTTGTCTGAACTGTCTCAAATACAACAAAATTTCTTCTCAAGAGAACCAAAACTCTATGCAGTACTCCAAATGCAGTCTTACTCATGCCTTGTACAGTTGCAGCCATATTTCTCTACTTTATATACTCTCTTCATTTTTAGCAATAAAAGTCAAATTCCATTTGTTTTCCTTTATTATCTGTTGTATCTGCATGCTAGTTTTTGCAACTCTTGAACAAAGATAACCAAATACCTCTGCAGTGAAGGATTGTCAAGTTTCTCTGCATTTACATAAGTTGCCTTTCTTCTACTCAATCCAAAATGGATAACCTCACCTTTATTTGCACTTAACTCCTTTTGCCAAGTTTTGGCCCATTCAGCTAAGCTATAGATAGACATTTGTAAATTTCTTGTTCCTTCAGTGCGACTTACTTTCCCATCTATTTTGGTGTTATCTACAAATTTGGTTGAAATACTTTCAATCCCCTATATCCAGGTTATTTAATATAGATTGTAAGTAGTTGGGACCTGAGGACCAAACACTGGCTTCCTGCAAGTTGCATCTTTCATTCTGACTTTACTTTGTTGGTTAGCCAATCCCCTCCCAAGCTAATTAATTACCCCTAATTCCATGTGATCTTACCTTGTCTATTGAACTTTTTGTGCGGCACCTGATCAAATGCCTCCTGAAAGTCAATGCTCTGTACCTGCAGAATCCCCGTTATTCTCCTTAATAGTTAGCATCTTTGAAGATTAGTGGAGTCAACTTCTGTTTATTGTTGAATGTTCTTGATGAACATTTCGGAGTCTCATACCATTGTTACTAGGAGCAGGGGGTTTGTAAACAGCCAAAAAGTGAAATCTGTAGACAATTCCTCTTTTGTTATGGTGCCGTACATCTCCTTAATTGGAAACGGGTACAGGAGATTCTGTTGCAGTACATTGGCTAGTGCCACACAGTTTTGGTATCCAATGTTGATCACCACTGTTGATATGATGCCTTGTATAACTTTTTATTTTAAATCTTCTTTGTATATAGCTTTGCATATTGATGGGTTTGCATGTTGTGTACATGGTATCTGCAGGAACACATTGTACTGGGATTGCTAGCATTGCTTAGTCATTCTAGTTTCTCTGAGAAGTAGCTGGGTGAGAATATATTAGGAGGAAGGTTAGGATCCACAAAAACTTGAATTGAGGTCAGGGTTACTGCTTTGCACTGTGTCCCCTTAAATTGTCAAACTGTATTCTTAATTCAGTGGTTAGCACTGCTGCCTCATCGCGCCAGGGACCCAGGTTCAATTCCCGCCTCAGGTAACTGTCTGTGTGGAGTTTGCACATTCTCCCCGTGTCTGCGTGGGTTTCCTCCGGGTGCTCCGATTTCCTCCCACAGTCCAAAGATGTGCAGGTTAGGTGAATTGGCCATGCTAAATTGCCTGTAGTGTTGGGTGCATTAGTCAGGGGTGAATATACAGGAATGGGTCTGGGTGGGTTGCTCTTCGAAGGGTCAGTGTGGACTTGTGGGGCCGAAGGACCTGTTTCCACACTGCAGGAAATCTAATCTTAACCTTTTACAGCTTTCTTTAAAAGATTGATTTTGAATGTATATTTTACTGCTTTTCAACAGCCTTAATTTAAAATTACTAGTTTGTTTGGGGTACGAAGAGCTAGATGGAGAAGCAGCACAATTAGTACTGCTTTCTCCAGGATTGGAATGGTAAGGAATAATTTTGGTGACCGTCCAGTATTTTTACCAGTGTTAACTATTTTTCTTTTGAAAACTGTTAAACTGTTAATGGCCTAATGGGCACAATGTGACTGGTACATCTATCAACTGTCATTTGTTTACTGTCAGGGTTTTATCCACTCATGACTTCTGGAAAGCTAACAATGGCTTTGGCTGATTTTCTTTTTTTTCCCTAACCTTAGCCTAAGGATCCAGTTTTTGATGATACTTATTTGCATCCTGCTTTAATGCACACATCTGTTGAGAAAAGTAGAGTTCTTAGATGCAGTATTCTTCTTTGGTGGGGGAATGGTGGGGAAATGCCAATTGCCACTTGTGCTTAGCAATTCTCTGAAATAATTTAGCAAGGCAATCGTGCATGTACAAAGAGTAACAAGGACAGTGATGAGAGCACCTTTTACACCTTTAGAATGGTTGAGAATGGTCATTAAGCAGAATATCCTAATGGATAGTAAATGGCAGCCTTTCCAGTGGTGTCCAAATGGATACCATGAGTAATGATTAGGATGAAGGGAGAAAACGTGTGCCAAGAATGGCATCATCCATTTGCTGAAGGTTGTTCTCATTTTGAAAGGTTGTTCACATTGTGAAGAACAGATCACCAAAAGCACTTACCAGCTTTCTTAACAAATTGAAACCCCTCCTTCTATTGTACATGAGGTTTTGTGTTTCTGGTACTGTAGACAAAGGTAAAGATGAAACTGGAGAACAACTGGGAGCTGTTCTTCTACCACAAGTAGAGTAAGTTGGGTCATGTTATGTCCCTCTTTACTTAATGTGTGGTGAGGGTAGTGAGCATTTTGATAGAACGCAATTTCTATTTGTATTTGTTCTCCTTTAATTGGCAGGTCTGGAAACAGAAATAAACAACTTTTGAAATAGTGTGCATTTCTTCAAAATATTGTGGCATTTTAAGAGCAATTTTAATTAATTTTCAGTCCAGTGACAGATTCCTCTTGAAAGGCTGCAAGTTCTCTAATCCCAGCTTGTAACATTTCTAGGTCCTGCCAGCATAGGTCTTCTCAGTCCGGGAACCTTGGAATATTTACTGGAAAGTTTGGTGAGTATTAGAAGTATAGGTGTGGTAAATCTTTTGAGACAAATTATTGAAAGCTATAAGTCTCTAAAATATGAACAAATGAACATGTTTCTCCATGTTAGATCAATGAGTTTTTGTTTGTGATATTTGCTGTTTTTGGATCATATCTGTACTTTAAGGCTAGATGTATGTGATATGTAATCTGGGTCCAGTTTATTAATCCTTGACTATCAGAGAGAACATTTAGGATAGCTAGTTTAATGTTTGATCAAGGAGTTGAGCTATAAGTGTCTAAAACAGAAATGATGAGGTTTTGGGGAAAGAGTTTGAGCTTGAGGTCGAGACTGCTGAAGGCTCAAACACACTCATTGGAGGATATGCAAGAAACCTGTGCTAGAAGACTACAGAGTTCAAAGACATTGTAGTGGGCTGACCTGAGCTGCTGCTGTACTTGCAGTTGTTGACCCAGTGATACAGTGCTGATGTATTCACAAATCAGAATGATGTTTGATTCCAACTTCCGAACAGCTCGGTGTATGAGTCTACACCCCAAGGATTGCAGTGGTTCAAAAAGCAGTTCACCATCACTTGATTGAGGGAAATTGGGAATCTGCAATAACTGTTGGCCACAGCAATGCCCACATTGTACATATGTATTTCAAGAAAAATTTGCATTCCTGTGATTATGGTAATCTTTCCCAACTTGACGAACAAATGCATTAGAATAACAAGCAATTTAGACAACGTGATCTAAATTTTGACAAGATGTTACTCAGGAGGCTGCTAAATAAGCTAAGAGCTCATGGTGTTGGGGCATGGTACTGGGATGGCTAGAGAATTGGCCTACTGGCAGAAGGCAGAGACTGGGAATAAAAGGGTATTTTTCAGGGTGGCAGCTGGCGACCTGTGGAGTTTCATGTCCATGTTGGGACCATAATGGTTGATGTTGTACATTAACAGTCTGGATAATGGAACTGAAGGCATGTTGCAAAGTTTGCAGATGATAAAGATAGGTGGAGAGACAGGTCGTGTCGAGGCAGTGGGGAAGCTCAGAAGGACTTGGACAGGTTAGGGGAGTGGGCAGAGAAGTGATAGGTGGATTACAATGTGGAAAAGTGAGGTTATACACTTTTGGTAGGAAGAATAGAAGCGTAGACTTATTTTCTGAATGAGCAAAAGCTTCCAATATCTAAAACACAAAGGGACTTGAGAATCCTGAACTAGGATTCTTAAGTCTAACATGCAGGTTCAGCTAGGAAGGCAAATGCTATGTTAATATGGTTTTCAAGAGGACTAGAATACAAGAGCAGGGATGTACTGCTGAAGCTGTATAAGGATCTGGTCAGACAGCATTTGGAACAAATGAGAGCCGATTTGGGCCCTGGATTCAAGGGAGCATATTCTGTTATTGGAGGGGGTTCAGAGGAGATCTACAAGAATGATCCCAGAAATGAAGGATTTGTCATAAGGAGCAGTTGGCTTTGTAGTTAATTTGAATTTAGAAACATGAGCTGTCTCATTGAAACTTCCAGAATACTGAGAGGCCTGGATACAGTTGTCCTGGAAATGTTTCCATTAGTGGGAAAGACTGACACAAGGGTACAGCCTGAGTGAAGGGACAACCCTTTCAAACTGAGATGAGGAATTTCTTCAGGTGGTTAATCTGTGGGACTCATTGTTTCAGACTGTGGAGTCGAAGTTACTGGGTATATTTAAGATGGTGGTGGTGGTGGATCAAAGGTTACAGGGAGAAGCCTTATTGGGGAGTTGAGAAACATTAGCTATGATTGAATGGCAGGGCAGATGTGATGGGCTGAAAGGCCTAATTCTGCTCCTACATATTTGGCTTGTATGGTCATCTTGCTGGCAAGGTTTGTGGGAAAGGAGTTTGTTCATGTAATTCTGACATTCTGCAATGCATCCTACGATTATTGCAATGCATTGGTGGTGCTAGTGCTGTGTTGGCAGGGTTTACACTTCTTTTCACAACTTCTACGGTTTGCAATAGGCCACCAAGAAAATTTTGTACTGTCTGCATATCAATTTAATTTTGAAAATAGGCTATCATTTGGATGTTCAATATCTTCTCTCAATGAAAATTCTGTTGACTTGATTTGTAGGGCTGTTCATAATAGTCCAAAAATGTTCATTAGCTTCTTGGACAATTGAACATTTTGGTAGCCATAAACGAACCAGAAATGTTGGTTAATTGAATATGATTCAAGTCCATAATCTCTGTGGTGGAAGTGATGTAACCTCCAATTTATAATCTTAACAGCCAGCTAACGAGAGAACTATGCTAAACTAACACCCCAGTTCTGTGCTGCATTCTGGGCTTTCTTATTAAAACAAATAATAGAACAAAAGGAGATACAAGTAATATCACAATAGAAGAGTTTACATCAGGAAATGGTAAAGAAGCTGAGGCTCATTTCTCTGAATAAATGGCCTCTAGAGTCTTGTAGATTCATAGATTCAAGTGGTTTTGAATGGGAATCAAAAGCATGAACTTGTAACCTACGTATTTCTTTATTCTGTAGCAAAATATGGAACTTGCAATTGTATATATTTGTTGAGAATAACAAATGCATTTATGGGCAAAGAAGGTAAGTACATTAGTGAATAAAGAATGGTGGGATGGGTTGATAAGATGAAGAAAGCTGGAATGAGGTGTGGAGCATAAACCTGTTAGGAATAGGTCACTTGGCCTGTAAGTATAAAGTATGTAGCATGTTTACTTGAATATACATTTAACTTATGGAATGTGGGTGGTGTTGGCTTGGCCAACTCCTAAAACCCATCCCTAACTACTCCCTACGGTGGTCAACTACCACATTTGCTGTCCAATTTTAGGATCTTAGAAATCTATAAATTTCTCACCTGATGAAACAGAAGGTAAATACAGGAAGGAGATCTCATTGACCAAGGAGTCCAGGACCTGCGATCACAGTTTAAGGATGTGGAATAGGTCATTCATCACTGGAATGAGGAGAAATCTCTTCACCCTGAAACTGAACCTGTAGAATTCCCTATCACAATGTAGTTAAGGCAAAAACATTGTTTTGAAGGAGGAGTTAGCTATCATTCGAAAGGTATCAAAGGGAAGGAGGAAACAGTAGGAATGAGATGGGTGATCAGACGTGATATTAAATGGCAGAGCAGCATAAGGGATGAATCTACTATTGTTCCTATTTCCTGTATTTTAGCTTCACTTAAGGCTCCATTTGTCACTGATCAACATACTGTCTTTTTCTCCCTTTGCACAGGGATTTGGCTAATTTTCCTCTAAAACCTTTATGCTATATGACTCTTATTTACTCCTGCATGTGAGGCCAAAATCCAGATTCAAGCCACCTTAAGTTGCTTGTGAAGTCACATTTATGTCACCTAATCTCAGATTCACACAACTAAGATTTTCTATCACAGCATCTTTATTGAACGACCAAAAACTTGAAAGGCCTTCCTCTAATTTCCTGTAATCTCTTATTTCTGATATCTTTATTGGAGACCTTGACATGGAGGCCAGATTATAGCACAGTACTTTAAAACTGAAGTGTTAAGGTGTATTGTAAAGAATAGAAGTTAAGCATAACTAAACAGTCCACTGGAGAAGGAGTCTTTTTTTTCAATCTGTTGTTTAGTTTAAGACAAAGTTGTTTTTATTGAAGTAAATAATGGTGAGTTGTTAATGAGCTTTCCTAGAGTGTTCAGGAGCTTTTTGATGGAAGATGTCGATGATTTACTGAGCACACTGCCTTGATGTGCACTGCATGCAGTTACCAACATGTCAGCTATTAGTTTGAGCTGAATCACCAAGGTTTTGTACAATAGTGTTTGATTCTTTCTAATAATGGTTCTGCTTTGGTTTCCCCAAGTGCCGTTATATGCTATCTTTTAAAACTCCGCTCCTAAATTTTAATTCAGTAACTTAAATTACACTTTTGCCTCATCTTTTAAGACTGATAAAGCCTTAATTGTTGTTTTGTAACTTGAAGTCACTCAATCAATAGTTTTTTTTTAAAGTAGACAAGGCAATGGGATTTTTGTCTGTTAATAAATATTTATAGGTTGGTTGATATAACTAAAAAGGAATCATGAAGATGGCTGTTAACTCTGCAGCTGCTTGATGAATGAACAGTCACAAGCAGTTTTTGCCTGTTCAATTCTTGGGCAGCAGGACCTTCACACTCATCACGTGGTTAGACCACTTCTGGAGTCCTGCGGGGGGGGGGGGGGGGGGGTGCATTCATTAGGCTGAATGGCTGCTCCACAATGCTATCAGCACGTGTTCAGTTCATGTACTCTCGTCACCACGAAGGTTCTGTCTACTTGACCTTGTCAGAGGTCCAATGACCAATGGGTTAAAATCCCACCCTCATCCCCAATCCCACCTCTGTCATCTTCCTTGAGAGCAGCCCTATGGTTCTCTGGGACTTTGGACGTCATAGACCAAAAATAGACATTTTATTCTCCTTTCTTAGCCTCTGAATATCAATCGTGAAGACTTGACATGATAGCCAGTATCGTTAAGTAAACTTTAAAAAACTGAATTTATTTTGAGTCTATGGTTAACTTAAACTGAGTAATTTTTGAGGCTAGCATATAATAATGTTTGGATATTTTACTTGTCCAGAGATAGGGACACTACCACTGTGTCACAAGAGCTCTGATTATGACTGTGTATATATCCACTTTTGGAGCTATATGCAGAGATGTAATGGGCTAAGAGATGCTATTTAGAAAGTTTCCACCTTGTTTGTTTTTAAGTAGTTATGGATATGTGCTTAAGGACAAACCAGTGGAATTTGTTTCTATTTTTGGCTGGATGCGAATGTTGTGATCAGCATGACCTTTTTTAATTCAAACATTATTTTTAAAAATTGACTTTTTAAATATTTCAGGCTGTCCAGATCTCATTATTAATAAGAAGTCAGTTTTCAAGTTAATTTAGCTTTATGCTCGATACCACTCAAAGTATGAAAATCTATTTTGTCTTGTATTGCCTTTGCCAATGTAAGTGTTTTGCACAACCTAAAGTCTCAAGTTTATTCAAAAATGCATTGTCAAAAATAACTTGTAGCATAACAGTTAAAGCTATGTGAATTTGTTTAATTTTTGACTCTTTAATATTGCAGAGTGTGCAGTCTCACCCCACAGTCATGCTTTTCTCCCTCATAGCCCTGGAAAAGTTTGCACAAACAAGTAAGTTTGCTGTGTCAAAATGAATATCTATGCAGAAATTAAACCTTGTAAAAGTGTAGTAGTAAGATTATTTTTCAAAGTAAACCTGTTTTTAAATAGTTGGCAATATCATCATGTATTAACTTGCCATTCAGATTCTGATGACATTGAAAACAGGATGGTTCAGAACAATCTTCACGAGTAACTGAGCTTAGTCAGGTTTTCAGCCCTCCAGCAGAGGTCTCCCAAAATTTAAGGTGGCTGTCCTATACACTGCAGACCATGACTCAAGAAAAATGTATGTTTGTGTTCAAGCCTGCATACCACCTGTCTCTGCATGCAATGCTTTGGATCCATGTATCTATTATAGCTAATTGTATTTGGGGATCCAGATTGGTTGTCTCAGCTCTTTGCTGCCTGCCTAATGTTCTAGAATTCTTTATAGTTTTTCCCCATGATCTTGGCTGTGAACTAAGACTGTGTAACTCTTCATTCTGTAGTAAAGTTAGGTAGACTTTCTCAAATGCTATCTGATCAAACATTTGACAAAGATGTCCAATCCGACTTAACAAGTTCTTTAGTTTGGTAACAAAAAAGTGCTCAAACACTTAGAATTAATTCTATGAGCTGGCAGCAGCTAGTCACCGCTTAAGTAAGAAACATGGATTCATGTCTTAGTTCTGACCCTCCAGAACTGTATAAATATATCTACTTTGATTCAACAGAAAGTTCCCTAGCTTTATATATTGTCTAAATCCAAAACGCTTTTTTTTTCTATTCAACCTTATCAATGGCCTGAGGTTTTAGAAACAGATTCCTACAAGACAGGTGTTGTTGTTGTTCTCTTTTTTGTTTTTTCTTAACTTTTGGGGTGAATTAATCTAAACCAACAATTATCTTGTACAACATTGTTGTGACCTTTTAAAGTATCATGGAATCTTCATCTATAAGGCTGACTGTCTAGATGTTCTGCCTCAACCTGGTAGCATGCTGCAAAATAAAATTTACCTAAATACTGTACTTTTTCCTCACTCATACAAACATCAGACTGAATGTTATGTAACTTTGATTTTCAATAAAAAGCACTGGCATTTGTGATTAGCCCACACCACCTTGCTCTCTGAATTTTACAAAAGAGGGGTTTGGGCAAGTAATGGAAACTGCAGCCTGTCTGCCATATTTAAATAATTTTAAGCTTGTTAAAAGCTTAGTTGATCCCAGTGTTACACAGGCAATTGGAAGAAGGTGGCCTGCTTTTTTTCAACTCTAAGTAGCACACCAGAAAGGTATGCCCTTTGTTTATTGAGGCATTACCCTTCCCTAAAACAAGAGACCCCCATTTCATTAGAAATCAGAACTATAAAATTCACTCCCTGCTTCCCACCAAATAGTCCTGACTTTGCTTAAATCAAAATCCATGGTGGTCTTCCTATAATACCAATAATATGCTACCTGTCCCTGACAGGACTGAAGGAGTTGTCAGTTAAGCAGCTTGACCAGCAGCTCTGACTGTAACTTCCTTCCACAATAGAATTAAGTCCCACTTTGTCTTTCTAACTCTGTCTGCACCATAATATCACTGCAACTTGGACTTCTGTTTGGTTGGTTTCCTGCTGACTGTAGTTAAGGAAGGTTGAGCAATCTGTTCTCCGATTTTAAATTAATCACATCTCTGTTCTAAACTTTTTAGTCTTTAAAATTTTGAAGCAAATTATCAAGTCATCTTTTGTAAATGGAGTTTTTCGGATTATGGTTTATTTCTTTGTGTTTTCCTCATTCTACTGTACCTTTTTTTGAATTGAAGACTTAATTTCGCATAGATCTCCCAGGTGTGATCTTAACACCATTTCAGTTTAACATAAGGTTTGTCTTAAATATTGGTAGCTCCCAATATTTTGAATGCTACCTCAAAACCTTATTCAATTGCATACTGATTTGCTTGTACATTGTAGTTTAACTGTTTGAGTTAGCTCTTTAAAATTTGAAAACCAGTTCTGTTTACTGTGTAATTCTAAGCTGATTTATGTAGCTGTAAGCATTATTAATGCACATGTTCATGTGGGCAAGGAATGCATCTTTTAATACTTGAATTAATTCCCAACAGCAGGTATTTACTGAAACTACACAAATTTTAATTACAGGTGAAAATAAATTAACAGTCTCTGAGTCATGTATTAGTGACCAGCTACTTATGTTGGAGTCTTGGGTAAATCACACCGATTACCTCAAACGGCAGGTTGGCTTCTGTGCGCAGTGGAGCCTGGACAATTTATGTAAGTTTAAAATTTTGTCCTTGTCTAACACGCACTAAAATATTTGGCAATATTCAAATGAGGTATTTGTACTTTAAGTTGTTTCTTTATAAGCTAAAAAATCATCATAGTGATACTTTTTTTAATGAGTAGAATTGCATGTTGCAATTTTTTAATTCCTTACTGTAGGGATTTGAAGAGTAACTGAAAATAAAATCACTTGATCCACCAATTTCTGTGAATTTTGCACAATACAGGCTGCAATGAAGCCCTCTTTCTCTATTTTCCCCCTTCAACTTTTAATTTTTAAAGAAGTTCTTGCTATTGAAAATTGACTTCTCATAAACTTCATGAAACAAAGTTTAGTGGAAATGAGATAATATTGAAGGAATAATTTGTAACCTGATGCACCTTAGAAATTAGTAGTGTTGGACAAAACTCTCTAGAACATCCATGTTGACCCACACAATAGTAAAGGGAAAGTCCTACTCGACTGAAATTTTGCCTCGACTTAGATTTGAACAGACAACCTGATTATTAGAGTGAGCTATTGTTGTAATTTCTCTTTTAAAAGTATGTCCTCTCCATCTGTAGCCTGTCAAGACCCTCAGGATTTTGTATCTTTCCCTCAAGATGCCTCTTACCTTTTTTAAACCCCCAACCAAAACAAGCCGCGCCTATTCAACGTTCCTTTAAAACAACTTGTCCAACCCAGGTTTTGGTCCAGTTAATCCTCTCTGAATTGGCAGATAACTGAGCCAAATCGGTCTTCCAAGTCCGTATTCGCAACACAGTAAACCTTCAAAGACCCTCAATGGATCCCAATGGTTTCTAACCAGACTTCTGAATAACCAATCCCAGGCTCTATGAATAATCAATCCCAAGACTGGTTTGTATCTTAAACCAAAGATTTAGCAATTTATTAACAGTATTGTAACTTCAGCAAAGCAAAATTAAACAAAACAAGTGGTCGATGCCATGAAGACACACCCCGCCCCCCCCACACGTTCATTTTCACCCCCATTCACCAAAGACACACAGACAAACAATTAAGGGATAAAGACAATTGGCCAGATAACTTGTGGTTTCATGATGCCTTGTTCCACCATCATAGATGGTTTCTTAGTTGATTTTAGTTTTGACGATAGTGTTTCAAATATACCTACACAGATTACTTTAGATTACTTTACAGTGTGGAAACAGGCCCTTCGGCCCAACAAGTCCACACTGACCCACCGAAGTGCAACCCACCCATACCCCTACATTTACCCCTTACCTAACACTACGTACAATTTAGCATGGCCAATTCACCTAACCAGCACATCTTTGGACTGTGGGAGGAAACCGGAGTGCCCGGAGGAAACCCACGCAAACACTGGGAGAATGTGCAAACTCCACACAGTCAGTCGCCTGAGGCAGGAATTGAACCCGGGTCTCTGGCGCTGTGAGGCAGCAGTGCTAACCACTGTGCCACCGTGCCACCCAGGTCACCTTTACTTGTCATTTTGAGTTCCCAAGAGGTTTATGGGATGTCAGTTTTTAAATCACCATGTTGGCACAAAGTAGCCATTTTCCATTTTGGACTGAAAGCAGTCCAAAACCCAGTTCAAACTCAGACCACCCCTGTCAAATGGACTGTCTCTTCCACAAGGTCCAAGTTACAATTCAACTTCTATCATCTTGTACTTAAGGTATTTTCCAGACTTGCTGAAACCAATCCCCAGGTATTAGCCTCATTTATTAGCCAACTTCTGTTGAAGCATTATGCTTTTATCTGGTGACTGCAGAATCTTGGTCAGGAACTGACTTGCAGTTAACTTTAATTTGTGCAGGTCAGGCCTAGAAGTTAAAATAATGAAATATCAGCCCTACCAATGAACTGTGCACAGTACTTTGCTATCATACCAATGACCCGTATAACTGAAGCATAACCACCTCCTCCTGTCTTCCACTCCCTTTGTAATAACTTGTCTATTTGCTTTTTTGTTTGCTGTTCCTGCATATTAACCTTGGTGATTCATGCATGTGGATACCCAGATTTCTGTGCATCTGTGATCTGGTGTCCGTCACCATTTGGATGATGTGCTTTTTTTATTCTTCCTGCATTATGGACAATTTTACACTTTCCCACATTATACTCCTTTGCCTGCTCTTTGCCCATTCACTTAACCATTCAATTGTTTTTAGTCTCTCTTGTATCCTTTCACAACTTAATACCCTGCCTATTTTGGTGACACCAAATTTGGCAACCATATCTTCTGTCCCTTAATTTCCTCCATCTTTTCTATTGCCAGTGCCCTATAGTCGACATTATTCAATGTTGAGATTAGATTCCCTATAGTGCGGGAACAGGCCCTTCGGTCCACCCAGTCCACACCGACCCTTCGAAGAGTATCCCAGCTCCCTCTGACTAATGCACCTTACACTATGGGCAATTTAGCATGGCCAGTTCGCCTAACCTGCACATGTTTGGACTGTGGGAGGAAACCGGAGCACCCGGAGGAAGCCCACACAGACAGTGGGACAATGTGCAAACTCCACACAGACAGTTGCCCAAGGCTGGATTCGAACCTGTGACCCTGGTGTTGTGAGGCAGCAGTGCTAACCACTGAATCGTAATTGCACATTTTCTGTTCCTGGGGTATAGCCAAATTAATTCTGTCTTTGACTCTTCTAGACATGCTTTTCCTCAACCTGCAGTGCTCTCCTTAGTCAATTCTACCACCCCTTTCCATTTTGTTCATTTTCCAAAATGCAAGGTGTTCAGGAAAAAGAATATTTTCACGCCCCAGTTTTGCTGCCTCAAGCAAGGTGTCTAGTAGAGACACAAAATTTAGCAAATGGCAGGGAGCAGACTCCATCTTGTTTATCACCATTGTACAGTATGTTTCTCATATGTATGCATAACCCGATTTTAGACTTTCTTACTTTCTCCCTTTCTCTGGCCCCCATCTCTTATGCTGCCATGGTGCTCTGCAGCTGCTCAGCTCTGTGTCATCCTATCACACCAGGGAAGTGAGATGCAACCCTGCTGCTACTCTGAAGAAATAAGGCTGCTGAAGTTATTTCCTTTAATATTTATGCTTTTTTAATGCAGTTTTGAAACCGAAAAGGCAGTTCACTTATGAAAAAGTAAATCTCAGTCACGTTAACGCTATGTTGAACAGCAACGATGTTAGTGAATACCTCAAAATTTCGCCAGATGGTCTGGAGGTGAGTGTGTATGTATTTGTTAAATTTGCCATGAGCTGCTACATTAGAATCCATTTCAGTTCCATTACTGATTTTGATGGGTTTTTGAAATAGCATGAAGTCTCGATTTTGCTCAAGTTGGATTCGAAGTTCACCATTTGCTAATACCAATAAACATACAATGGAGATTAATAAACCGCATAGAACTTTTGAGGAGGTTTGATGGGAAGGCATTTGATGTGATGTTTAATATGCTGCACTATTTTACATTACTTGTTTGACAATGATCAAGCCAAAAATAGTTATCAATCTTTTGCACAAGTAATCACAGAGACAAAAGAATAGAGACAGCACAAATGATCTTTAAGATATGTAGCTCAGGTTGTTTGTCTGACTACAAATTGTACTCATTTTCTGGCATGAAGCTCTCATTCAAGCTTTCAGGTTTCCATTCAGATTTATTTGCATAAATTCTGATCTTCCATGAAGCAATGCAATCAATTGCCATTTTAAAACCACTTTTTCACAGTAGAGAAAAGAACAAAACCAAGTATTCAAATGCAGTTTTATTAATGCCACTGGTTATATAAAACCATTTTTGAGAAGTGTTTAGTCTTGCGTCTGAGTACATTTTAAAGAACAAGTTTTTTTTTGTCAGCAGAAGTTATGATTAGATTTTAAAACTACCTCTTTCTGTTTATGGGGTACAACAACAGTGTGTCTCTGTTCTAAAAATGCATTCTGTTTAAGGCCACTGCAGAGATCTAGTTTTAACATTTATTGAAAGCATTAAATTGCACATTGACCATAAACTAACTTTGGTCTGGGTAGGATTACTCTAATGAGGGTGAAATTCTTTAATTCCAGTTCCCTTTCAATTTAATTCCAGTATTATGTGCACATATATTATTGGGTTTTATTCATTTAAAATGGAAATATGCATGCATGGCAACACTCATCAAACTGAAATAATCTTTGTGTTGGTTATTCCATATGTTACTCCAAACTACAACCTGTCAGTTTTATCTCTGGCCTTTCTCCCCAAGGAATGCTTTAGTACATTTGTGATTCGTTTGTCCCATTTGAACTTTTGTCAGCTTGGTTTGGAAAGGATTTAAATTTTCACACTGGTGAATAAAGCATAAATTTATATCTAAATCTGCTAGTGTTTACTATTGGATCCTTCTGGTTCAATGCTCTCTCTGTTTATTTTAGACTCTGTGATAAGTATTTGTATCACCATGCAAACCGGCTTTTTGGTTTGACCTCCAGTCTTTAACTGATCTCAGCAAGGCATTAAGAAGAATGTTAATATCATTGTTGACTCCCTAGTGTCAGGGCGAAAATAGTAGTTAGGATTCTGGTTACCAATTACAGGCTGTTAGTGTCACAGTGCATTTGCAAACAAGCCATCCAGCCAACTGAGCTGCAGATCTAGTACAAAATAAATGAGCTGCCTGTTTAGCAAGTTGACTTAATCCTGTAAGTAGGTTTCAGACTATGAAGGTGTGATTGAGGTGGACAATGTTTGAAGTTTATACAACTAAACAATTCAGCCTTAATTATTTGATGTTGTCAATGTATACTTTTGATTTGGAATGTTTACAACAATGTAAATTTACCATGGTCCCTAATTACATGCCAGGACAAATGAACATTATTGCTGTTTCTTTAGCATAACTAATAGCTGTTGATCTTAAAAATATTTTGTATTTTTACATTCCTGCACCTGGGAGCAGTTTATCTCGACAACATTTCAGAAATGAATTGAACCAACAACGTATTTGTAGGTTTGAGGTTTTTGGTGAAGAGTTCACAATGGGTTAACAGTGACCAGAATTGAATGGTGCTTGGGTTGCTGGTTCAATTATTTAGTTAAGTGAATTAACAGTATGATCCATTGCCCCTTGATTTTGGACCATTTTACACAGCTTTAATATTTAAAGCATTTAATTGAAGGCTTTATTTGGATACTGCAATAGTTTATTGAATTTGTAATGCAGATTTTCACGTGTGAAAATTTGATCCTTTTCATTTTATCTTATAAAATAGACTTTTTTTTTTGTGACTTTAGAATGATACATTTCAAAAATTGAGAAACAGGAGTGTATTGCCCAAAAATTTCAATAGATCTGTACCTCCATTTAATGCATTTTTACTCTTGCCTTGCAAAATTCTCTTGTTCTCACTTTTTAAGTTTCTCTTCACAACGATTTAAGACCTTTTTTTCTCTCACCAGTTGCGTAGAAACCTGCTTCGTATTTTCTACCATCTCAAATTTTGATTACTCCTTTATTGGATTCTCCCATCAAAGGAAATTAGTTTCTCTGCAACTGTCATCTTTCTCATTCCTTTACTGTTTGAACAGCTGATTTAAAATTGCTTTCCTCTTTCCAAGTCAAGCTAGTACAAGCCAACTTCGTGTGACCTGATCTCCCAATTTAATTCTTAAGTTCTAGTATGATTTTAGTTAATCTGCATTGTATCACTTCTGTAAGACAATCTTAGAACTGGTCAGATGCCATTGAGTTCATGTGCAATGTATTGTACAACTGAAATATCACTTCACACTTTTTAAATTCCAATTTCAGTCATATTGTGATTTAGTATGCAAAATCTTGTCAGATATTATATAAATGTTCAATGTGGTTTATTCTCTTGGCAGGCTCGATGTGATGCGTCCTCTTTTGAGAGTGTGCGGTGTACGTTTTGTGTAGATTCTGGAGTATGGTACTATGAAGTAACAGTAATTACTTCTGGTGTAATGCAGATTGGTTGGGCGACCAAGGATAGTAAATTTCTTAATCATGTAAGTAATGGGAATTTTTTAAGTGAACCAGACTCTTATTTTGTATTTCTTAATTTCTAAGTTTTGATATGTAATTGCAAAATTGCCATAGTTGGCACTGCTTGATTCTGATAAGGAAAATGTTGGGAAGCAATTCATAAAATGTTAGTAATTTGACTTATCACCCCCATTGCAGATTGCTCAGTATCAGAAGATAAGAACGTTACATAGTTGAACCCAACCCAATCCAAATCTTCTTCTGTCCATATATGCACCTTCCAAAAGGTTTAGCTGGAAGTTATGACCCTTCCGTTTATTATTTCTGCTTGTGGGTATCTGAATAGCCTCTTGTTAGCCTAATTTCAGATTTGAGAAATACATAGAAATCTAAACTGGATTTTTTGGCTCAGATAAATTGAGGAAAGAACACTTCGATTGCATTTCCTTTTGTGGCAATCAAAACTGTCATCCGTACATATGGTCCTCACTATTTACCTGACTGAAATCTCTGGATTTCTGCTATCTAATATTTAGTACATTTTAAAAATTGTACTAAACATGGCATGGCGCAGTGGCTCAGTGGTTAGCACTGCTGCCTCACAGTACCAGGGACCTGGGTTCATTTCCAGCCTTGGGCAATTGTCTGTGCGGAGCTTGCACGTTCTCACCCCGTATCTGCATGGGTTTCCTCCCACAGTCGTTAAGTGAATTGGCCATGCTAAATTACCCATAGTGTTCGGGATGTGCAGGTTAGCTGCATTAGTCAGGGGTAAATGTAGAGTAATCATTTTGGGTGGGATACTCTTTGGGGGGTCAGTATGGACTTGTTGGGCTGAAGGGCCTGTTTCCACGCTGTAAACATTTATGAATCTGTGTCTATAAATTGTTCTGATAGCTCCTGGGTTACACTGAAATAATTAACTCTCTTTAGATTTATTCTAGTTAGTTAACTGTTCTTTTACAGGAGGGTTATGGGATTGGAGATGATGAATACTCATGTGCATATGATGGCTGCCGGCAGCTGATTTGGTATAATGCCAGAAGTGAACCACACATCCACCCTTGCTGGAAAGAAGGTACTGTGATAAATGCTGCTCAGTCCAGCATACGAACTTGCATAACGTAGCTTTCATTATTTTAAACTAGATTTTATTGTATGTAATATACTCATGTTAAAATTGGAATATACTTCAAAATTTCTCTGTGCGCTTTGTCTCTTAAGTAAATCAACTATACAAAGCAAAGGCCATAAGACGTAGGAGCAGAATTAGGCCTTTCGGACCATCCAGTTTCCTCTGTTGTTCCATCGTGGCTGTTTCTCAATTCGAATCTTTTGCCTTCTCCCTGTAATCCTTGATCTGCTTACTGAGAGCCTATCTATGTCTGTCTTAAGTATATTCAGGGACTTGGCCTCCACAGCTTTCTGTGGCAGTGTGTTCTGCAGTGGTCACCCTCTTGGTGAAGGAATTCTGCATTTCTATTGTAAAGAGACATATCTTCACTCTGGGGCCGTGGGTCCTACTATTCCTGATTAAGGGCTTTTGCCCGAAACGTTAGATTTTCCTGCTTCTCGGATGCTGCCTGAACTGCTGTGCTTTTCCAGCACCACTCTACTCCAGAATCTGGTTTTCAGCATCTGCAATCATTGTTTTTACCCCATGGGTCCTACTAGTCTCTTCTGGTGGAACCATCTCCATGTCCACTTTATCCAGGCATCTGAGTATTCTATAATTTTCAATCAAACCCCCATCCTTCTAAGTTCCATCAAGTACAGAGCCAGAGTCTCCAACAGCTCCTCGCATGACTAGCTTTTAATTCCTGGAAATCTCGCCTGGATTCCCAAGGCTTCCACGTCCATCCATGAATACAAGGTCAAAAACTGCTTATAATATTCCAGATGTGGTCTGACCAGAGCCTTGTACATCCCTACTGTTGTAATCCAGTCCTCCCAACATGAATGCAAACATTGTATTTGCTTTCTTAACTAATAACTGAACCTTCCCCTCCATGCTAACCTTAAGAGAATTGAACTAATATTCCCCTAAGTCTCTTTCTGCTTCAGATTTCTGAAGCCTTTCCCCAGTTCTCTTTTCAAAAAGTCCAGGTTTCTAGTCTTTGTATAACCACCATGTATAACCTCAGTTCATAACCTGTCATTTCCCACATTGTAGTTCATTTGTCACTTTTTTGCCCACTCTTAGCCTGTCAGAGTGCTTCTGCAGTCATGCCACCTTCTCCAACACTTTGTTGCTAAGTTTGCAAATGACCCAATGCTCTGTTACATCATCTAGGTCATGAATGTATAACGCAAATAGTTAAGGTCCCAACCCTGACCTCATGGAATCCACTAGTCATTGGCTGCCATCCTGAAAAAGATCTCTTTAGCCCAACCTTGCCTGTAGTACATGTCTTACTTAGCAGCCTCATGTGTGGCACCTTGTCCATCAGGCTTGTGGAAATCCAAATAGATTACATCCATTGGCTCTCCTTTGCCTAACTTGCTCATTACCACCTCAAAGAATTCTAATGGCCTTTGAAAGGCATGACTTCCCCTTGACAAAGTCATGCTGCGTTGGCTCTATTTTGCCACGTACTTCCAAATACTCTGCAATCACATCCTTAATAATGGATTCTAAATTCCTACCAATTGTAAAGGTCAGGCTAACTGGCCTGTAATTTCCTGTCTTCTGCTTCCCTCCCTTCTTAAACAGGAGTGTTACATCCGCCATTTTCCAAAACTCTGGGGTGTAGTCTATCTGGTCTGGGTGATTTGTCTACCTTCAGACCTTTCAGCATCCCCAGCACCCTCTCTTTCATAATGGCCACTACACCACCTCTGCCCCCTTGCTGTTTTGAGGTTCTGATATGCTACACGCATCTTCCACCATGAAGGTTACTGAAAGTACCTATTCAGTTCCCCTGCCATTTCTTTGTTCCCTGTCACTTCTGCAGCCTCATTATCTACTCTTGCCTCTCTCTCACCTTTTTAAATATGCACAAGAAAACTCTTGCAATTTTTTTTAACATAATAACAGGCCGGCTCACCCTGATGTATTTAATCATATTCTTCCTCCACGATGTTGCTTTTTCAGTTGTTCTCTGGCTTTTAAAAAGCTTTCTAATACCCTGGCTTCCAATAATCTTCACCATATTGTATTCTTTTATGTTGTCCCTGACTTCCCTTGTCAGCCATGGTTTGTCCTCCCTTCAGTATGTTTGCTTCTTCCTTGGGATGAATTTCTGCTGTGCTTCCTGAATACCCTCGAGTATCTCCTGCCATTATTGCTCCAGCGTTTTCCCTGCTAGGCTCCTCTTCCAAATAACTGTTAACTCTTCCTCCTTGTCTTGGAGCTTTATTTTGGTCCTCAAGTGATACCGTTTGGGATTCAGAATCCAGATTGGGAAATACAAATTGCTGACCTTTTATTAATGCTATGTCTAGTTGAACTCCAGATTTAAAAATTCTTACCAGTGTTTTCATAACTTTGCCTCACTATCTCCACAATTTTATTAATTACTGCAACTTATTGAAATTTCTGCAGTCCTCATTTTAATTGCACCATCATTAGTGACAGATGCTTCTGTCTGCACAAGCAGAACATCTGAACCTCTCAAACTCAACTGGCTTTCTGCTTTTGTGTTTTTTTTAATGAAGGCACTCAAAGCCTACATTTTGATCCACCAGCGTTTTCCAATGGTAAAATTTGATCAAATTTGCTCGTGTGAAAATTGGAATATGATTAAATGCTTCTCCATACACTCCTGAAAACTTGGTTAGTGACTCAGTTATGTTTTGGTTCACTAATACCCTTCAAGAAAGGAAACGTGCCATCTTTATCTACACTGGCGCCAGATGTAACTCCAGTTCTACAGCAGTGGTTGACTCTTAGCTGATATCTGGCCAAAGATAGGAGAGCTGTCCCAAAGTCTAACTAAGCAACTATATAACAGTATTATTCATAGAATCACACCCATCGGTCATCATCTTTGAACTCCTCTTGGCATGTCCTGACTACTGGCAAAGTAGACCCACAAATGTGACAGCACAATTAGAGTCCTAGAGATGTACAGCATGGAAACAGATCCTTCGGTCCAACTTGTCCATGCCGGCCAGATATCCCAACCCAATCTAGTCCCACCTGCCAGCATCTGGCCCGTATCCCTCCAAACCCTTCCTATTCATATACCCATCCAGATGCCTTTTAAATGTTGTAATTTTATCAGCCTATATCGCCACCTCTGGCAGCTTATTCTATACATGCACCACCCTTTGCTTGAAAAAGTTGCCCCTTAGGTCTCTTTTTAAATCTTTCCCCCTCACCCTAAACTTATGCCCTCTAGTTCTGGACTCCCCAACCCAAGGGAAAATGACCTTGTCTAGTCACCTTATCCATGCCCCTCATGTTTTATAAACCTCTAAGTCACCCCTCAGCCTCCAACACTCGAGGGGAAAACAATCCCAACCTATTCCGTCTCTCCCTATAGCTCAAACCCTCCAATCCAGCAACATCCTTGTAAATCATTTATGAGCTCTTTCAAGTTTCACAACTTCCTTCTTCTAGGAGGTAGACCAGAATTGCACACAATATTCCAAAAGTTACCGAACCAATGTTACAGCTCCGACATGACATCCCAGCTTCTATATCCCAATGCTCTGAATTGCGTAAAATTTGAAGGGAATGACCCTGGGATTCCTCAGTATTCACTGTCAACTGCATGAAGACTGATGGCTTGAGGTCAAACCTGAAGGACATCTGATCAATAACTGCCACATTCCTGTAGCTAACTGAGTACCTCAATGTTGGCAATACCACTTGATATTGCAGGGGTGATGAAAGTTCTGTAAATGAGAGACTTCAGTGTCCGTCAGAGACTCTATTTGTGTTACTAAGTAATGCTGGAGAGATTGTCTTCTCTTCACATAGGGCAAATATCACTTTGTGTGGCACTACTGCATTAAGTGTGTATAAGCAGTGTGAAACTGCTCTAGCAGCTCAGCTCAAATTAACATCAAGCTGCGGTAATGATGGCCACCAGCAAGATAACTGTACGTGAATGCAATCTATTAGCTCATGATCCCATTGATCCTCACTTTGCCATTCTCATCAAGCTAGAGAATCAACCCTGGTTCAGTGAAGAGTAGAAAAGCATGTTGAAAGTACTACCAGGCATTCCTAAAAATGAAGTACCATGATGAAACTACAATACAGCTAAACTTGTTTCTTCCACTGCTTAGCACACATTTGGTACAATTGAATAGTTCCCAACCAACAGATCTGATTAATGCTGTAGTTTTGCTATGTTCCAGTTATTTCAATTGTCAATCATCAGTCATAAATAGTGAGAAGAAGAAGAAGAGGTTTCATAGATACCTCATTGTGATGGCAGAGTCAAGCATATTGTTTCAAAAGAGCAACTTGCAATTGTCTTAACTACAAATGCTGAGTGGATGACCCATCTTGCGTCACCTTGAGGTCCAGTGAATTCCTTTCCAGTCTTGAGGCAAGTTGATTTGCTTGAAAAAAATATCCAGAGCAACAATATCAAGAAACAGCTGAGCGGCCTGGATATAGTCTGTTTTCAGTTCTGTGCATGTGTTCGCCAGAAATAGCTGCACTGCTAACTGAGATTTCCCGGTACAGCTAAAATGTTGGCATTTCTACAATAAAAAATACAATATGCCCTCTCTACAAAAACATACAATCCAGAGACCAAGTACTGGCCAATTAGTTTACTTTGCTGATGATTGTGATGTTGAATGGGATAGTCACCAGTGTTATCAAGCAGTGCCGCCTACTTAATAGAATTTCTCAGCAGGCTAAGTTTTCAGTTTTGCGAGGGTGATTCATCTTCAGAACTCTGGCCAAAACATGAAAAAGCAATGAACTCCAGGGATGATGGCAGAATGATTGCATTTGACTTGAAGGCATCATTTTAACAAAGCTGGAGTAAATTTCAGCTTGCCACACCTGGTACATTTCTGCAGGAATTCATCAGGACAGTGTCCACAGCCAACCACCTCCAGCTGCTGTCCCAATGACTTTCCCTCATTGTAAAGTCAGAAGAGGGGAATTTCATTGTGTAATGTTCAACTTAATTTGTAACTTGAGATAGGAAAGTTCCAACATGCAGCAGAACTCAAGCAACAATCATGCCTTGTCTAAATAGCAAGGAACAGTTTTGTTTTATGTGAATCATGGAATGACTATCTCACAAAGGTGTATAATCACTTCTCGACTTGATGACAATGTCATTGAAAGTCACTGCAACATCTCAGCAATCACCTTGGTCTAGAAAATTTAACTGGACCAGGATCAGAGGCACGATCTAAAGAATTATCAAGAGGCTGGTCATTCTGTGGTGAATGACTTGACATTGCTTGAGTGATGTCCCTTTTAAAGGAAAATTCATCAAATAGAGGCAATGGTGTAGTGGTAAGTGACTGACTAAGCTCGTAATCTAATGACCCAAGCCATATCTGGTGACCGGTTCAAATCCCACCATGGAAGATGGTGAAATTTTGAGTTCAATACAAATTCTATAAATAACAGCTAGTGTGATGGCAATCATGTAATTACTGATGTATTATAAAAGCCTGATTTACTAGTATCCTTTAGGGAGAATTCTTTACTTTTTAAAGTAGCAGTGCCACCATCCCATACAAGGAAACCAGCTGATAAAACATGATAAAAGCTGATCTTCCTTGACTAAGTGTCAGTCAGGTACCATTTCTACCTATCAATGTAGTCAGAGATAGGTTTGCGTTATAGTCAAAATGTATTTTATGTCTGGACTATATGCAAGGCTTTAAGTGGGGAAGGGGGCACAAGTAACCTTTGTTCGTTGATCTAGCACTTGTGTGAATAATATCTAATTTTGCTCCTCTTATTGAGAAAGCATTGCATTATTCAATTTTTCTGTGCAGGGGACACAATAGGATTTCTCTTAGACTTGAATAAGAAGGCAATGATTTTCTATCTCAACGGAAACCAGCTACCCCCAGAGAAGCAAGTCTTTTCATCAGCCACGTAAGTAAATGTTTACAGAAATACTTGGGTTTTTCTGGAAAAAAGTTGCTCTTGGAATTTTGAAATATGTTATAGCTCATGAAATATCAATTGATTTGATGCAAAATATTTGTTTCGAAGGAATACAGTATTTTCCGTAAACGTTAAAGCGCTTCAAATGCTTATATTTAAGAGTAAAAAGTGGAAAAACCTCCAAACGTTTTAGATGTATACACACTCTTAATGGATCTCTTTACCTGTTTTGTTTACAGTTTTTGCAATTTTTATGCACAATTATTTGCAGTTGACAAAGCATCAGGAAATTTGGAAGTGATATATTTGATATATTCAAAATTTGTAGTGTTATGATATATATTCAAATTTCTTTGTTTCTTAAAAAAGCTTTTTGCACATGAATTGAATTTTTCTGTATAAATAATATGGTATCAACCCTGTAGAAATAAAATTGCAGGAAAGTTTGATATCATGCAAAGAACTCTAAGACTCTTATTGCTTGGATTTGCTTTTTACTACTTTAGCTCAAATTCTGAAAATTGTGCTGGATTCACCTACCAGAAAAATTATTCACAACCATGTTAATTCCCTTTTATTGTTTAGCCATCATTTTTATCCATTTGCTGCTCAACTATTTCATCTCCAGTTCAGATAATTTGCTGCTTTTTTTTTAATCAGTACATTTAGCTCTGATTACTAGACTGGTGAATTGTTGCTAGACCATATTAACAAACATTGTATTCTTCAAATTGTGGTGCACAATCCTGAACACATTATTTCCAATGATTTATGACGTGACACATTCTGTTTATTTCAATATTAACCCACTCCTTCATATTCCAAGTCTCATGAAGTTACATGATTACAACCACAACCAAGATCTGCTTACCTTCTCTGTCCATCTTCTGAACAGCTCTGGAACTTCTAAACTAGGGAAGCTTACTTCTTGAATTCCTGCACCTTGAGGATTAGTAAAGGTTGCCCACAGATTAGGGTGCTGTCCAGTCTAGGTTTCCAGATGTTGGAAGTAGAAAATAATAAGTCGCGTTTACAGAGAGAAGGGAGAAACAGTTTTTTACATATTGTCTTTGACACAGGAAATCATCTTTTGAGGTCATAGAGATGTACAGCACGGAAAAAGACCCTTTGGCCCAACTTGTCCACGCCGACTAGCTATCCCAGCCCAATCCAGTCCAACCTGCAAGCACCTAGCCCGTATTCCTCAACCCTTCCCTATCATATACTCATCCAGATGCCTCTTAAATGTTGCAGTTGTACTAGCCTCCACCACTTCCTCTGGGAGCTCATTCATTACACGTACCACCCTTTGCTTGAAAAAGTACCCCCCTTAAGTCCCTTTTTAAATCTTTTTTCCCCCCCTCACCCTAAACCTATTTCCTCTAGTTCTGAACTCCCCCAACCCAGGCAAGAGACTTTGTCTATTTATCCTATCCATGCTGTTTATGATTTTATAAACCTCTATAAGGTCACCCCTCTGTCTCCAACGCTCCAGGGAAAACAACCATAGCCCATTTAATCTCTCCCTATAGCTCAAATCCTCCAACCCCGGCAACATTCTTAAATCTCTTTTCTGAACCCTTTCAAGTTTCACAATATCTTTCCAGTAGGAAGGAGACCAGAATTGCACACAATATTCCAACAATGGCCTAACCAATGTCCTGTACAGCCGCAACGTGACCTCCCAACTCCTGTAATCAATACTCTGCCCAATAAAAAAGAAATACCAAACACCGTCTTCACTATCCTACCTACCTGCAACTCTACTTTCAAGGAGCTATGAACCTGCACTCCAAGGTCTCTTTGTTCAGCAGCACTCCCTAGGACCTTACCACTAAGTGTACAAGTCCTGCTAAGATTTTCTTTCCCAAAATGCAGCACCTCACATTTGTCTGAATTAAACGCCATCTGCCACTTCTCAGCCCATTGGCCCATCTGATCAAGATCCTATTGTAATCTGAGGTAACCTTCTTTGCTGTCCACTACACCTCCAATTTTGGTGTCATCTGCAAACTTACTAACTATACCTCTTCTGCTCACATCCAAATCATTTATATAAATGCTGAAAGGTAGTGGACCCAGCGCCGATCTCCCACTCTGTCCTAATCAATTCTCTTTGTTACTTCTTCAAAAAAAACTACATCAAGTTTGTGAGACATGATTTCCCATGCACAAAGCCATGTTGACTATCCCTAATCAGTCCTTGCCTTTCCAAATACATGTACATCCTGTCCCTCAGGATTCCCTCCAACAACTTGCCCACCACCGATATCAGGCTCACTGGTGTATAGTTCCCTGGCTTGTCCTTGCCACATTTCTTAAACAGTGGCACCATGTTAGCCAACCTCCAGTCTTCCTGCACCCCACCTGTGACTATTGATGATACAGATATCTCAGCAAGGGGCCCAGCAATCACTTCCCTAGCTTCCCACGGAATTCTAGGGTACACCTGATCAGGTCCTGGGGATTTATCTGCATTTATGCATTTTATGGCAAATAAGAGTTAAGGAGAATCCAAACAAATCACATCGAAGGAAGAGATATTAAGGTTAGAGATTAGTCTGAAATGTGGGCTTCAGAGGATCTTGCAAGGGCATAAAGTTTGAGAAGGATAGCCAGTAATATGGTCACAGAAGAACACATACTTGCCAAAAGTTAATCAACATTTTACTCTTGTTACAAAGCAGATGGGAAGAACTATAGAAATGTAAAAGCACAGAAGTGGGCCATTTGGCCTATTTTGTCCATGTTGATCCAAAGACACCCAGGTGCCCTTTTCTGATCCTGTCGTCCTGTGCAAGGCCCTTAGCCCTGCATCTTACAGCACTTTGTGCAGATCCAGAGAGGATTAGAAAGAGTTAAGGGTCACTGCACCACTACCACTCAAAACACAATCATCCTCTTTTTTTAAACAAAAAATGTCCTCCTGTCCCGTCTAATCCTTCTGCCATTTAGCTTGAATCTATGACCCCTGGTTTTTGAATTGTTTGCAAGGGAAACCGGTTCCTCTTGTCTACTTTCATCTCTTTCCCCTTAATTTTGTATACCTCAACCATGTCACCTTTCAGCTGCTTCAGTCTCCCTTCACAGCTACAATTCTACAGCCTCAACAACATTCTGGCAAATCTCTGCACTCGCGTGCTCTCTCTAGAACAATTATATATGTACTTTTAATGTGATGACCAGAACTGCGCACAATACTCCACTGAGTTTGTCCGTCGGAGGATAGTGTAGGAAGTGGAAAGGAAATTTTAAGTGTTAAGAGGTATAAGAAATGTTAGAAAAACTGGCTTTATTACCTTGGTAGTAATTCCGAAGCCTCAACAAATGTTTAAAAGGCATTCGGTTGGATTCACCATGATAGCTGGTGAAATTTTACATTCAACGATCTCGTGGTATCATCACTGGACTGTTAACCCAGATAATGTTCTGAGGTCACATGTTCGAGTCCTGCCACGGCAGATAGTGGAATTTTGAATTCAATTAAATATCTGGAATTAAGAGTTTAATGATGACCATGAAGCCATTGCCGATTGTTGGAAAAACCCAACTGGTTCACTAATGCCCTTTTAGGGAAGGGAATTACCATCCTTACTGGTCTGGCCTACGTGTGACTCCAGACGCACAGCAATGTAGTTGACTCTTAACTGCTTTCTGGGCAATTGGTGATGGGCAACAAATGCTGTCTGGACAGTGATGCCTTCATTCTGTGAATCGATTCTTAAAAAATAAGCCCAATATGTCTGGAATGAAAAGCTAGTTCTAGGAAACATGAATCTAGAAGTTGCTATCAAACTCCACCTGGTTCATTAAAGTCCCAGGGGAGGAATGCTTATACTTGTTCTGGCCTACATGTGGCTCCAGACCTATACTGCTCTGAAAAGGCCTAGCAAGCCACTTAGTTGCACCAAACCACTACGGAAAGACTATGATAAGACACAAACCTCATGGACCATCTGACATTGGCACTTGCTATCTTGTCAAATTTCTGCCAAGTCTTCTCATTAACATCTGTTGGCTTGTGCCAAACAGAAGAGCTGACCAACTGACTAGTCAATCTATATTACAGTGGTGCTGGAAAAGCACAGCAGGTCAGGCAGCATCCAAGGAGCAGGAAAATCGACGTTTCGGGCAGGAGCCCTTCAGGAATGAGGCTGGAAGTCTCGGGGGTGGAGAGATAAATGGGAGGGGTGGGGCTGGGGAGAAGATTGAGAGTGCAATAGGTGGATTGCCAGAAAAAGTAAGATATTTCTAAATACTTGAGCATCAAGTGAATTTGGCTGTTTCACTATACTACTCTGCAGTAGAGATATAAGTGGCATTTGCCAGTAACTGGATGCACCATTGAGCTGAACAGACATTCTGCCACCCCTCATCTGAATAATGTATGTAGTATATGCAGTTCAGTGTTCATGTATGCTATAAGTCCTAAATATCATATATCCTCAGCTGTTTGCAACAGACAAGGTACTGAACCAACCAGTACTGACAAAATGCACAACATCTGGTTCAACATTGAATGTGATTCCACTATTGGGCTGCATTTTCTAAATCATTAATTTGTGCCAAAGTATGTTGACAACCAATTTAGGGTTCAGTCTGTCACCACATACAGATGTCTGGAATTAGCTGTGGATTCAATTTAAGGGAACATCAATCCTGAGATCGTGGAGTAATGATTTTAATGGGAGTAAAAGTCACCAAGAAGGAAGAACTGAAGTCTGGCATACAATAAGAGTGGAGACAGGAGAGAAAAGCGCAAGAAATGCTGAAGATCAATGTCTTGTGCTCAGCTTCAAGTGACAGCTGAAGTGTTTGCACAAGTGCATGGTATTCAGACAAAATTCTAATTCTGAAGGTGTGACTATGTTGATGCAAAACATGCTGGTATAAACCAAGGATGGAAAAAGACTACATGCTTGAAATCCTGTGGCCTAATTTTAAACATAAACATAAATATAACATGTTAAATGCAAGTCCAATTTTTTTTTTTCTTTTGGATCAGCTGGTATTTTTGGCAGTTCAGTTATCTCCACTTTAGACACATACTCGCCCCAATGTCTCAAGAGTATAAGCCACTGAAGCCCTACAGTTACAACAGTTTTGATGATATCAGCAATTCTACAATTTATTTGTATTTAGAAGTTCTCTTACGTGAAACAGAACTCTTTTTTTTTTTATTTTCTCTCATCACCGTGCTGTGTTTGAATCATTCACCACCAATAAATCACCTGCATTATCTAATTGTTTAATTTCCATGCAAAGTCTGTCAAGAGTAGTGCAGACCATCCAAGATGTGAGAGAGGGGGGAGGAGGCTAAAGCAAATCGAGTTGATCTTCCATATATGTCCTAATCAGTGTGTTCAAGGACGTTATGACCTACCTCTGGAACAGGTGGGACTTGATCTGGGCCTCATGGCTCAGAAGTAAAGACATTACCAATGCACCATAAAGACCCTTTAAAATGGAGTTGGAAGGGGAATCATAAATTCAATTATCTGAGTAAAAATATCAGCACCTGCTTTCCTTAAGCCACTGGCATTTGATATTAACCATTCAATGTCATAATTAAACAGAACAATACTGCCTTTTTCTGTACAAAGTTTTTAAACTGTTTTAACATCTTTATCACCAAAACTGTTTCCAAAATGTGAATATTAAATGTGGTTTTGTATTTAATTTTTACTCAACTGTATTCATTTGCAGATCTGGCTTCTTTGCTGCTGCTAGTTTCATGTCTTACCAACAGTGTGAGTTTAATTTTGGAGCAAAATCATTTAAGTATCCACCAACAGTTAAATTCAGCACGTTTAATGAATATGCCTCCCTCTCACCAGAAGAAAAGATCATTCTTCCAAGGTGCGTGCAAACTATATCAAACAATAAAACTAATTGGATCATTGTGTTTAAAGGTCTCATGGCATTTATTTTTGAAAAAAAGAGAAAAATCGCTTAAAATAACCGTTAGATCTTTTAAAAAGTCATCACCAGGATGTTTGTGTGAGTGTAAGCATTAGAAAATGAATGAACTGGAATTTGTTGTAATTTTGTAAAAATTGTTAATTATGTTTCAGGCATAGACGTCTAGCTTTATTGAAACAAGTAAGCATACGGGAAAACTGCTGCACCCTTTGCTGTGATGAGATAGCTGATACAGAACTCCGACCATGTGGACATAGGTATGTTGCAGTTTTGTTTTAGTCAAATCATTTTTGCCCACTTTATAATGGTTGTCTGCAGTCACAATTTGTTTTCAAATCCGTATGCTATTGATGTAAACCGCTTTGACTTTCTCTGACTCTTACTGGTGTGTGGCTTGGAGAGGAACTTCAGACATTGTGCCTGCTGCACATGTCCGAGATAGTAGTGGTTGTGGGTTTGAAAGGTGCTGTCTAAGGAGTCTATATTCTGAGCCTTGGTGAATTCCTGCAGTCCAGTTTTGAAGATAGCGGGCTGCTGCTGCTGCTACTACTGATCCTTCAACTTTAAATCTATGCTCCTAGTTCTCTCTCTACTGAGGAAAGTAGGCTCTTATTCATTTGAGCTAGGCCCTTTTATTTTTATATCCACCAACTTGAATTTTCCCCATTGGCCTTCCCTCAAACAAATTCCATTTTCATAGACCGTTTCTTGGTCTCCATTATGTTCCCAAAGATCTACCCTTTCGATTGCAATCTTCCTTTCAGTGCAATGACCAAAGCAATAAGTGGTATTTGAGCTGCAATCTAACTAGTGTCACACAGTTCAAGCCTAAATCCCTGCTCTTTGTATTCTATGCCTCACCCAATAAAGGGAAGTATCTTGTATGCTTTGACCAGTGTTCTACAGCTGCTTAGTCTGTCCTACTGGCATAATGAGTAATCCTGAAGTCATGTGTAATTGTCGAAAGATGTGTGTCTACCTAATTATTGAAATTTGTCATAACTTTTTTGACTAGAACAATCCCACAAAATTTATCCACAGTCAAGTTGTAGTGTATTGCTGTTCATTCTAGGAACTTAAACAACATGAATTGATTACTAGCAATATAACTGTCTGAAGTGATCCTTGCTCACTAGATGTCCTCTTTTGATAATATCTCCAAATAAAGTCTCCAGAATAATGAATGGAAACCAAAATGTTGAAAGTAGTCTTTTAGATTTACCAAAACTTGCACAACTATTTTGTGCTGGCCTAGAATAAGGTGTCTCAAAATATTGGAGCACTGAAATGTTTCATGAGCTTGTACAGTAGTATGTGGTCGCCTTAATTGAAAATCATTTTGAATTTTGGAAAGCTTGTCTGGCTCTACAGTTCTCACTGAAATACTTCACTAAAGCTTACTTTTTAACATCTTGATCTTCTTTTTGTTTACAGTGATCTATGCATGGAATGTGCCTTGCAGCTGGACACCTGTCCCTTGTGTCGTCAAGAAATAAAGACCCGGGTCAGGCTGATTTCACATGTTTCCTGAACTCTTTCTTCTAAGACCCGTTCTGATCAACATCAATACAAAGTGCTAAAACAATGAACCTCCAGCTGGGACACGTACCATCCAAAATGCAATGTGCGTGGATGCTCAAATCAGTCCATTAGCCAAAAAGGGCTAACTTGATAAATTCCAATGAAGCAAGTTTTGGCCACTTTCAAAGCAGCTCCCAGACTACATAGACCTATAGCACACATCTGGCTGCATTTTAGCACTAAATTGGTGATCTCATTGATGCCATATTTTGGCCGTTGTGGGGAAAATGTAAAATTATTGCAGAAGATTACGCTTAAGAGTGTGGTTTGAGGTACAGTGGTGAAGGTGAAGCACGGTATTGGGGCAGTGTAGAGAAACCTCACTCTTCAACTAAACATTAAAACTTCTGACCTGCGAGTGCTTAATATGGATATGGAGTACCTGAAATAGGGGAAGTGTTCTACTTAGTACTCGATATCCTTCACCTTCAAGAGCACAACATATCTGAAGTTTCAAAGAAGACAATTTCAGCTTTCTTCAAGAATAAAGATACCTATTTACTTTGTTTTGTGTCCTCTGACTAAAAGAACGTGGTGCTTATTTGGCAATCTGGTTCATTGTCCAATTCATCAATAGCTCTGAAGGGCTATGAAAGGTTCCAAGGATATATGCAACAGCAGCAAATCAAGAAAAATATTCATGAATAATGAAATGTTATCTTTGCATTATTTCCTATATGCACAAATGTTTACTTTTGTAGCCAGTGTTCCACAAGGTACAAATGTGTCCAGTGTAGCAGTATCAGTTTTTGCTGGAAAAATTTCATGGCAGATGAATGACTCAAAACGGCAAGATTTGCCAAATTACTTGTTTAAAATTTGAGACCTTATGAATCCAAAGAACAGTTTTTTAAAATGACATCTATGGTAGTCAAAACTTTTTGTTGATCATAAAAACATTTGTAAACTATCCACAGCGCTAACCCTTCTGGATAGTGAAAATTATAAATTATTTATTTAATGAAACTGTGTTCTACTGATGCAAGAAGTTTTTTCATTCATGTTTTAACATTAATGATTGGATTTGCCAAGTTTTGTAATGCAACTGATTTGGGCTTTCTCACCACGACTGTTGTCATCTTCTCTGTCTCCCCTCAATTTTATTAGACCAGAATTTGTTAGAGCATTGAATTATGAAACTGTCCGTTTTCAAAGCACTGTAAATGAAAGGATTCTTAAATGTGGAAACAAAGGGAGATAGCAACTTTGCCTCATTCAATTTCTTTTGCCAGTTTGAGGAACAATCGTTGAATAATTGGGCTTGAAAATGGAGTATTGTCATTTTTTGAACTAGTTTGAAATGCCATGGGTTTACTTGGGACAATTCAAACTTGGTTGTTCTTAATCATTATTGTACTACACCTGAAATACACTCAAGATCTCACTACATTCCTATTTACCACTGTACAGAAATCAGAAGATCGCACTCTTGTCTGGTATTGAGCACCAGAGCAACTGGTGTTTTCAGAAAAAATTTGCATAATAAAATTTGAATATGAAGTGTTTAAAGAATTAAATTTATTAGAATAATGTAAAATTGAGAGACATTGTCAATTTTATACATGCAATGATGTTTAAAACAAATCAGCATTGAACTTGCTGCTGGATATTTTGACTAAATGTGTGTGACATTCAAATTTATTTACATGGATAAGAATATTTTGTACTTGACCTGTTATGATTAGGAATTAACTTTCTGTGAATGTTACAGTTACCTTATCTGCTACTGAGTGCCATTCCATATCACTCAAATATTTCAGGCTATATTGATTTCCAGTACTCTTGTAAAACTAGTTGTAAAAACTTGTAATGTTGGAGACACCTTGTGAAAAATAGGAGATTGTGCTTTGGCATGCCTGGGAGAGGACTGCTTACTGCATTCAGGAAAGCTTTGAATTGGGAGTTGAAAATAAGGTTCTTCAGCTTTTTAGTTTGCATTTTTAGCTTTCAGTACTCTTGGTGTTTGTTTTCATTTAAATTTTTGCTGGAACCAAGAGCACTTGACCTTCCTTAAACTGTCCTCTTTAGAGAGTTGGGGGGATAATGTTGATAAGATGAAAACAGGATGGATTGAGTACCAATTGACAGTTATTCTAAGCAAGTTTCAAAGGATCAGGAAATACAGAAAAGAGAAGTCTGAGGCTGGTACAGTTGAGAAGAGGAGCAAGTTAAATAGTCAAGGCAGAAAGTGAGGTCTGCAGATGCTGGAGATCAGAGCTGAAAATGTGTTGCTCGAAAAGCACAGCAGGTCAGGCAGCATCCAAGGAGCAGGAGAATCGACATTTCGGGCATAAGCCCTTCTTCAGGAGTGAGGAAAGTGTGTCCAGCAGGCTAAGATAAACGGTAGGGAGGAAGGACTTGGGGGAGGGGCGTTGGAAATGCGATAGGTGGAAGGAGGTCAAGGTGAGGGTGATAGGCCGGGGTGGGGGTGGAGAGGTCAAGAAGAAGATTGCAGGTTAGGAAGGCCGTGCGAGTTCAAGGGATTTGACTGAGAAGTTTTGCATTTCTTGCGGTTGCAGGGGAAGGTGCCGGGAGTGGAGGTTGGGTTGGTGGGAGGTGTGGACCTGATGAGGGAGTCACGGAGGGAGTGGTCTTTTCGGAACGCTGATAGGGGAGGGGAGGGAAATATATTCCAGGTGGTGGGGTCCATTTGGAGGTGGCGGAAGTGACGGCGGATGATACGCTGTATATGGAGGTTGGTGGGGTGGTAGGCGAGGGCCAGTGGGGTTCTGTCCTGGTGGCGATTGGAGGGATGGGGCTCAAGGGCGGAGGAGCGGGAAGTGGAGGAGATTGGTGGAGGGCATCGTCGATGACGTCTGGGGGGAAATTGCGGTCTTTGAAGAAGGAGGCCATCTGGGTTGTACTGTATTGGAACTGGTCCTCCTGGGACCAGATGCGGCGGAGACGAAGGAGTTGGGAATATGGGATGGCGTTTTTACAGGGGGCAGGGTGGGAGGAGGTGTAGTCTAGGTAGCTGTGGGAGTCGGTCGGTTTATAGTAAATGTCCGTGTTGATTTGGTCACCCGAGATAGAAATGGAAAGGTCTAGGAAGAGGAGGGAGGAGTCCGAGACGGTCCAGGTGAGTTTGAGGTCAGGGTGGAAGGTGTTGGTAAAGTGGATGAACTATTCAACCTCCTTGTGGGAGCACGAGGCAGCGCTGATACAGTCATCGATGTAGCGGAGGAAAAGGTGGGGGGTGGTGCCAGTGTAGCTGCGGAAGATGGACTGTTCCACATATCCTACGAAGAGGCAGGCGTAGCTGGGGCCCATGCGGGTGCCCAAGGCTACTCCTTTGGTTTGGAGGAAGTGGGAGGATTGGAAAGAGAAGTTGTTCAGGGTGAGGACTAGTTCAGTCAGTGGCAGGGTCCTGGTTGGTACGGTGGGAAAGGAAGAAGCGGAGGGCTTTGAGTCCTTCGTGATGGGGGATGGAGGTGTACAGGGACTGGATGTCCATGGTGAAGATAAGGC
The DNA here is from genome assembly GCF_037043375.1 of Chiloscyllium plagiosum. Classification (NCBI taxonomy): domain Eukaryota; kingdom Metazoa; phylum Chordata; class Chondrichthyes; order Orectolobiformes; family Hemiscylliidae; genus Chiloscyllium; species Chiloscyllium plagiosum. The sequence continues at coordinate 58,796,043 of NW_028270155.1, read as the reverse complement.
GTTGGGGACGGGGGAAGCGAAAATCATGGAGGAGGTGGAGGGCGTGGGTGGTGTCCTGAACGTAGGTGGGGAGTTCTTGGACTAAGGGGGACAGGACCGTGTCGAGGTAAGTAGAGATGAGTTCTGTGGGGCAGGAGCAGGCTGAGACAATGGGTCGGCCGGGGCAGTCAGGTTTGTGGATTTTGGGCAGGAGGTAGAAACGGGCAGTGCGGGGTTGTGGGACTGTGAGGTTGGAGGCGGTGGATGGGAGATCCCCTGAGGTGATGAGGTTATGGATGGTCTGGGAGATGATGGTTTGGTGGTGGGAGGTGGGGTCATGGTCAAGGGGGCAGTAGGAGGAGCTGTCCACGAGCTGGCGTTTAGCCTCAGCGGTGTAAAGGTCAGTGCGCCAAACTACTACCATGCCTTTCTTGTCTGCCGGTTTGATAGTGAGGTTGGGGTTGGAACAGAGGGAGTGGAGGGCTGCACGTTCCGAAGGTGAGAGGTTGGAGTGGGTGAGAGGGGTGGAGAAGTTGAGGCGGTTAATGTTGCGGCGGCAGTTGGCTATGAAGAGATAGAGGGCAGGTAAGAGGCCAGCACGGGGTGTCCAGGTGGATGGAGTGTGTTGGAGGCGGGAGAAGGAGTCGTCAGAGGGTGGGCGGGAATCCTGGTGAAGAAGTAGGCGCGAAGACGGTGGAAGAATTGTTCGATGTCACGCCGTGTGTTGAACTCGTTAATCCGGGAGCATAGGGGAATGAAGGTGAGGCCTCTGCTGAGGACTGATAGTCAAGGCAGGCAAGAACTAGGCAGACAATGAGGTAAGACTAATAAATTAAGCTACATGTATTTTAATGTAAGAGGCCTGACTGGTAAGGCAGATGAACTCAGGCCATGGATGGGAACATGGGACTGGGATATCATACCTATTACAGAAATATGGCTCTGGGAAGAGCAGGATTGGTAGCTTAATGTTCCAGGATATAGATGATACAGGAAGGATAGAAAGAGGGGCAAGAGGAGGAGGAAATGGTTTTTATTTGGTTGGGGATAACATTACAGTCGTACATTGGGAAGATATTCATGGGAGTACATCTAATTAAGTTATTTGGGGAGAAATGAGAATGATGATCATCATATTGGGAATATACTATAGGCTCCCCAATAGGAAATTGAAAAGGTTTGTATGGCAATCTTTGATATCTGTTTTTAAAAAGTGTTGTAATGGTAGGGAATTTTAATTTTCCAAACAGACTGGGACTGCCATAGTGTTAAGGGTTTAGATGGAGGAGAATTTGTGTGTACAAGAAAATTTTTTGATTCAGTGTCTGGATGTACCAACTAGACAAGGTGCAAAACGTGACATACTTTTGGGAAATAAGGCAGGGCAAGTGAATGAATGCCAGTGGGGGAGCACTTTGGGACCAGCGATCATAATTCTATTTGTTTCAAAACAGTGATGGAAAAGGATAGACCAGATCTAAAGGTTAAAGTTCTAAGTTGGAGGAAGGCCAATTTTGAAAGTTTTTCTTTGCATAATACCATCAAAAGTTGATTGTGAGAGGCTATTTGTGGGTAAGGGGATGGTTGGAAAGTGACAGCCCTTCAGAAATGAGACACCGAGAGTTCAGAGGCAGTATTTACCTGTTAATGTGAAGAGCAAGGCTGGCAGCTGAAACGAAAGCTGGATAACTGGGAAATTGAGGTCAAGGAAAAAAAGAGCATCTGGCAGGTATAGGGAACTGGAAAATAATGAATCCCTCGCAGTAAAAGGACAGTAGCAGTATGTTCAAGAGGGAAATCAGGAAGGCAAAAAGGGGCCAACCATTTGGTAAATTGGGCTAAGGAGAATCCAAAGAGATTCTCTACAAATACATCTAAGGGCAAAAGAGTAACTTAGAAAATATGAGCCCCTTAAAGATCAACAAGGCTATCTGGAATTGCAGGAGACTGGTGAGGTGTTTTGCATCAGTATTTCCTGTGGAGAAGGATGTAGAAGCTAGAGAATTTGCAGAAATAAATAGCAGTATCTTAGTGTCCATATTACAGAGATGGTGGTACTGGGTGTCATAAAACAAAGGCTGATAATTCCCCAAGATCTGATCAGGTGTATCCCAGAACCTTGTGGGAAGTTAGGGAAGTGTTGCTGGCTCCTTGTTGCGATATTTGCATCCTTGATAGCCACAGGTAAGGTGCTAGAAGATTATAGGGTGGCTAATGTACCATTATTTACAAATGTCTTAAGGAAAGGTCAGGGAATTATAGAGCTGAGAGCCTGATGTCAGTGTTGGGTAAGTTGGAGGGAATCCTGAGGGTGAAGATTTACTGATTAGTGGTAGTCAACGTGGCTTTTGTGTGGGAAGTAGTGTCTCTAACTTGATTAAGTTTTTGTTTTGAAGTGCCAAAGAAGATAGATGAAGGCAGTATGATGGATGTTGGAGTTGAAAAATGTAGTGCTGGAAAAACATAGCACGCCAGGCAGCATCTGAGGATGCTGCCTGGCCTGCTGTGTTTTTTCAGCACCACATTTTTCAACTCTGGTACTCCAGCATCTGCAGTCCTCACTTTCTCCTAGTATGATGGATGTTGTCTGTTTGGACTTCAGGAAGTAGACTGGTTAGCAAGGTTCGATCACCAGGAATCCAGCAAAAGTCTGCCATTTGGTATAAAATTGGCTTGAATGTAGGAGCCAGAGAGTGGTGAATGGAGGGTTTGTTCCCCTTGGAAGCGCTGAGGGGGGCTTCCATATTAGCCCTATATTGTCTGTGTCAGATGTACTTGATGATGGGGATCGGTGTGATTGGTATTTTATCTTTAGTTGACATGAACATGGGAACTTCCTCGATTTTTAAACCATTGTCTCTGTCTCTGTCCCAGGATTTAGTTATTTAGTAGGTTATTCCAATTGTTTTATTTTGCTTGAGTTTATTTGTATTTTGATCCCTGTGGTTCCTGTCCAAAAGAGGTTGGTGGAGACATAAGCCAAAAAATGGCTCTACCTTGACTGTTTATTTATTTTTTCTTTTTCTCCACAGTAAAAGAATGCTTATTTTTGTTTAACAAAGTCCAGGCAGCTTTGCTTCAGAAGAGCAGAGTGGGCTTTTCTCTGTTTCACCCAGTACTCACTCTCTCCTCAAGTGTCTAATGGGGACAGTGTCATGGTCTTGGGTTTTTCCCCTATTTTCACCTTTTCATTTACGAGTGCAGGCCTGTGACCAGTGGTGTGGCCAAAAGAATTGATGCTGTATTCACTGCTTTTAGTCACTTTTGTATGAATGATTTTGCTATGAGTATAGGAGGAATGGTTACTAATTTTGTAGGTAACAATAACATTGCTTATTGTTGTTGTGTTGCCATTGTCTTACCAGAACAAAGGGGCTGTTCTCTTAATAGAGAGAGAAGCAACTGGTGGTGATTTAACTTGAGGGCCACCAGACCTCAGGTGCAGAAAGAGGTTGAGAAGGAGAGTCAACCTCTCTGTTGAGAAGGAGAGTCCTTTTTAGGTAACCTCAAACTGGTAATGGGAATTGAACCCACGCTGTTAGCATCACATTGCTCTATAAACTGATAATCTAGCCGACTGAGTTAAACAGTGAAGGAGGTTATGAGTACAACAAGATCTTGATTTAGATGGGCGGAGGAGTCTCAAGAGTTTAGATAAGTGAGATGTTGCATTTTGATAAGGCAAATCAATGGCAGGACTTGTACACTTAGCGACACTCATGAAACCTTACCACTGAGTAAAGAAGACCCTTGGGTGCAGGTTCATGGTTCCTTGGAGGTGGTGTTGCAGGTTGACAGAGTAGTGTTTGGTAAGCTTACCTTTTGGTCAGTGCATAGTGTACAAGAATTTAGATCTCCATGTTGTGGTTGTATAGCATATCGGTTAGGCCACTTTTGGAAAACCTTAATTTTGGTCTCCCTGCTATTGGAAACTTGAAAGGGTTCCGAAAAGATTTACAAGGATGTCGAAAAGACTGGGACTATTTTCCCTGGAGCATCAGAGGCTGAGGGGTGACCTTTTACATAAGTTTATAAAATAATGGATAGGGTAAAAAAAATCGCTTTCCCAGGAATTACAACATTTAAAAGGTAGCTGCATGCGTATAGGAAGAGGAAGGATTTGGCGGGATATGGGCCAATTGCTGGGAAGTAGGACTAAATTAATTTAAGACATCTGCTTGGTATGGATGAGTCGGGGCAAAGGCTCCGTTTCTTCTGACTTGCTCACCTTAAAATAAGAACAAATACTAGACTCAAACGAAGTACGAACGTGTGGAGTAGAAATGCTTGGAGAAATTGAGTAGGTTTGCCAGTATTTGTGGGGAGCTCTGATGAAGAATCGTGTTGCAGTCGAAACGTGAATTGTTCAGTTTCCCTACTAGTACTGACAGACCTGCTGAGTTTCTCCCAACACATTTTCCGCTTTTCATAAACTTTGAAGTGAGATAGGGGAAAGGAAATGTTTTTAAATAGGAATGAATCTGTAATCCATCTCGTGAATTATGATGACTTGAGAGTAGCAAAGGAGCATTGATAGTTGACACAAAAAAAGCCTCCACTGACGGAGCGACCCGCACCGGCCACCCTGTCCCTGTGGCGGAGTTTGTCCCCCTGACGCAGCGACCCGCACCGGCCACCCTGTCCCTGTGGCGGAGTTTGTCCCCCTGACGGAGCGACCCGCACCGGCCACCCTGTCCCTGTGGCGGAGTTTGTCCCCCTGACGGAGCGACCCGCACCGGCCACCCTGTCCCTGTGGCGGAGTTTGTCCCCCTGACGGAGCGACCCGCACCGTCCACCCTGTCCGTCTGGTGGAGCTCGTCCCTCTGACGGAGCAGACCGCACTCGAATCTAACAGCTGCTGATTCCAGAACTCGTGGACCGGAATCTGGGACTGGGGGTAAATTATCCAAAAGTCGGTTGGAGTTGGGTAACGGAGCGTAATCGTTTCGCTAAACCCTATTCGAGATCATCGCGCTCTGCCCCTGTTTTTTATTTCCCCACAGTCAAGCCAGGAACCTGCGGTGGCGCCGCTGTTTGCAGCGGGGGACGGTTCTGCGGTGGGACCACTTACTTCCGTTACTGTGGAGAGAGGAGGAGGCCTCCAATAATGGCCTGGAGATCACCAGGTGAGAGAGATACTGGGGGAGGGGGTATCCTGGAGATCACCAGGTGAGAGAGATGCTGGGGGAGGGGGTATCCTGGAGATCACCAGGTGAGAGAGATACTGGGGGAGAGGGGATCCTGGAGATCACCAGGTGAGAGAGATACTGGGGGAGGGGGGATCCTGGAGATCACCAGGTGAGAGATACTGGGGGAGGGGGCATCCTGGAGATCACCAGGTGAGAGATACTGGGGGAGGGGGGATCCTGGAGATCACCAGGTGAGAGATACTGGGGGAGGGGGGATCCTGGATATCACCAGGTGAGAGATACTGGGGGAGGGGGGATCCTGGATATCACCAGGTGAGAGATACTGGGGGAGGGTGGATCCTGGATATCACCAGGTGAGAGATACTGGGGGAGTAGGGATCCTGGAGATCACTAGGTGAGAGATACTGGGGGAGGGGGACCCTGGAGATCACCGGGTGAGAGAAACTGGGGGAGGGGGACCCTGGAGATCACCAGGTGAGAGATACTGGGGGAGGGGGTATCCTGGAGATCACCAGGTGAGAGAGATGCTGGGGGAGGGGGGATCCTGGAGATCACCAGGTGAGAGAGATGCTGGGGGAATCGGGATCCTGGAGATCACCGAGTGAGAGATACTGGGGGAGGGGGATATCCTGGAGATCACCAAGTGAGAGAGATGCTGGGGGAGGGGGGTTCCTGGAGATCACCAGGTGAGAGATACTGGGGGAGGGGGGATCCTGGAGATCACCAGGTGAGAGAGATGCTGGGGGAGGGGGGTTCCTGGAGATCTCCGGGTGAGAGAGATACTGGGGGAGAGGGGATCCTGGAGATCACCAGGTGAGAGAGATACTGGGGGAAGGGGGGTGATCCTGGAGATTACCAGGTGAGAGAGATACTGGGGGAGGGGAATCCTGGAGATCACCAGGTGAGAGTGATACTGGGGGAGGGGGATCCTGGAGATCACCAGGTGAGAGTGATACTGGGGGAGGCGGATCCTGGAGATCACCAGGTGAGAGTGATACTGGGGGAGGGGGATTCTGGAGATCACCAGGTGAGAGATACTGGGGGAGGGGGTATCCTGGAGATCACCAGGTGAGAGTGATGCTGGGGGAGGGGTGTTCCTGGAGATCACCAGGTGAGAGAGATGCTTGGGGAATCGGGATCCTGGAGATCACCGAGTGAGAGATGCTGGGGGAGGGGGGATCCTGGAGATCACCAGGTGAGAGAGATGCTGGGGGAGGGGGTTCCTGGAGATCACCAGGTGAGAGATACTGGGGGAGGGGGAATCCTGGAGATCACCAGGTGAGAGAGATACTGGGGGAGGGGGATCCTGGAGATCACCGGGTGAGAGATACTGGGGGAGGGAGGGATCCTGGAGAGACTGGGGTGAGGGAGTACAGGATCTTGGAGATTACCAGGCAACAGATTGGGGAGGGGGTAAGGTAAGAGGAAGGTTGCAGCTCACCAGGTGACAGACTTGGGGATTGGAGGGTGCACAATAACAGAAATTGCAGGGAATCCCCAGCAGATCTGGCAGCATCCAGGGAGAGAAATTAAAGTTAACACCTCAGGTCCAGTGAGAAGTCAGGGAACCATAAACCGGTGAGTCTGATGTCACCAGTCGGTAAGTTGGTGGAAGGGATTCTGAGGGGCAGGATTTACATGTATTTGGAAAGCCAAGGACTAATTGTGGATTGTCAACTTGGCTTTGTGCGTGAGAAATTGTGTCTCACCAACCTGATTTGAGTTTTTTGAAGAAGTGGCAAGGTTTATGAAAGTAGGCCGCTGGACATTGTGTGGACTTCAGCAAGACATTTCACAAAGTTCCATATGGTAAAGTGGTTAGCAAGGTAAGCATGGAACACATGAAGAGTTAGCCAATGGGATTCAATATTGGCTTATAGGTAGTAGACAGAGGGGGTACGTGGAGGATTGTTTTTCGAACTGGAGGGGCCTGTAACCAACGGTGTGCCTCAAGGATCGGTGCTAGGTTCACTGCTTTTCGTCATTTATCTAAATGATTTGGATGTGATTATAGGAGGAATGGTTGCTAAGTTTGCAGCAGACACTAAAATTGGTGGTGCAGTAGGCAGTAAAGAAGGTTATCTCAATGGGACATTGATCAGATGGACCGATGGAATGAGAAGTGGCAGACAGAGTTTAACTTAGATAAATGTTAGATGTTACGTTTTGGTAAGGCAAATCAGGAGATCTTAGGATGCAGGTCAATAGTTCCTTGAAAGTGGAGTCACAGGTAGACAGAATAGTGAAAAAGACACTTGGTAAGCTTGCTTTTATTAGTCAGTGCATTGAGTTTGGAGTTGAAATGTCATGTTGCATCTGTACAGGACATTGGTTAGGCCACTTTTGGAATACAGTGTTCAATTCTGGTCTCCCTGTTATAGGGAAGATGATGTGGAACTTGAAAGCGTGCAGAAAATATTTACAAGGATGTTGCCAGGGTTGGAGTGTTTGAGTTATAAGGAGAGTTAGAAGCTCTTTTCTCTGGAGCTTTGGAGTCTGCGGGTTGACCTTATAGAGGTTTATAAAATCATGAAGGGGCATAGACACAATTACAACAATTAAACGTTGTTTAGAGGGATATGCCGATCTATGTTCTAAATCAATCCACTCCCATTTGTTCTAATCCCTTCCTGTTCATATACCCATCCAGATGCCTTTTAAATGTAATTGTGCCTGCCTCCACCACTTCCTCTGGCAGCTCATTCCATATATGCACTACCCTCTGTGTGAAATAGTTGCCCCTTAGGTCCCTTTACACAAAGATGTTGCTCGGATTGAAGGGTTTGAGTGAAAGGGAGAACCTGAATAGACTGTTTTTTTTTCCCTGGAGTGTTGAAGGCTGAGTCATGACCTTATAGAGATTTATATAATCATGAGGGACATGGATAGGGGGAACGGCCAAGGTCTTTTTCGTAGGGTAGGGGAGTCTTAAACTAGAGGTCATAGTTTAAGGTGAGAGAGGCTTTTTGCTGTTACACTTATCAAATGTGACATAGAAGTACCCAGTTAGCTATGGTGAATTCACAGTTTAGGTGTGTTTCCAGCAGCATCCAGTCAATTTTTATATGCTGGTGAAAATAACTCCCTTTAGAGTATTTGGTAACACATTAACATAGAATCTTGGTCATAGGGCAAAATAGAGTTGTGTTGGAGTGATGTATTTTGAACTTGAGTCATGGGAGGGGAAAGGGAAAGCAACAGGGAGTATAGAGTCAAGTAGAAAGGTTAGCAGGTTAGCATGTGTGCAGGGTTTAAGTTCAAGGCAGACTAGGAATGAAGCAAAAAGGAAGAATAACTTAGCACATACTACTAGAGGTGATGGAAATCATGAGGATAAGAAAATTAGCATTATGATGCTTTACCTGAATGCTCGTAGTATTCATAACAAAGTATTTGAGTTAATAGCACAAATCATCGTGAATGATTATGATGGCGTAGGCATCACAGAGACGTGGTTGCAGGGGGTTCAGGACTGGCAGTTAAACATCCAAGGATTTACAAAAGACAGGGAGGTGGGCAGAAGGGGGCGGGGTTGCCTTGTTAGCTAAGAATGAAATTAAGGCTGGAAATGTGTTGCTGGAAAAGCGCAGCAGGTCAGGCAGCATCCAGGGAACAGTAGAATCGACGTTTCGGGCATAAGCCCTTCTTCTACAAAGATTTCAGTGAGTCCCTCTCTCACTGCACCCCCCAAGTCATTCTCCTGTTCCCTGGATGCTGCCTGACCTGCTGCGCTTTTCCAGCAACACATTTCCAGCTCTGATCTCCAGCATCTGCAGACCTCACTTTCTCCTCAAAGAATGAAATTAAACCTATGGCACTGAATGACATAGGGTCAGATGATGTGGAGTCTTTGTGGGTGGAGTTGAACCACAAAGGCATAAAAACCATAATGGGAGTTATGTACAGACCTCCCAGCAGTAATTAGGACCAGGAGCACAAGATGTACCAGGAAATAAATAGGGCATATCAAAAAGGCACGGTCACGGTAATCATGGGGGACTTCAATATGCAAATGGGTGAATAACATTGCCGGTGGATCCAAAGAAAAGGAATTCATGGAATGCTGACAGGATGGCTTTTTGGAACAGCTTGTGATGGAGCCCACAAGGGAGCAGGTTATTCTGGACTTAGTGCTATGTAATGAGCCAGACTTTATTAGATTACTTACAGCATGGAAACAGGCCCTTCGGCCCAACAAGTCCACACCGACCTGCCGAAGCATATACCACCCAGACCCATATTCCTACATTTACTCCTTCACCTAACACTACAGGCAATTTAGCACAGCCAATTCTCCTAACCTGCACATTTTTGGATTGTGAGAGGAAACCGGAGCACCCGGAGGAAACCCACACAGACACAGGGAGAATGTGCAATCTCCACACAGAGAATCGCCTGAGGCGGGAATTGAACCCGGGTCTCTGGCGCTGTGAGGCAGCAGTGCTAACCACTGTGCCACCGTGCCGCCCACTTTATAAAAGATCTTAAAGTAAGGGAACACTTCAGAGGCAGCGATTATAATATGGTAGAGTTCACTCTGCAGTTTGAAAAGAGAAGGCAAAATCCGATGTAATGGTGTTACAGTTAAATAAAGATCATTACAGGGGCATGAGAGAGGAACTGACGAAAATCGACTGGAAGCAGAGCCTATTGGGGAAGACAGTAGAGCAACAATGGCAGGAGTTTCTGGGTGTGATTGAGGACACAGTACAGAGGTTCATCCCAAAGAAAAAAAAGATTATCTGGGGGAGTGTGGTGGGGTGTGTATTCGACATCCTTGGCTGACAAAGGAAGTCAGGAAATGTGTTACAGAAAAAGAGAGAGCCTATGAAGTGGCCAAGAGCACTAGGAAATCAGAAGATTGGGAAGACTACAAAAACAAACAGAGGATATTAAAGAGAGAAATAAGGAAGGAGAGGATCAAAATGAAGGTAAGCTAGCCAATAATATTAGAAATGACAATAAAAGTTTCTTTCAATACATAAGAAACAAACGAGAGGCAGAAGTAGAAATTGGGCGGCTCCAAATTGATGCAGGAAGGCTAGTAATGAGAGATAAGGAAATAGTTGAAGAGCTTAATAAATACTTTGTGTCAGTCTTCACAATGGAAGACATGAGTAATATCCCAACAATTAAGGAGAGTCAAGGTGTAGAGTTGAGTATGGTAACCATTACAAAAGAGAAAGCGGTAGAAAAGCTAAAAAGTCTAAAAATTGATAAATCTCCTGGCCCTGATGGACTACATCTTAGAGTTCTGAGGGAAGTCGCTGATGAAATAGCGGAGGCATTGGTTGTAATCTTTCAAAAATCACTGGAGTCAGGTAAAGTCCCAAGTGATTGGAAAATCGCTGTTGTAACCCCTTGTTCAAGAAAGGATCAAGAGAAAAGATGGAAAATTATAGACCGATTAGCCTAACCTCAGTTGTTGGTAAAATTCTAGAATCCATCGTTAAGGATGAGATTTCTAAATTCTTGGAAGTGTAGGGTCAGATTAGAACAAGTCAGCAAGGATTTATTAAGGGGAGGTCATGCCTGACAAACCTATGAGAGTTCTTTGAAGAGGTTACAAATAGGTTAGACCAGGGAAACCCAGTGGATGTTATCTACCTAGACTTCCAAAAGGTATTTGATAAGGTGCCTCATTGGAGGCTGCTGAGTACAGTGAGGGCCCATGGTGTTCGAGGTGAGCTACTGGCATGGATTAAGGATTGGCTGTCTGACAGAAGGCAGAGAGTTGGGATAAAAGGTTCTTTTTCAGAATGGCAGCGAGTGACAAGCGGTGTCCCACAGGGTTCAGTGTTGGGGCTGCAGCTGTTCACTTTATATATTAATGATCTGGATGAAGGGACTGGGGGCATTCTAGTAAAGTTCGCCGATGATATGAAGTTAGGCAGACAGGCAGGTAGTTCTGAGGAGGTGGGGAGGCTGCAGAAAGATTTAGACAGTTTAGGAAAGTGGTCCAAGGAATGGCTGAAATTCAACGTGAGCAAATGTGAGGTCTTGCACTTTGGAAAAAAAAATACAAGTATGGACTATTTTCTAAACGGTGACAAATTTCATAAAGCCAAAGTACAAAGGAATCTGGGCGTGCTAGTCCAGGATTCTCTAAAGGTTGACTTGCAGGTTGAGTCCTTGATTAAGAAAGCAAATAAAACGTTGTCATTTATCTCAAGACAGTTGGAATGTAAAAGCAACGATGTGCGACTGAGACTTTATAAAGCTCTAATTAGGCCCCATTTAGAATACTCTGTCCAATTCTGGGCCCCACACCTCAGGAAGGACATACCGGTACTGGATGTGTCCAGGGAGATTCACACGGATGATCCCTTGCATGGTAGGCCTAACATTCGATGAACGCCAAAGTACAAAGGAATCTGGGCGTGCTAGTCCAGGATTCTCTAAAGGTTGACTTGCAGGTTGAGTCCTTGGTTAAGAAAGCAAATTAAATGTTGTCATTTATGTCAAGATCCCTTGCATGGTAGGCCTAACATACGATGAACGGCTGAGAATCCTGGGATTGTATTTGTTAAGAGTTTAGAAAATTGAGGGACGATCTTATAGAAACTTACAAGATAATGCATGGCTTAGAAAGGGTGGACACTGGGAATTTGTTTCCATTAGGTAGGGATACTAGGACCTGTGGGCACAGCCTTAGAATTAGAGGGGGTCAATTTAGAACGGAAATGAGACATTTCTTCAGCCAGAGAGTGGTGGGCCTGTGGAATTCTTTGCCACGGAGCTCAGTGAAGACCAGGACATTAAATGTCTTCAAGACAGAGATTGATAAATTCTTGATCTTGCAAGGAATTAAGGGCTGCGGGGAGAGTTGCGGGTAAGTGGCGTTGAAATGCCCGTCAGCCATGATTGAAGGTCAGAGTGGACTCGATGGGCCAAATGATCTTACTTCCACTCCTGTGTCTTATGATCTTATCAGCCAGAGAATGAAGAGACTTGGTCTGGTGAAATGTTCTTGTTAATGCTGGTGGTAGTATCTTCATTTACAAATGCACATGTAGCTCGCTTGTTGAAGCCATTTACGCTGTCCAGTATTTCACAAGTGTTGCAACAATATTTGTTATTCCACTCAGCAGTTATTTCAGCTGGCGCTGCTTTCAATCGCAACTATGCCAATTCACTCCATCCACAAACAGGAATTTGTCTTGACACATTATCAACATTTATATAGTTTTCTGGGTATGGCTCCTCCTGTCTGCATGAACTTTTCCATCATGGCACATTGAAGCTCCTAATATACATGCTTTGCTGCTTTTCTAAAACCAGCGCTGCTGGTACCAATAATGTGGCCAAAGTGAATAACGAAGACTTGCATCAAGGTTTCAGGGAGCTAGGCAGTTGATTAAAAAGCAAGGCCTCAATGCTTGTAATCTCTGGCTTACTCCCAGTGCCACATGCTAGCAAGTTTAGAAACAGGAAAATAGGACAGATGAATGCGTGGCTCAAGAGTTGATGCAAGAAGGAGGGTTTTAGATTTGTGGATCACTGGGACTATTTTTGAGGAAGGTGGAACTTGTGACAAAGGGCATGGTCTACACCTGAACCACACTGGGACCAATATCCTTGCAGGTAGATTTGCTCGTACTGTTGAGAAAAGTTTAAACTCATCTGGCAGGAGGAGGTGACACAATATTGATGAAACAGAGACATATCATGCTACAGCAAAGGAAGCAAGTCACAATGAGTTCAGCTATATTGAGTGTCAAGTGAGTGAGGCAAGGCTGGATGCTCTTTAATGCCACAAGTCTAATAGGTAAGCCTGATGAGTTAATGGCATGGATTAAGATATGGAAGTATGATATTGTAGTCATCACAGAAGCTTGGCTGAGAGAAAGACTGGACTGGTATCTCAATATTGTGGGGTGTAGGATCTTTAGACAAGATAGAAGAGGGTGTAAAAAGTGTGGTGATATAGCACTATTAAATAAGGAGTTGATTACCGTAATAAGGAGACATAATATCTTGGAAAGGTCCTCAAACAAGGTCTTGTGGGTAGAACTTGGTAATGTTAAGGGGACAGCTACTTTACTGGGAGTGTATTATAGGCATCCAAAGAGTCTACAGGAAATATAGGAGCAAATACCTCACGGGTATCCAACTTGGCTATCATCCTATCGGAAGGATGTTGTGAAACTTGAAGGGGTTCAGAAAAGATTTAGAGGAATGTTGCCAGGGTTGGAGGGTTTGAGCTCTCGGGAAAGCCTGAATAGGCTGGGGCTGTTTTCCCTGGAGTGTCAGAGGCTGAGGGGTGACCTTATAGAGGTTTATAAAATCATATGGGGCATGGATAGGGTAAATAGGCAAGGACTTTTCCCTGGATGGGTAAGTTTAGAGCTAGAGGGCATAGGTTGTAGGGACAGAGGGAAAAGATTTAAAAGAGACGAAAGGGGCAACTTCTTCACACACACTGTGTGTGTGTGTGTGTGTGTGTTCAGAATGAGCTGCCAGAAGAAGTGGTGGAGGCAGGTACAATTGCAACATTTACAAGGTATCTGGATGGGGGTATGAATAGGAAGGATATGGGCCAAGTGCTGGCAAATGGGACTAGATGAATTTAGAATATCTGGTCAGCATGGAGAAGTTGGACAAAAGGTCTGTTTCCGTGCTGTATATCTCTCTTGAATCTGTGAAATATGTAGGTAGTTCACAGAGGTGTGTAAGAGTAAAAATCAGGTAATTATACAAGAGCATTTCAACTTTCCTAAAATAAATTGGGATAGTCATGGTGTTAAGTGTTTAGAGGGGACACATTTCTTGAAATGTATCGAGGGTAGATTTTAATATCAATACATGGAAGGCCCAACAAGGTACGGCACAGTGCTAGATCTGGTTCTGGTGAAAGAAGCCAGGCAAGTGTTCGATGTTGCAGTGGAGCAACCTTTTAGTAATAGTGATCACAACACAGATGGTTTAAATTTGGTCTGGATGAGGAAAAAGATGCCCTGCAAACTGGCTTAGGATTGGGGAAGGCAGATTTTATTTAAATAAAGTGGAATCCGGCCGGCCACAGTAGACTGGGCACAGCTCCTTGTGGATAGGTCTACAGCAGAGCAGTCGGGTGTCATTTGAAAAAGAGCTGGGAAGAGTACAGGTCCAATATGTACACGTTAGATGGAAATGTAGAAGCAGTAAGTTCAGATAATCCTGGATGTCATGGACAATTCAGGACTGGATAAGGAAGAAGAGAAGGACTTTTAGCAAGTCCAAAAGGAACAATTCAGCTATGGCACTAGAGGAATACAGCAAGTGCAGAATACGGGAACTTAAAGCAATTTGAAGACCAAAAAGGGGTCTTGAAAAAGGATTTGCAAACAGGATTAGGGAGAATCCAAAGATATTTTACAAATATTTTAAAGGGAAAGAGTAGGACCCACTGAGGACCAAGGGGCCACCTATGTGTGAAGCCGCAGAATATTGGAAGTGTGTTGAATGAATACTTCTCTTTGGTCTTCACTCAGGAAAGGGAGGAAATAGGTATGGAATTCAGGAAAAGAGACTGTAAGGATCATGCACAGTTTGACACAGGAAATGGGGAGGTCTTGGAAGATCTGTTGGGCTTAAACACAGACAAATCCCCTGACCTGGGTGAATTGCTTCCCAGGCTGCTGTAGGAGGCGAAATAGGAAATTGCAGAGGCTCTGACACAAGCTTTCAATTCCTCTCTAGTGGTTCCACCTTTTAAGGAGAGTGCTAGAGATGAATGAGGAAATTAGAGGCCGGTGAGTCTCATGTCTGAGTAGGGAAACTATTGAAGAAAATTCTGAAGGAGTTGGAAAGGCATGGGTTAATTAAGTGCAGTCAGCATGGTTTTGTCAGAGGGAGGTCGTGCCTAACAAATTTGTTGGAAAGTTTTGAAAATGTGATTGTGTGTGGATGAGGAAAGTTCAGTTGATGTAGTTTATATGGATTTTTGCAAAGCTTTTGACAAAGACCCACATGGGAGACTGATTGAGAAGATTAAAGTGCATGGCCCTAAGGTAAACTTAGCAAGATGTATCAGAAATTGGCTTAGTAATAGGATACAAGGGGTAGTGGTAGAAGGCTGTTTGAGTGACTCGAGGTCGGTGTACCACAAAGATCATAACTGGGACCCTTATTGTTTGTTATACCTAAATGATATAGATGAAAATGTGGGGGTAACGTTTAGCAAATTTGCAAATGACACCAAGATTGGTAGATTGGTTAATAGCAAAGAAGATGGTTGTAGGTTACAGGAAATTGCCGATGGGTTAGTCAGATGGGCAGAGCAGTGGCAGATGGTATTTAACCCTGATAAGTGTGAGGTGATGCATTTTGGAAGAAGAAACAAAATGAGGGAGTATTTAATGAATGACAGGACACTGGGTAGCTTAGAGGAATGGAGGGATCTTGGCGTAATTATTCACAGATCCCTGAAGTCAGCAGAGCATGTGAATAGGATAGTTAACAAGGCATATGGGGCACATGCTTCCAGCAGTTGTGACATAGAATATAAGACAAGGAGGCAGTATTGGAGTTATACAGAACATTAATCAGTCCACAATTAGAGTACTGTGTGCTGTTCTGGTCACCTCAATACAGGAAGGATGTGATACTAGAGTGGGTACAAAGGAGGTTTATCAGGATGTTGTCTGGGTTGGAGAAATTGAGCTATAAGGAGAGACTAGATAGGCTTGGATTGTTTTCTTTAGAGCAGGGAAGACGGGGGGGGACATGATTGAGGTGTATTAGGTTACGAGGGGTATAGACAAGATGAATAGTGAGCAGCTATTCTCCTTGGTTGAGGGGTCAATCAGGAAAGGGCATAGTTTTAGGGTAAGGCGCAGGAAGTTCAGCAGGGATTTGGGGAAAAGCTTTTTCATTCACTGGATGGTGGAGTCTAGAATGCACTGCCTGATAGCGGTGGCTGGAAATCATACAGCCTTTTTAAAAAAAATATTTGGATGACCACTTCAAAATAACATTCAAGGGTATGGGCCATGTGTAGGAAATTGGGATTAGTATTAGTTATGTCCGTGCAGACTCGATGGGCCAAAGGGCCTTTTCTGCACTGTCAGAATGTATGAGCTGACTGGACACAAAATTAAGATTGAATCTTCCTGCTGTGTGTGTCACCATTCCACATTATGCAGTGAATTGGGCAACATTCTACTCATGTATCAGGACATGGTTGCCAATTTTTGATTTGTTTCTTATCTGAGGGGACTTGGTGCCTGTGAGGTTTATACCACCATACTTCAATTTCTGCCTTCACACATTAACAAATGAATAATTGAACGTAATTATATATAGAAAATAAGAGATTGGCTTACTTTTCTACCTTTGTTTCGATCAGTTCTTTTCGGTACTGGAGATCGAATGGTAGAAATGGAGGATTCAGAGGATGACAATCTTGCTACATCTGGGTAAGTGAGCTTCTGTAGTAGGGTGACTGCCAACATTCACAGTCAAAAATGTAAGCCACACAGTTGGAGTATTTCATAAAGAGTGGTCACTGGTGCGTTAATCTAACTGTGTGTATGCTGCATGCCATACCTTCAGATCACGCAAAGAGTGCACACACTGTGAAGGAAGACTATTTCAGTCCAAATCAGACAGAAAACAACAAAGTCTCAAAGTTTGCCCTTCTGGATATTCTGAGGAAATCATTTCAGCTGAGAGTCCTTGTAATCCAGGACTCGTAGTTGAAGGCTGGGGCTGATGAAGCAGAACTTCCCTTCTCTGGTGATACCTGTAGACTAGCTCTCCTCAGCCTTGACACTTTGTTCTGTTTATCCCACTGTCGCAGCACGTGGAGAGGGACCCTTCCTGGAGCTGAGATGCAGTATTCAGAGGCCAAGACTGCTGCACTTGACCCACTCCAACGTGCTGCCCAACGTCCTCACCGCCTCTTCATCCAGGTTCCAATTATGCACTAGCAGTCCCATCTACATCCTCCCGCCTCCATATGGGCCTCTGGCCCAGGCAGTGAGATGGTGGCAGAGACCTACTCTGCAGATACCACCAAAGCGAAAAAGCTCTGCTTGTGAGCTTCAGCTTCCGCTTCCACCTTGCCCTCAGCCTCATCTCCAAACTTCTTCTCATCCTCAACCAGCGGAAAATGGAGTTACTTCCCAAGTGGCATCAGCAGCACATCCTGTGACCTCATTGGGGCTGTCTGTGGTTGCGAGAATAGTGACATCAAAGCTCATGTACTGACATTTGATGCGGCCTGTCACAATCTGCATATACACAAAACAAATCCAAAGAACTGCAGATGCTGGAAATCAGAAATTGCTGGAAAACTCCCTGCAGGAGAAGGGTCACTGGACCCAAGATGTTAACTCTGCTGCCAGATCTGCTGAGTTTTTCTGATTTTGTTTCTGTACATACACATTTCAGTTATTGGTTATCACTCTGTATCTAACTATGTGATTCAAATAATGGCAGGTTGTTGGACAAGATTTTGAGAACTGGCACAATTGAGAATTGTGATCCATTTCAAAGTATTATATAGTAATTCATATTTCCATACATGCATAAATAATTTACTCTGATCATTCTCCTCAGTAACTTTAGTATTGTTCACTGAGTAAGACTTCGTATTAGGTGCCTCAATGTTGTATCTTTTAAATACTGGTAAACAATAATACAACAAAGAAACTCAAACTTTAAATTCATCAATGCAGACATACAAGAGTTTCATTTAATTCTTCAATAACCTCATAACAGGTAGGAAACAGCAAAAATATTTTTTTCAATGACAAGTTTACAAAATCTCGTTGTAACATGTTATCGCTTGATGTTCTCCTTTGACCTTACAAGCATAAAAATAATCATTTTTAAAAATATTTTCTAGTAGAATGTCTTTTGGAACTTAACATGAATAATACATTCAGACTTTCCTTCATATGAACCGATCATGTTAAAAATGTGAAAAAGAGCGCAGTGATGCATGTTATTCCAATATGGAAGATATTAAGTAGTGGTCATTAGGTGAGAATCAGTGTCCTTCTGCTTTCAAACAACTTTCTTCATCTCAGGTTTTAAAATGATCACCATCTCATTTTAAATACCTTATCAGCTTGTGTGTATAATATTGATAATAGAAAATTGATATTTGTTATGATGTTCAGGACAACCTGCAAAAATTTGAATGAGCAAAATTTTAATCATACTTCATTGCAATTATCTGAATGACTTATTGAAAAACTGTAGAAGAGAAATGAACAGGAACATCCTGGACTTCACTTTCATTTTCAGCAAACCTCCAGTTGAATACAGTTATCAGAGGCGATGACCAATATAACATGGTTTTAATCAACAAGGTAAAAACAATGACTGCAGATGCTGGAAACCAGATTCTGGATCAATGGTGCTGGAAGAGCACAGCAGTTCAGGGAGCATCGAGGAGCTTCAGCCTCGGATGCTGCCTGAACTGCTGTGCTCTTCCAGCACCATTGATCCAGAATAACATGTTTTTTTTTTGTTTTATATCTTGCCATTCCTTTGTGACACATCCACATATTTTCTGAGGATTATTGGCTATCGTCTGATCACATTGTTTTCTGAGTAGATTGTTTGTTTCAACAAGGAATTATTTCAACCGTTTCTTAATTTATTGAGAAATTTGTTCTTAAATAGATACCAATATGTGACAATTTTGATGAAAATTACAGTCATCACAAATAGTGGACATCAAAGCTATATTCTATGTTATATCTCATATATGTATATCAAATGTTAAAACAATCTCTAAACCTAACCACTAAAACCTCTGTTGGAAAATATTTGTATATTAGCAGAAAGATTAATTAAAATGGTACTTTTTAAAGGGCATCCAAGAACAGATACTCCTCAGGGTATATATAAACAAGGCTTTTAAGGTAGAAGGGCATGTTGGGAAGGCTGTTAAAAAGGAATATTGAATCCTATTTGTAAACAGGTGCAGAGTACAGAAGCAAAGGAGAGAGGTGAGAGATTGTAGCTAAGCAATGGAGTTTGTAGCAGGGGTTGAAGGTAATGACTTAAGATACAGAATATTTAGTTGGAGGCAATTTCTGATCATTTATTATTGCATTCTGAATAAGGCAATTAGTAATTCAGCAACAGGGGCGTAATCCTGAACAGAGGTGATAGTGAGGCAAAACTGGGTGTCGTCAACATACGTGTGTAACTAAAAGTTTCAAATAATGCTGGCAGTGGGTGCTATATAATGAGAATCAGAAAGGAGCCTCTATAAATCAACAGCCTCAAGGATCTCAAATTTCATACTGCGATCAGGCACTGCCAGGAAATGTCTTTCACATTGACAGATGCAACTTTTAATCATAGAATTCCTACGGTGTGGGAAGGGGCCACATGTCTTTCTCAAAATAAAGATGTTTGAATCGCTCCCCATTTCTTGAAATTAGGAAAACATCATAACTAATAATTTGTGGGTGGCATGGTGGCTCAGTGATTAGCACTGCTGCCTCACAGCACCAGGGTTCCAGGTTTGATTCCAGCCTCGGGTGACTGTCTGTGTGGAGTTTGCATGTTCTCCCTGTGTCTGCATGGGTTTCCTCCAGGTGCTCCGGTTTCCTCCCACAGTCCAAAGATGTGCAGGTCAGGTGAATTGGCCATGCTAAATTGCCCATAGTGTTAGGTGCATTCGTCAGAGGGAAATGGGTCTGGGTGTGTTACTCTTGGAGGGTCGGTGTGGACTTGTTTGGCCAAAGGGCCTGTTTCCACACTGTACAGAATCTAATCTAATCTAATTAATGTCATGAATGACTTATTAAAAAAAGTTAATATCTATTTTCATCTGTTTTCCTATCCAGTTCATCTGCTATTGATGCTGAGTTTGATACAGTCATTGGACACATAGAAGATATTATTATGGGTAGGTGAAAACAATATTAGAAAATTAATTTAAACTTTAGTATTTACTTCTCTTTCGCATTTTGTAGATGCTGGCAGATCCACAGCTGTTTATTTGTCCTCCTGAACATCAAGGGATTTTTCACTTTGTGCTTTACCCCTTTAAAGCCACATTTCCTTTTTTGCCATTACGTCATATTCCACATGGTTATTTATGTTTATAGCTCACCAACGTTATTCACTTTACTTCCTGTGTTCACGTGCCATATATACTCAGGGTAAAAGTTGAATTTTGAGACCAATTCTTTCCACAAAATTAATAGTTCAACTGTCATGTGGCTAGTGTTTTAGAGGGAATTGCTTTTAACACAAATGTACCTGGCTAGTACAGCTAACATAGCTCTCAAAAGAACACATAAAAAGGAAAGTCAGACAGGTGAAGAGAGTACTTGAGAGTAGCATGGCCATCAGTGTGAAAGGGAATCAAAAACTCTTCTGCCGACATGGAAATTATGAGCGAGTAGCAACAGTTTGTGTGAGTCTTATTGATAAAGAGGATGATGTATGCTTAAAGTCGCAGGGCAAAGCTAGAACACTTTACTACTAATGTTGCTATTTACTGAGGAAGAAGAGACTGATGAATCACTGATAGAAACAGACATGGTGGAGGTCATGGATAGGGTGAGAATTGAGAGGCAAAAGTAACGGAAGAGCTGGCTATCTTAGAGTGGCCACATTGCCTGCTCTCATTTCTTGTATCTCAGTTTGCCAATGGAAGTACTTGCCACAATGATACAATCTTGTGTAGATACAAGGGGAGGTGCTGGAGCACATTGTCCAATAGGCAGCCCGTTAAGGGATTCTATCGGTATAGCCTTTGAGGTTCCAAATACAAAAAGTACAAGTGGAAGTAAATGCAAAAGGCGCTGGAAAAACTCAGGTCTGGTAGCATCTAAGGTGGGAGAATCAGAACAGGAGGGTAAAGGGGTGGCGGAGGAGTAGGGTAGGAGAGAAGGGAGCAAAGGGAAAAAGGGGAGACAAGGTAGAGAGGATGGTGGAGGTAGGAAGGGAGGGGGAAGTGGGGTTGGGCAGTGGAGGAATGTTGAAAAGATGAGGTGCAAGTGAAGGAGTGGTAGAGGGGAAGGGAGGGTAGGGAGATGGGAAGGGGAAGAGAGGAGGAGTGAAATGAGGGCGAGGAGGGTACAGAGGGCAAAGAGAAGGCGAGATGTCAAGGAAAGGGATGAAGTAGAGGTGAGAGTCAGTAATAGGTGAGGGAGGGAATGTAAGGAGAATGTGCACGAAAGAGGGAGCATGCACGGTGAGGAAGAACAAGAATGAGAGAAGAGAGGTAGAGCATGCAAGGGAGGGAGAGAAAACATGAGGCTGGGAGAATGAAAGAAGGAGGCTATAGGATGTGAGGGAAGGAGAGAGCATGAGAGATAAGAAAAGGGGTTGTGCAAGACTAAGGGAGGGAGATCATGAGCAAGGTTGAGAGGGAGGGGTGGGAGGAAGGGAGAAGGTGTGTAAGAGAGGGAGTGTGTGAGGCAGAGAGAGAGAGAGGGAGAATCTGTGATTGAAGGAAAGGTTGGGATGTCAAGAGGAAGGTCAAAGGTGTGAATAAAGGGAAGAGAGCATGGTGTGGGCATTAGATAGTGAGAAGGAAGGAATGGGTACATGTGGGAAGGAGAGAGACAGCCAGCCAATGTGGGAGTGTGTGTGCAGCCATACGGGATATGTTAGCCTGGGAGTGAGAGGAGCTTTGAATGACTGGGAGAGAGCTATTGAAAGGGAGGGAGGAAAAGATTCCGCAAACAGCAGTGGGAGAAGAATCATGCATGCAACAGTATGTGAGGCGCTAACCCTTCCAAAAAACTATTGGTAAAGCTGGCTGAAGGGGAAGGGAAACTTGTCTGAAATGTAACCAGCTTCCTAGCATCACTTTCCTATGAATTCAGCTGAAGCCAGCTTAAGAGTGTGCGTGAATCATCAGTGAGGCATGGTCAGTGTTTGTTAAACCCAGCTCCTTAACTCTGCCACAATTACCTCCCCTTTCCGTGGGGATCAGATCTTTGGACCTGGTTTTTCTCTTTCTAGCTTGGTGTTTTAACCAAAAAGATTTTTTGAAATGGTTCCATTAATTAGCTGCACAGGTTGACATGTTTTGCTGGCAGTTTATTGAGTACTCACCTAAATTATCAACTTATTGCTTTGGAATTGTTATGCCAAGCTTTGTTTTTCTGAAATTTGCTCAAATGAGAAAAAGAATTGAAATGTACACGTAGGTCTGACAACGTTGTTAGAGGCTTAGAGCAAAGCAAGTGAGAAATCCTTATTCATTGAAGGGTGTAAAGGCAGGTCCAAACAATACAGATTGTTTAATTCAACATAAGATTTTATAAATAACAATCAGAAAAACATTTAAAAAGGCTTGGAGAGTCTCCAGTTATTTAAGGGGAACAGGCATAATTTTACAAAAGCCAGATTGTGCTTGACTAATCTTTTTTTTCTCTCGAAAGTAACAGAGAGGATGTTAAAGGAATGCAATGAATGTGTTTAGATGGATTTTTTGAAAGTATTTGGCAAAGAAACTGGTAAATAAAGTTGACTTATGAAATACAGTATTGAATTTAAAGTCAGCTTGAATAAGGCAAAAAATTGGCTTAATACAGAAAACAGCAAGTCATACCAAAAGGTTACTTTTCAGACTGGAGGATTGTTAACACTGGTGCTCCTCAAGCGTCAGTTCCTAGGACCACAGCTGTTTTGATGTATATAAATTTCTTGGATGTTCGAATATAGCATAAAATTTCAACATTTGCCATTAGTACCAAAATTGGATGGGTGGCAAACAGTTACTGCGAACAGAAGTAGAGAGGTTCTGCTGAACCTTTATAAATGTCTGGTTAGGCCACAGCTACAGTATTGTGTCCTGATTGGGTCAGTAAAGTTTAGAAAAGTTTTGAGGATGTAGAGATGATTTGCCAAAATAATTCTAGGATTGACAGCTTTTAGTGAGAAGGTAAAATTGGGGAAGCTGGAGTTGTTTTCCTTGGAGCAAAAGAGATGGAGAGGAGATTTTTTAATACAGTAGATAAGGATAAACTGTCTCCATTAGCTAATGGCTCAAGGACTAGGAAACACTGATGTAAGTATTTAGGTAGTGGGGGATATGAAAAAGTACTTATTTACACACGAGCAACAAGGATCTGAAATTCCTGTTGCAAGGGCAGGCTGAAATAGTGATGTTCAATGGTTTCAAAAAGAAATTGAATGGGCATATGCAAGTCATACATTTGCAGGACTTTGAGGATTGAGCAGGGCAATAGAAAGATGACCTGGACTTAATTCTGGAATGGCCTCCTGCTGTTCCGTAAATGACTGACTGACTCCATGGCTGCAAGATCTGATACATTATATCTATATTTACATCACTATATCTTTGTTTAGCATCAATGTAATGCAATTAGCCATCTAATACTATTAGCAATCAGAGCTTACACTTAATGCTGCAGAATGTGATCTTTCAATCCCTTTATTTTAGATGAAGAATTTCAACAGTTACAGAGAAACTTTATGGATAAATACTACTTAGAATTTGAGAACACTGAAGAAAACAAGCTTATTTACACTTCAATTTTCCAAGAATATGTGAGTTTCTGCCTTTCAATGTCTTTTTGTATCTCTCTGACAATCTAAGAAGTTTCAAAATATGTGTACCAGCAGATTATATCTAGTTTCCTGAAATGTTCAAATAAACATGAAACATTCTGTACTAATGGTAGTATAATTTTTATGTGAAAGCCATTATAAAGACAGGAAAGTAAGAGAAACTGGAAGTTTTAAAGGATTTTTATATAGCTCCATGGGAGGAAAGAACTCTGAAATATTACCTTAGAACAGGAGGAGACTCGAGTATCTGTAATGGTACGTGACATGAGGCTCTCGTTCTCTGAAGGGTTCTGGATTCCAGAACCAAGGAGCCATTTCATGTTCATATATTGTCCTGTGAATGAAGGCTGTTCACCGGATCTGATTTCAAAAGATATGAAGTTCCAGTCAATTTGTGTTAAAGAATTTTTTTTTATTGTTTTGGGGGTTATGTTGAAGCACTGCTGTGTGAACATGTCTTGAATTGCTCAGTTTGTTTTCTTGCAGGGAGGTGCAGGCTCAGCATTCTGAGGACCAATGTTTTTTCTTAAATACTTAGGCACGCTGCCATCACATCACTTTAATGTTTTTCTTCCTTTGGCAAGTTGCAATTAACGGTACCCTTTTCCTGCAGATTGACTTGTTAGAGAAGTACATTGAGCAGCAGTTGATAGAGAAGAGACCAGCCTTCAATATGACTACATTCATTACATCACTACAGTAAGTTAAACAAC
Organism: Chiloscyllium plagiosum; assembly: GCF_037043375.1. NCBI lineage: Eukaryota > Metazoa > Chordata > Chondrichthyes > Orectolobiformes > Hemiscylliidae > Chiloscyllium > Chiloscyllium plagiosum. The sequence continues at coordinate 58,771,697 of NW_028270155.1, read as the reverse complement.
TGGGGGAAATAGTCATCCAGGGGAATGCTGGTTCTTATAAACTATGCTACATTTTCTAGTTCAGTTAACTTAATTCACTCAAATTCCAACTCAGATCTCTCGATATAACTTGGCAAGTTAATTGGATGAAAAGCAGAACAGTACAAATGAGAATCTCTCCTTCAAGCCCTGGAATGTGCTGAATTCATTGGCCTCAGAATGAGTGAGTGAATTATATCTGGCCAAGTGCTGCTGGATTAGAGAAGTGAAACTGAATGTTTCCATGTTCAGTCATAGCCATTGTTTTCCACTCAAAGTAATTGGGCACTGGCCACCAAATATCAGAGTTCTAAAGTTCCTTAAAGGAAGAATTTCTGAAGTGTATACAAGATGGTTTGTTTCAGAGAAAAACATTGAGGAACCAACTAGAGAACATGTTATCCAAAACTGAGATTATGCAATGAGGAAGGATTAACTAACAGTCTTGTTGTTTGGATCTATTGGGGAAGAGTGATCATAAAATGATAAAACTGTTCATTCAGATAGAGAGTGCAGGAGACGTTAAATCCAAAACTTTGGGATAAATCCAAAACTGAATCTAAATAAAGAGAACTCCAAGGGTATGAGGTTCAAGTTGTAAATAATAGATTTGGGAATTGTACGAAAAGGGATGGCAATGGTTAATATTTATGGAATATGTGCAACAATTACAGCAATTCATCAATCCCATCTGGCACAAAAATAAGCAGGAAAGCTGTCTTGACCATGACATGCAAAACAAATTAAGGATAGTTTTAGATCCAAACAGCAGACATAACATTGCCAGAAAAGGCAGCCTAAATTTCGGGAGCAGTTTAGAATTCATCAAAAAAGGAAGGTTTGTCTGAGGCCATGGATGGTGAGGAGGGAGGAGATAAATGAGCAAGCGTTGGACCTTTGGGATAGTACGGTGGCTCAATAGTTAGCACTGCTGCCTCACAGCACCAGGGACCCGGATTCAATTCCAGACTCGCGCGACTATCCGTGTGGAGTTTGCACATTCTCCCCGTGTCTGAGTGGATTTCCTTCGGCTGCGCCAGTTTCCTCCCACAGAACAAAGATGTGCAGGTTAGGTAGATTAGCCATGTTAAATTTCCCATAGTATCGAGGGAAGTGTAGGTTAGGTGGATTAGCCAGGGCAATGCAGGGTTACAGGGATACGATAGGTGGGTGAGTCCAGGTGGGATGCTGTTCGGAGGGTTGGTGTGAATTTGTTGGGATCAATGGCCTGTTTCCATACTGTAGGGATTCTATGAAAAAAGGTTGTATGAGAAGGTTTTGGTATCTGGCACAGTATTGAAAAAGTAATTGCAGTTTCAGGTGCTTTACCCTGTCAGAATGCATTTTGTGTGGGATGCGGTGAACCTTGCTAAGTTGGTGAAGTACTGCAGTCTGTAAATTCAGTGACTTTTCTGGCAAATGATATTAATTCAGCTCATCTGTAAAATAATGTAACATTTAAATTGTCATCACAAGATGGAGCTATAAACTGCTTTGGTGAATTGATCAGAATTTCATTAATGCTTTGTTGAAAGCATATGATTTTAATTGTGAATTTTGTTGTGTTATGTAAGGTGCTAATTTTTGCTCTATTTGGTCATCAGAAGAATTCAAAACAGAAATTCTGTCCTGTCGACACAATATATATTATTTATGGTATCAACCTAGGGTAAACTCAGGAGCTGAGCTGCTACATACTATTTTGCAAAGTGATTCAGTGCTTTGTTTTTAATGAGGAACTGTCGTCTGATGAATTGCCCCCAATTCTAAATGTTGATCAAAGGAGAGTCTGATTTCCAACGTTTAGAATCTGCTGGTGAGGCTATCCAGATTTTGTGCAGAAGCCATTGCTTTTCTTGCTGCAGAAAACAAACTCACTGCAGCATTGTGCTTGTAGCTCGCTCACTGATTCAAATGTCGAGGCCCAAACCTCAAAGTGATTCTGACTTTCCTGCTGTCTTAGTCTGATTGATGTGAATGCCCCAACAAAATTGTCTATGCTTGGATTGCTCTTGTAAATCTCCCCCACTATGTATTTTCCAGTAAATATGAATCTTTCAGAAATTCAATTTGTACCTAAAATTGACTTCTGGACGGTACAATAAATAGACAAAAGGGGGAGTCATGGGCACCCGCATAGGCCCCAGCTATGCCTGTCTCTTTGTCGACTACATGGAAGAGTTCATCATCTGTAGTTACACTGGCACCACTCCCCACCTTTTCCTTCACTACATTGACGACTGCATCGACACCACCTCGAGCTCCCACGAGGAGGTTGAACAGTTCATCAACTTGACCAACACATTCCACCTCGACCTTAAATTCACCTGGACCATCTCAGACACCACCCTCCCCTTCCAGGACCTCTCCATCTCCATTAATGATGACCGATTTGACACTGACATTTTTTACAAGCCCACCGACTCCCAAAGCTACCTGGATTGCACCTCTTCCCACTATACTTCCTGTAAAAATGCTATCCCGTATTCCCACTTTCTCCGCCTCCACCGCATCTGCTCTCTGGAGGACCAGTTCCCCCACAGAACACACCAGATGGCTTCCTACTTTAAAAATTGCAATTTCCCTTCCCACATGGTTGATGATGCCCTCCAGCGCATCTCATCCACATGCTGCACCCTCGCCCTCGAACCCCATCCCTCCAACCACAACAAGGACAGAACCCCCGATCCTCACCTTCCACCCCACCAACATTGCATCATCCTCTGCCATTTCCGACACCTACAAACGGACCCCACCACTTTCCATAAAGATCGTTCCCTCCGCGACTCCCTCATTAGGTCCACCCTCCTCTCCCCGCACCTTCCCCTGCCACCGCAGGAATTGCAAAACCTGTGCCCACACCTCCCCCCTCCCTCACCTCCGTCCAAATCCCCAAAGGAGTCTTCGACATCCATCAAAGTTTCACCTGCACTTCCACAAATATCATTTACTGTATCTGTTGCTCCCGATGCAGTCTCCTCTACACTGGAGAGACAGGACGCCTACTCGCAGAGAGCTTCAGAGAACATCTCCGGGACATCCACACCAATCAACCCCACCACCTTGTGGCTGAACACTTCAACTCTCCCTCCCATTTTGTCAAGGACATACAGGTCCTGGACCTCCTCCATCTCCACACAGTAACCACCCGACGCCTGGAGGAAGAACACCTCATCTTCCACCTCGGGACCCTCCAATCCAATGGCATCAATGTGGATTTCACCAGTTTCCTCATTTTCCATCCCCCCACCTTATCCCAGTTCCAACCTTCCAACTAGGCACCGCCCTTGTGACCTGTCCGACCTGTCCATCTTCCTTTCCACCTATCTGCTCCACCCTGCCCTCTGACCTATCACCATTATTAACCCCACCTCCATCCACCTATCACACTCTCAGCTACCTTCCAGCCCCACCCCTCTCCCATTTACCTCTCCACCCACTTGGCTCCCAGCCTCATCCCTGATGAAGGGCTTTTACCCGAAATGTCGCTTCTCCTGCTCCTTGCATGCTGCCTGGCCTGCTGTGCTTTTCCAACAACACACTCTTGACTAATCTCCAGCATCTGCAGTCCTCACTTTTGCCTTATAAATATTTAATATTTATTGGCTTGAGAAGCAGTAACCATTGTGCTATTTTGCTTTGTTGCAGGCAGCATAAAGATGAGATATCTGGAGATATATTTGATATGTTACTGACTTTCACAGATTTCCTGGCCTTTAAAGAAATGTTTCTTGACTACAGGATGGTATGTATACTATACCTTGCTGTACTTTTCATATAGAATTAGACTATCATTAAACATTGACCTGCAGTGTACAGGAGGATTGAAGATGGTCTGTCCTGGACTGCAATTCAATTGATCTTGGTGACCATGGCTAAAGAGAAAAATGATCTCATAAAGTGTCCAGATTCAGCTCACTTTCTAATCATGGTAATGTGGATATTGTCCTTTTGTAGATATGAAAGCTAGGGTCTCAGGTCACTCTGTCGACACCTGCATCCTCAGAAAGGTCAGTGCAGCAGGCATCAACCTGATTCTAGGTGTGCCTTATTTGTTCACTAAACATTTTTCCTTGGATCGTTTGGCCAATTATGAAGATTTTTCTCTGAGATCTTTGTGCCCTCAAGACACAGCAGAGAGTTTCTACTTTTGTTATTCCTTGAAATTCTCCTTGTAATGTTTATATTTAATGTAGTCCTTTGTTGCATCGGTTTGGAGGTTGTACCTTTATGTGGAATGATATTGGAAAACCGCATTTATGGTTTTGTGAAAGGGAAATTGTGATTAACCAATTTACTGTTGTACTTTGAGTAAGTAATGTGCTATGGATAAAGGTGAGCAATGACTGTTCTTAACATAGACTTCCAAAAGACATTTGCTAAGTTGCCACATCAAAGGTTATTATGCAAAATAAAAATGCAGTGGCTAGCATATTGGCACGGATAGAAGACTAGCTGACCAGAAACGAACAATAGGCATATATAGATCTTTTTTCAGGTTGACAGGGATTTGTGCTGGGGTCTCAACTGTTTACAATTTATGAAAAAAGTGACTTGGATGAAGGAGTTAGTTGCCAAATTTACAGGTAGCGCAAAGGTGGTCGGAAGATGAACAATGAAGCAGTCATAAGGAGGCAACTTAAAGATGTAGATAGATAAGTGTACAGGCAGAGATCTTGCAAATATAGTGTGGGAAAGTGTCAGATCATCCATTTTGGCAGGAAGAATAAAGGATATTACCCAGTGGTGAAAGACGGAAGAGTGCTGAGATGTAGAAGGATCTGGGAGTTCTAATACATAAATTGCAAAAGGCTAGCATACAGATACAGCAAATAAAAGAAAAGTTAGAGAAGCCAATAGAATGTTGTAATTTATTCAGAGCGGAATTTAATACAAAATTGGGATGTTGTGTTTCAGTTATACAGAGAACTGGTGAGATTACATCTGGAATACTGGGTATTCCTTACTTAAGAAAGGATTTTAAATGCATTGGGGTCAGCTCAGCGAAGGTTCACCAGACTAGTGCCTGGGTTGACGTAAGAGAAAAGGTTGGGCAGTTTTGGCTTGTGTCTGCTAGAGTTCACAAGAGTAGGAGGCAAGTTGACTGAAATATACAAGATCCTGAGGGGTGGATGTGGAAAGGATATTTCCTCTTGAGGGCAAATCTAGAACAAGGAATTATTTTTTCGAAACAGATGAGTGAATGTTCTGTCTCCGAGGCTCATGAGTTTTTAGAACTCCTTGAAAATATGACTGATGCAGAGTTTGTGAATAATTTTAAGGCAGGGTTGGCTGGATTATTTTTAAGTTGAAACTTTATTGCTGGAACAGCACAGCAGGTCAGGCAGCATCCAGGGAACAGGAGATTCGACGTTTCGGGCACAGGCCCTTCTTCAGGAATGAGCAGAGAGTGTTCAGCAGGAGAAGATAAAAGGTAGGGAGGAGGGACTTGGAGGAGGGGCGTTGGAAATGTGATAGGTGGAAAGAGGTCAAGGTGAGGGTGATAGGTCGGAGTAGGATGGAGGCGGAGAGGTCAAGAAGAAGACTGCAGGTCAGGAAGGCGGTGCCGGGCTGGAGGGATTCGGCTGAGACAAGGTGGGGGGAGGGGGGATGAAGAAACTGGTGAAGTCCAAGTTCATCCCCTGTGGTTGGAGAGTTCCCAGTCGGAAGATAAGACGCTCCTCCTCCGAACGTCGCGTTGTTGTGGTTTGGCGGTGGATGAGTCCAATGACCTGCATATCCTCGGTGGAGTGGGAGGGGGAGTTGAAATGCTGTGCTACAGGGTGGTTGGGTTGGTTCGTCCGGGTGGCCCAGAGGTGCTCTCTGAATCGCTCCGCAAGTAGGCGGCCTGTCTCCCCAATATAGAGGAGGCCACACCGGCTGCAGCGGATGCAGTAGATGATGTGGGTGGAGGTGCAGGTGAATCTGTGGCGGATATGGAAGTTTCCTTTGGGGCCTTGGAGAGAAGTGAGGGGGGAGGTGTGGGCGCAAGTGTTGCACCTCCTGCGGTTGCAAGGGAAGGTGCCGGGAGTGGAGGTTGGGTCGGTGGGGGGTGTGGATCTGACAAGGGAGTCGCGGAGGGAGTGGTCTCTACGGAAAGCTGATAGGGGAGGGGAGGGAAATATATCCTTGGTGCTGGGGTCTGTTTGGAGGTGGCGGAAGTGACGGCGGATGATGCGCTGTACATGGAGATTGGTGGGGTGGTAGGTGAGGACCAGTGGGGTTCTGTCCTGGTGGCGGTTGGAGGGGCGGGGCTCAAGGGCGGAGGAGCGGGAAGTGGAGGAGATGCGGTGGAGGGCACCGTCGACCATGTCGGGGGGGGAAATTGCGGTCCTTGAAGAAGGAGGCCATCTGTGTTGTACGTATTTTGAACTGGTCCTCCTGGGAGCAGATGCGGCGGAGACGAAGGAATTGGGAGAATGGGATGGCGTTTTTACAGGGGGCAGGATGGGAGGAGGTGTAGTCCAGGTAGTTGTGGGAGTCGGTTGGTTTGTAGTAGATGTCCAGGTAGTTGTGGGACTCTCGTGGATTATTTTTAAGCAAGGGGATAAAAGAATACCAGCAGTTGGCAGGAATTTGAGGATACAGTGAGTTCAGCCATGACCTTACTGAATGATAGCACATGTGGAGAAACCAAAGAACTTCCTCTCACTCTTTGTTTGTATGATATCACCTTTGCTAAAGTATTTGCTAAGGCTACAGGATGTAGGAAATGCCTCCATTTTAGAATAAAGATCATTGGGTGACAGCTGTGCCTTAGTTAATAGTGCTCTCATGCCTGAGTCAAACACTGAACTCAAGTGCACAGAAGTCAGTGTTGACATTCCAATGCAGTACTACAGGTTTGTTGCAATGGGGGAGCTGCCATTTTTTTGGTGAGACATTAAACTGAAACTGTACCTGTTCTCTGAGATGAGCATAAACACTCTCATGTTACAATACTGAAGATGAGCTGGAGCATTTTCCCTGGTTCTGTAGCTAATATTCGCTTCTCAATTTTGGATCACAAAAAAAATTATCATTATCACAATGTTGTTGGTTGGGTTTAGCTGTGTACAAATTAGCCAGCTTGTTTCTTAGATTTTAACAGTGGTTATATTTCAAACTATTAGTGCTTTGCAATGATAAAGTGAAAGACACTATATGAATGCAAGTTTTTTTTTGCTTTAGAGTTGTGAGGTATCCATAACTTGCTTCTGTCCCTATGCCTCTAACCACCCATATGCTTCCAATAATTTCCTTGAAAACATGAATAAGGAAATACGGCCTTCCCTTTGAACTTTCCTTCTAAACAAATCATTCCTTCTAAACAAATCATTCCTTCTAAACAAATCATTCCTTCTAAACAAATCATCCCTTCTCAACAAATCATCTAATTTGATGAATATCAGCGAGGATGCTGGGAAAACACTCTGCTCTCATTTTTATGCTGACATGAAATCTTATATACTTGCCTGAGAGGGCACATAGGGGGTTCTGTTTATTTTGAAAGACAGCATCTCCTGGAGTTTACCGGGAAGTGTCAGCATAAATAATGTGCTCAGGTCTTCAGAATGCGACTTAAAGCCAACACCTTCTGAGCTGTGAGCAGTAGTATGACATATGTGACAAGGCTGGTTTGATTTCTCTAACCATAATCCTCTTACCCAGGTTTGCTTCCTCTCATTACTATCATCTTTGCCATGTTCCAGCTCTTGTGGTTTCCTGTGTCCTGGTAACTTAAGTTTTAAATGACCAGACCCTGCACTTTTTTATCTTTTTTACCTGAAACATCGATACTCACCAACTATGCTTGTACTTTGTGGTATTCTTTGTTCAAATTCCCACACCCTTAGCTCCTACCTATTTTTCAGGTGGCATCCACTGAATCCTGTTGTTGAACTGCATGCCTTCTCTTCCACTCCGACTGACTCTCCCAGAAATTAAGTATCTAATTTATACAGATTCCAACTGCACTGTTGTATGTCTATGTAGATTGGGAGAGCAGCATGAAGATTAACAAAATGTAGGGTTGCATTTATATTTGGCACATTTTATAGCCTCAAATCATCCCAGAGAATATTAGAACCAGTGGCATTCTTATGAAGTGTAATTACTATTGCAAGAAGCAATTCAGCGAATTTGTGCATAGCAAACTCGCACTAACAACATGATAATGATAGACAGTTTGTTTTAGAGATGTTGATGGAGGGATAAGTGTTGGCCAGGGAAAATTCACCCATTCTCCTTTGAAATAGAGGCAAAGGATCTTTTGTATCTGCCCAAGGCAGTGGATGAATATGATAGCTTTTAACAGTACATGAAGGATAGTTGTTGATCTTACTAGCTGTGGTGGTTTTTCAATTGAGATTAACATTATCTTCAATGTAAAGTGCTTCTCAATAATGTAGTTATGGAAAATAGAACTGATGATTGGTCATACCTATTAGAGAAACTTTTTTTCCATGTGATGATTAGCTGAGAAGGAAAAGAAATATATCTATATTTTAAAGAGGAAGGGGAATTGGACTAATTAATTTCTTATTTTGTTGAACATTATTCTGCTATGATTTCTGCATTGTAAAAGTCACAGTCAAATGTAAACGTGATGTTTAAATTTACTTCCATTTTCATTTGTCACCAATTTGAATACACACAATGATTTTTAAATATTTGTCTAATGACTTAAAAATAGGTTAATCTCCCTTCATGTAAACTATATTTACTTTTCAGGAAAAGGAAGGGCGTGGCCTTGACTTTAGTGGAGATCTCGTCGTGACTTCATTATCAAAGTCATCTCCAATACCTCAGTCTTCACCTTCTATGCAACCTTTCTAATAGTTTATTATACATGCTTGCAGTTCTGCATTACTCCTGTATGCTTGCATATACCAAGCACAATGATAAAGACATTTTGATATGTTACAGAATTCTCTAAGGAGCGTTATACAAGTACATTATAAAACCACGAAAAAAGGAATCGGTTCTAATATTTTAACGTTTTTTTAGATACTAAGCAATTTTATTTTTAACAGCATTTTCAAATGTAGGATAGAGTCATCCTAACCCTATTTTCAGGTATGCAAGCTATAATGAGCATTCACCTTACAAAGATTCTAGGAATACCTTTTATGTGGACGGCTTTAAGACCCATCTAGCATATATGCTTTTCCAGAACTCTTGACAGTTTATTATTAGAGGCACGGTTCACATGTCATTTTGACCTGCAGGCTTGTATATATATATAGTTTCCAAAATCAGAAACACTAATATCTTTTGGTTTTTGCCCCCATTGATACAGTTCAGGCAACTTCAAATTAGAGTAATTCTCAAAGTGGAAAATGGGATGTTTTATTTAAATATACAAAAACCTATGTCCGTGACTGTTGCTTTTCATCACATTCAGTACATACGGAACTGACATTGGTAACTTAAGTGCTTTAACCCTTCAAACATTAAAACATGTTCTTGAGTTAGGCCATTCCCATATGCTGGTAATTGGGTCAGAGATGCTACTTCAGCCTCTGTTAATACATGGGAACCTGTAAATATAGGTGAAATCGAATCAGGATTTTATATCTCCTCTGTGTTGGTGACTTCAGTTTGTGCTTTGGTTTGTTGCTGTTATCATAGGACGAATGTATTTCCTCAACAAAAGGTGAGAATTCCACAGGATAATGCATTGGTTGTAATGCAGTTAAGTAATATCTGTGATAATGTTGTACCTGCCACCAACACTATCTCAACTAGAGTATCCTGTAACTTATTTGACCTGGTTGTAAAAACAAATTTTGTAATATACATTTAAATAACCTGAGTTCTTTTATTACTTAAACCCTATTCATTCCATTGGCCGAATGGCCAAAACTAGAGATTTTGAATTTACATTCATAAACTGGACTAAATAGTCAACAGCTATAGTACTGTCACATTGAACAGTTAAGTGTAAGAACAAGGATCTTGTTGAAAGAATGCAGAGTATTATGGCTTTCCTAATGTGTACAAAAGTAAATTTATCAATTTAGCTCTTGTTTCACTGTGGGTTATGAAGTCATGCTTACTTTATTTTTCATATTTGTACATATTTTTATTCCTATGTATTTTAAATAAAAGATTGCTGAAATGCACTTTTGTAAGACAAGTATCAGTTTTGTTGTGTGACTAGATATTGGCATTGTATAGTAGACTTTTTATGTTACTGTTTGGAGAATAAGTCCTAGTTACCTACAACATGTAAATTCCACATACCACATTCATATAATAATAACGTTATGCAATTGATTGCATTACACATCCAATTATCTTTCATTCACAGCTTCTCATCTGTCTCCTGGCGATTTCATTGATCCTCAAGAAAATAGTGTCTGTGTCCAAGAACATCAAAAGTGCAATAATTGAAAAGCAGAATATGGCAGATGCTGATAATCTGAAGAGACGAGAAATTGTTGGAAATACTTGGATCACGCAGCATCTGTGAGGATTTGGTTTAACTTTTCTGGTCAACGACCTCATCAGAATTTGGACAAATTGGAGATGTTTTGAGCAAAGGGTAGGCTGGAAAAAGGGAGTGAAAAAAACAAGACAAGTTGTAAAGCAATTGAGCTATCTTAGAGACCAAAGGCAATGGTGATAGTGCAAGAAACAGATAAAGTACTTTAACGGCTACACTACTGCCTGCAAGCAAAACCGTAACAGGCAAAGAAACGAGTTCCAGAGGCATCTAATTGAAAGATGAGGCATTGTTCCTTGAGCTTATGTTGAGCTTTGTTGAACAATACAGCAGGTCAAGGACAGGGATTTGTGTGTGTAAGCCAGGTGGACAGTTAAAATGATAGGCTACTGGAATTTGGGGCTTATGCTTGCAGACTGAATGGATGTACTCTGCAAAACAGGTCTTACCTGTGAAGAGGAGACTACGTTGTAGGCAGGACATTGAAAGAAGTATGTTTGAATCATTGCTTCACTTGAAGGGAAGTTTGAGACCTTAGAGAGAGAGGAAGTAAAAGTTGCATTTGCAACAAACAAAAGTGAAGTCTTGGTTTGGATAGTAAAGATGGAGTCACTCAACTTTCTTATGACAAAAAAGATGCCAGTATCTTGTCAAATGCCAGCATTTTTAAAAATTTATTCGAGGCATGTGGGCATTGTGGGCTGGGCCATCATTTATTGCCCCTAGTTGCCCTTGAGAAGGTGATAATGAACTACCTTCTTGAACCCACATTGTCACATTATCCACAATGCCATTAGGGAGGGAATTCCAGGATTTTGACCCAGTGACAGTGAAGGGATGGCAACATGGCTCCAAGTCAGGGTGGTGAGTGGCTTTGAGGGGAACTTGCAGTTGGTGGTGTTCCCATGTATATGCTGCCTTTGTCCTTCTAGATGAAGTGTTCGTGGGTGTGGAAGGAGGATCTTTAATGAATTTATGCAAAGCACACAATGCAACTGAGTATCAATGCTGGAGGGAGTGGGGATGTTTGTGGACGTCATGCTCATCAAGTGGACTGCTCTGTGCTGGATGGTGTCAAGCTTCTGAAGTGTCGCTGGAGTTGCACCCGTCTCAACAAGTGGGGAGTATTCCATCACACTTCTGACTTGTGATGTGTGGCTAATGGATAGGCTTTGGGGAGTCAAGAGGTGAGTTACTTGCTATAGTAATACTAGCCTCTGACCTGCTCTTGTAACCAGTGTTTATGGTTGGTCCAGTTGCATTTCTGGTCAATGGTAAGCCTCCAGGATGTTGGTAATGGAGGATTCAGTGATGGTAACACCATTGATTGTTAAGTGGCAGTGTTTAGATTCTCTTGTTGGTGATGGTCATTACCTGGCATTTGTGTGGCACAAATGGTTCTTGCTACTTGTCAGCCTAACCATCTCCCTACGTGCCAAGTATGACTCCAACCAGTGGAGAGTTTGCTCCCAATAGGCATTAATTCCAGTTTTGCTAGGGCTCCTTGATACCACGCTCAGTCGACTGCAGCCTTGATGTCAAGGGTTGTCACTCCCCCCTCTCCCCTGGAATCCAGTTCTTTTGTCCATGTTTGAAGCAAGGCTGTGATGAGGTCAGGAGCTGAGTGGGCCTGGCAGAACCCAAACTGGGTGTCACTGAGCAGGTTATTGCTTGATAATATTGTTGATGACACCTTCCATCACTTTACTGAAGATCGAGAGTAGACAGATGGGTTGGTAACTGGCCGGGTTGGAGTTGTCCTGCTTTTTGTTTACAGGACGTACCTGGGCAATTTTCCACGTTGCTGGGGACTATACTGGAAAAATCGACGTTTCGGGCATGAACCCTTCTTCAGGAATGAACAGCTCATGCCCGAAATGTCAATTCTCCTGCTCCTTTGATGCTGCCTGACCTGCTGCACTTTTCCAGCAACATATTTTCAGCTCTGATCTCCAGCATCTGCAGTCCTCACTTCCTCCTACTATACTGGAAGAGCTTGGCTAGGGGAGCAGCAGGTTCTGGAGCACAAATCTTCAGTACTATTGTCAGGACCCATAGTCTTTGCAGTGCCTCCAACTGTTTCTTGATATTATGTGGAGTGAATCAAATTGGCTGCAGCTGGGTCTCTGTGATGTTGGCAACCATTGGGTGAAGCAGAGATGGATCATCCACTTGGCACTTTTCGCTGAAGATCACTGCGAATGCTTCAACCTTATCTTTTACACTGAAGTGATGGGCTCTTCCGTCATTGAGGATGGGCATGTTTGTGGAACCACCTTCTCCAGTGAGTTGTTTAATTGTCCACCACCATTCACGACTGGCTGTGGCAGGACTGCAGAACTTTGATTTGATCTGTTTGAGTTTGGGATCGCTCAGCTATATTTATCACTTGTTGCTTATCCTGTTTGGCATGCAAGTATTGGGTAGCTTCACCAGCTTGACATTCCATTTTTAGGTATGTCCAATGCTGCTCATGGCTTGCCCTCCTGCACTCTCCTTTGAACCAGGTTTGATTCCCTGGCTCGATGGTAATAGCTGAGTGGGGAATATGCCAGGTCACGTGATAACAGATTGTGCTGGAGTACAATTCTGTTGCTGTTGATGGTTCACAGTGCCTCATGGATGCTCAGTCTTAATTTGTTAGATCTGTGAGATGTCAGTTCCATTTAGCATGGTGATAGTGCCACTCAATACAATGGAGAGTATTCTTGATATGAAGATAGGATTTCAACTCCACAGGACTGTGCAGTGGTCACTGTCAGTACTTAAGTGTAGTTCAACATGGAGGAATATTGATTCATCAGCAGAGAGAGGAAGGTATGTGTAATCAGGAAGTTCCCTTGCCCATGTTTAACGTGAGGCTTCATGGTGTCCGGGCAATGTTAAGGACTCCCAGGGCAACTCCGTCCCAAATCATACCACTGTGCTGCCACAATGGGACAAGACATATCCAGGAACGATGCTGGTGAAGTCTGGGACATTGTCTGTAAGGTATGATTCCATGAATATGATTATGTCAGCTCTCCCAATTTTAGCACAAGACCCCAGATGTTAGTAAGGAGGATTTGTAAGGTTGAAAGGCTGTTTTTGCTGTTGTTTCTGGTGCCAAGATCAATGCCACATGGTCTGTTCAGTCTCACTTTGTTGAGACTTTGTACATATTGGTACAACTGAGTGGCTTGCTGGGCCATTTGAGGGCAGTTAAGAGTCAGCCACATTGCTGTGGGTCTGGAGTCACATGTAGGCCAGATCAATTAAGAATGGCTGATTTCCTTCCCTGGAGGTCTTTTTTTTGCCGTGATTAAAAGTCATTTTAATGAAGAAATCTAATTACAAACTCACACTGCCTTTTTGGCATAGTTAAAAACTAACAGCAATCATCTAGGCCTCACCTTGGCCCACAGTGCCTCCCTGTGGGAACATGGGTAAACTGCAGACTTAATTACTTACAGAATCCCTGCATTGTGTTAAAATTATTGAACATCTTTTAAATATTCAGATATTCCCATTCATGAATTTACTCAAGAACTGCATGATTGAGATCTGTCCTCATCACCCAGACTTCACTTTCTCTGAAGAAAAAAACAAGAACATTATAGAACTGTCACTTTTTATGGTTTACATAAGAAACAAACTTGTCCACTTTTAAATATATCTTAGAAAAAGTTGAGTAGCCATGAAGAGGAGCCTTAATTTAAACTGGTGACTTAAGTCATCATTGCAGCACCTCAGACAAACTGAAACAGTTAGACAATTTCAGATGGTAAGTCAACATTGTTTCCTAGTCCTTTTTGAAGGAGGTGCATCTCTATCTCCTTTATCAGGTGGTTCGTCTTCACTGTCATCTTCATCGGCAGTGCTGGAGGCCAGGCTTTCCGGGCAGGTCTGCCCTTGCTTCCTTGGAGGTCATTAATGGTCATCAATAGTTTCTCAATTTGAGGTTTTTTTTAATTCAAATTCATAATTTGCTGTAACAGGTTTCAAACCCAGGTCCTCAGAACATTAGCTGAGTTTCTGGCTTCATAGTCTCGCAGTAATACCACTACGTCATAGCCTACTCACATTGACATGGTCCATAAGCCTAGCCTTACACTTTTGGAGATACTGCTGAAAGTCAGTTCTTTCGATAAGTCTAGGATACAACATAGCCATCAGATCAGAGTACCACCCAAATCAGGATGCCAGTGCTGTAAGACATTACCTAAGCATGTCTAAAGTCTGGGTTTGTATAAACATTGCTTACTTTAACTAGCAGAGAAAAAATACAGCTATTGGTGAGGAATTGTAAAATACAGTTTGAAAGCATGCAGATCTTTAGTTTCTTCCTTTATGGCCTCACCTGCTATCATAGTTCAGGTTGGCAGAATAGGTCAGTAGGAACTATTGATATCTTTATGGTTACTAGCCTTGTGAGCAGCCAATACATTATATTCTATTGTATTTATTAAAGATTGGTACTATCAGTTTTCCTAGGCCAGTGAGGGAAACATTTTTTTGCTCGACAGTACTTTGGTGAAATGACTGAAATAGCTATATTATTTCTATTCCCCACCATCAATATCAGTTCATAAGCATATGTACATTATTTAAAATGAAAAATGTTTAATTCACCGCACCCTTGAGTATATTGTTTACAGTCTCTGAATTGTTCAACCTATGTTGTTTCTATAGCTATGTCTAACCTGCTATCATGCTTTGGTTGCACTGATTTCTCTAACATCTTGTCCTTTACTCCAGCACAGGCAGGCCCCTCACATTTAGGGCCTTCTAGACTCTCTCTAGTCCATCTTTTGGCTTCAGTTTGTAGCAATCCAAATGCCTGAGTGTCTTCGATTGTGCTGCTGGGAAATGCCTTGGAGTGTACTTCTGTGCTGCATTAAAAAAAGGGCAAGGTCAGGTGGCACATTTTGAAGTAAAATCATTGCTGCTATAAATACAATGGTTTTAGACTCTAAGCTATCAGAAACCCAAATCTATTTTGGAATATTGCCACTGCAATCTTTGCACAGTTTAATTTTTCTTCCCCATTGCGCTATATTAAGTTTTGTAGAGCCGTACACTTTAGTGATACAGACAAAAATTGTTCATTTTCTGTCCTGCTGAACCCCACAAAAATCAATCCATCTCCTCCAGCCCTCTAAACCCCCCCCCCCCCCAACACTATATTCTCATTGTTCCTCTGGCTCTGGTCTACTTTCTAATGCTTTCCTCATCCCAACATTTCCAGGCATGGCTTCACCCCCAGAGCCTCATGTTCTGGACTCCCTCCCTTAACCCATCCTCTTCATCTCCCTCTCCTTTCAAGACTCTGCTTTGACCAACCTGTTTATGCTTCTGTCTTTTTAGGGAGGGACTTGGACATTTTGTTTTCAGATTAAGCACCTTGGTTTGTTTCATTTTATTTTGAATAATACCAAATATCCAAAAGAGTTTGTATTCTGCTGTGGCTGATGTTTCCTGAGCCACATGTCAACCATAGATTAGGGTCAGGCACCGTGGCGCACTGAAACTTTGAATTTCTTCTCAGGTACCTCCACTATAGAAGAGATCAGCACCTCAGCAGTACTTCAGAACCCTTGCCCCTCTGTCTCCTCCCAATCCCACCTCATCTTGCCTCCCTACACCCAACAGTCTTGACTTTAAACATTAGAACTCCAATGCACTTGAACTGTATTTACTGTCATCAGTGGTTTAATGATAGCACTAAGAACAATAAACATGATCCAATCTTTGTATGAAGTTCACAGTAGTTTTAATTCCTTTAAACTACTTCCTAGAGCGAGTAGAGTCATAGAGATGTACAGCACAGAAACAGACCATTCAGTCCAACCCATCTATGCCAACCCGATATCCCAACCCAATCTAGTCCCACCTACCAACACCTGGTCCATTTCTCTCCAAACCCTTCCTATTCATATACCCATCCAGGTGGGTTTTAAATCTTGCAATTGTACCAGCCTCCTCCACTTTCTCTGGCAGCTCATTCCATACACGTACCACCCTCTGCGTGAAAAAGTTGTCCCTTTGGTCTCTTTTATACCTTTCCCCCTCTCACCCTAAACCTATGCACTCCAGTTCTGGACTCCCCAACCCCAGGGAAAAGACTTTTTCTATTTACCATATCTATGCCACTTATGATTTTATAAATCGCTATACAGTCACCCCTCAGCCTCCAATACTCCAGGGAAAACAGCCCTAGCCTATTCAACCTCTCCCTACAGCTCAAATCCTCCAACCCTGACAACATCCTTGTACATCTTTTCTGAACACTTTCAAGTTTCACAACATCTTTCCGATAGGAAGGAGACCAGAATTGCACAGTGGCCTAACCAATGTAGTGTGCAGCCACAACATGCCCTCCCAGCTCCTGTACTCAATCCTCTGTCCAATAAAGGAAAACATACCAAACACCGCCTTCACTATCCTATCTATCTGTGACTCCACCTTCAAGGAGCTATGAACCTGCACTCCAAGGTCACTTTGTTCAGCAACACTCCCTAGGACCTTACCATTAAGTCCTGCTAAGATTTGCTTTCCCAAAATGCAGCACCTCACATTTATCTAAATTAAACTCCATCTGCCACTTTTCAGCCCACTGGTCCATCTGATCAAGATCCTGTTGTAATCTGAGGTAATCCTCTTTGCTGCCCACTACACCTCCAATTTTGGTGTCATCTGCAAACTTACTAACTGCACCCCTTATGCTCACATCAAATCATGTATATAGATGACAAAAAGTAGTGGACCCAGCATTGATCCTTGTGGCACTCCACTGGTCACAGGCCTCCAGTCTGAAAAGCAACTCTCCACCACCACCCTCTTGTCTTCTACCTTTGAGCCAGTTCTGTATCCAAATGGCTAGTTCTCCCTGTACTCCATGAAATCTAACCTTGCTAACCAGTTTCCTATGGGGAACTTTGTCAAACACCTTACTGAAGTTCATGTAGATCATATGTACTGCTCTGCCCTCATCAATCCTCTTTGTTACTTCTTCAAAAAAACTCAAATTTGTGAGACATGATTTCCCACGTACAAAGCCATGTTGACTGGCTCTTGCCTTTCCAAATGTACATGTCCTTCAGGATTCCCTCCAATAACTTACCCACCACTGACATCAGGCACACTGGTCTATAGTTCCCTGGCTTGTCCTTACCTACTTTCGTAAACAGTGGCACCACATTAGCCCTCTTCCGTCTTCCAGCACCTCACCTGTGACTATCGATGATACAAATATCTCAGCAAGGGGTCTAGCAATCACTTCCCTAGCTTCGCACAGAATTCTAGGGTACACCTGATCAGGTCCTGGGGATTTATCCACTTTTATGTGTTTAAGACATCCAGCACTTCCTCTGTAATATGTAATTTTTTCAAGATGTCACCAACTATATCCCTACATTCTATATCTTTCATGTACTTTTCCACAGTAAATACTGATGCAAAATTCTTGTTTAGTATCTCTCCCATCTCCTGTGCCTCCACACAAAGGCCACCTTGCTAATCTTTGAGGGGCCATATTCTCTATTAGTTACCCTTGTGTCCTTAATGTATTTGTAAAAACCTTTTGGATTCTCCTTAACTCTATTTGCCAAAGCTATCTCACGTTCCCTTTTTGCCCTCCTGATTTTTTTCAAGTATACTCCTACTTCCTTTATACTCTAAGGATTCACTTGATCTATCCTGTCTATACCTGACATATGCTTCCTTCTTTTTCTTAACCAAACCCTCAATTTCTTTAGTCATCCAGCATTCCCTATACCTACCAGCCTTCCCTTTCACCCTAACAGGAATATACTTTCTCTGGACTCTCATTATCTCATTTCTGAAGGCTTCCCATTTTCCAGCCGTCCCTTTATCTGTGCCCAGCTTTTGAAAGTGCTTACCTAATGCCGTCAAAATTGGCCTTTCTCCAATTTAGAACTTCAACTTTTTGATCTGGTCTATCCTTTTCCATCATTATTTTAAAACTAATAGAATTATGGTCGCTGGCCTCAAAGTGCTCCCCCACTGACACCTCAGTCACCTGCCCTGCCTTATTTCCCAAGAATAGGTCAAGTTTTGCACCTTCTCTAGTAGGTACATCCACATACTGAATCAGAAAATGTTCTTGTACACACAAATTCCTCAGTCTCTGTAGTTCACACCTCCAGACTAATTGATAAACCGAGTGTGATTAAAGCAGTTTGTTCAGTGACAGTAAATGGGTTTGGCATTGGAAAGTTCTCATTCTCAGGGACTTGGAAGATCAGTTTGAAAAACCTGCATTTTACCTCTTTGTGATACAAGTATTGTATTACGTACTTAATTGGAAATACTTCTGTGCAGCATTAAGGAGGGCAAGGTTAGGAGTCACTATACACCAGGTTATAATCTGACAGGTTTGTTTGAAATCACAAGCTTTTGAAACACTGCTCCTTCATCAGATGGAATGACAACGAGGTAGTTCTCCAAAAGCTTGAGAATTCAAACAAACCTGTTAGACTATAACTTGGTGTCATATGACTTATGACATTCTCCATCCCAGCTCAACATCAACATCTCCACACCTTGTTTTATGTAACTATGCTTTTTAATGGAGTAATTGAGAAATGAGAGACTACAATGTACAGAAGTAGGTTCACAATTTTGCAGATCAGATCAAAATTTGAAGTAAGATCTTTCAAATTTAATTGCAGTTGGGAAGTCATTCATCAAAACACAGCAAGTTGCAACAGGAGTTTCTCATAAGCATTTTCTAATCAACCTGTTCAGCGATATTATGTACTTCTAGAGGTGTTGCGATCGGAACTCTGGCCTCCTGGGTGAGGGGGTAGCGAACTTTCCCACAAGAATCAAACTCTTCAATGTTATGACATCTCTAGAGTAGGTAGGACTTGAACCGCAGCCTTCAGGACCAGAGGTAGGGACACCACCACTGTGCCACAAGATCCTTTGAAAAAGATTTGAAATAAATTACCCTCACCAATGGAATAGATAGCACACTTTTAGGATAGAAGGTTGTATTCATCTACACCTGGGCTCAGCAGCTTTGGATGAGGGAAGAGAAAATTGATCAGGGCTCCCATTCCTGATCCAGTGACCTTTGTTCAAAACTGAAGGAAAGAAATTCTTGTGGACTGTTTTAGATCATACCCTGCAGTTAAGTTTCACAGCTTGTATTTATAAACAGCCCACCCAGTAGAGTTTCAGCCCCATCACCATACCCCATAGTGTAGTCAATCATAGGAAAAAGGGAACAAAGTCAACAAGATTTTAGTTTTGATCAACACAAAACAACACAACCACAGGTTTGTGGCAATTTTTTTATTAGAACGTTGTGACATTAAAAGTCATAAACAAATGAGAAATTTTATACATTAGATATAATTCAGGAAGTTATTTACAAACAATGTCAGTGCACTATTTTTTAAAAAATGTTTTAGATAGTTGTGTTAATTAGAATCAATATACTGCAGAAACCACAAATGTTTTAGGTTTTGAAACTAACAAACAAAATGCAGTAAAACAAATTGTAAATATATAAGACACATACTGGAGTAGGTACATTTTTATAATACTAGGAGCACTTGAACAAAATTACAGCTGATCTGTCCAAATGAGGACTGCTTTGAAATAGTAATTTCTCATGTTGATCAAGTTCCCACATTTTGAAGTAAAATCATTGCTGCTATAAATAAACCAATAGAGTCTAATGGTTTTAGACTCTAAACTAGCAGAAACCCAAATCTATTTTGGAATATCGTTATTGCAATCTTTGCACAATTTAATTTTTCTTCCCCATTGCCCAATATTAAGTTTTGGAATTGCAGTGTGCACACTTGCAGAGCCATACACTTTAGTGATACAGACAAAAATTGTTCATTTTCTGTCTTGTTGTACCCCACAAAAATCAATCCATCTCCTCCAGCCCTCTAAACCCTCCCCCTCCCCCATATTCTCATTGTTCCTCTGGCTCTGGTCTACTTTCTAATGCTTTCCTCATCCCAACATTTCCAGGTATGGCTTCACCCCCAGGGCCTCATGTTCTGGACTCCCTCCCTTAACCCATCCTCTTCATCTCCCTCTCCTTTCAAGACTCTGCTTTGACCAACCTGGTTATGCTTCTGTCTTGTTGTTTTCAATTAAGCACCTTGGTTTGTTTCATTTTATTTTTGAATGATACCAAATATCCAAAAGAGTTTGTATTCTGCTGTGGCTGATGTTTCCTGAGCCACATGTCAACCATAGATTAGGGTCAGGCACCCAGCTCCATGGCGCACTGAAACTTTGAATTTCTCCTCAGGTACCTCCACTATAGAAGAGATCAGCACCTCAGCAGTACTTTAGAACCCTTGCCCCTCTGTGTCCTCCAATCCCACCTCATCTTGCCTCCCTACACCCAACAGTCTTGACTTTAAACATTAGAACTCCAATGCACTTGAACTGTATTTACTGTCATCAGTGGTTTAATGATAGCACCAAGAACAATAAGTGTGATCCAAACCTGTGTGAAGTTCATAATAGCTTTAATTCCTTTAACACTAATTTCTAGAGTGAATAGAATCTCTGTAGTTCACACCTCCAAACTAATGGATAAACAGTGTGATTAAAGCAGTTTGTTCAGTGACAGTAAATGGCTCTGGTGTTGGAAAATTTTGCATTCTGGAGGGACTTGGAAGATCAATTTGAAAAACCTGCATTTTACTTCTTGATGATACAAGTATCTTTGAATTGTACTGCATACTTGATGGCAAATATTCCTCACATTTTGTAGAAGGTACAGTTGGATTTTCAATCTCCACCCACTCTAGACAGTGTTGCCAATCTGATATTCCACTTTATCTGTGAAGTTACAATACTGGGCACTGGCAGACCGTGTCGCCATGGCCTACCAACACTAATATAAAATAGCAAGTGTTACCAGATGGTGATCAGGATCAGTTAGGGTTCCCCATCCCCCCCCAGCTCAAGTGTATCTGCCCTAGATAAGCAAACTCAGATCCAGCCAATCAGGTCCAGTCAAGCACTACACCATCTTTATCCAATTTGGAGTAGTCAAATGTACATTATGCCTTAAAGATGTTTAAACAGCACTCAGGACTACTGCACAAGTAAATTCTCCAAAATGCAGGTGATGCAATTCACTTCCATGCAGTTTGATTACACATCATATAAATGCTTCATGTAAAAGACAAAACTGGTGATATTATTAGTGAAATATTATAACAGGGCAAACATTATCAAAAAGTCAAAAATCGAAAACAAAAACAAGATGGTGTATTCTGCTCCTTAGTATCTGCAGTGTATTTAAAGACTGTAACCAACCTCAATGAAGAGCTGGAAATGGAGATGTTTTTGGAGATCGCTGGGACAGCACAATCTGTTTTATTTAAATAAAAGTGTATAGCAGAATATGTTGTCACCTCCAGCTTGATTCAAAACTCTTATGCTGAATTACTTCCAGTTGCCTGACTTGTTGCTGCATTGCTACCCTGTCCTCGCATTGACAGGAAACAGAGGAAAGTACTTATCCCATACGATATCATCACCACACCTGCAAAGAACTGAGGAAAAACAGATCATTAGACCCAGCAGCATAGAAAACAGATTTCCCTTCTCCACCACTCCCCAGAAGCTGCTGACACGCTGGAAGGCAAGTGAAGCAAGCGGGGGAATAGAATTAAGATCACTTTTCAGTGATTGACTCATATGGTAAAATGAATAGGTCTTAACAGCACATTTAGGATTATTTACTATTTCAGTTGTATGAGAAACTATAGTTGCAACCATTATAAAAAAGTGTATAACCTTATAGTGTATCTGCACTTTTCAACAGGTACATTTAGAACAATTATGCTCTGTATTAAAATTTCTAAAGTTCAGCTTTTTACTTTGGGGATTAAAAAAACCAAGCAGATACCATGTCTCAGTTTTTTTTTCATATTACTGTTCTGACTGGAAAATGACACACAAACTGTTGCCCCTCAGTGGGCAAGAAAGAACAGAATCTTGAAATTAGAATCAGCTTATTAGGAGTGAAATCAAAAAGCATTCCCCACCCCTGCCCCTGCCAAAGAATATTGGAAATCTAGACTTCTTCCACTGAGAAGGCAGTCAGTGTCCAGTCCATTGAGATTTTCAAGGCTGAACCTCAACAGACTTTTCTTGGAAAGTGTACTGAAGGATATGGATCAAAAGCTGGTAAATAGAGTGAAGGTACAAATCAGTAATAGTCCACCAAATGTGAAGCACTCTGTGCTAAATAGAGAGTTCGTGCTCCTATGTTCCTCAAATACATACACCTCTCAGACTAGGATCATGATCATTCCTGAACTTATATAGAAACTTTGTGGTTACTGTGCAAGACAACATTAGTTCAAGGGTAACAAATCCTCAAATTTTCAGGCCAAAATGGCACATTTAAGGGGATATTTATCTTAGAAAGAAGTTCAGTTTTAGCAACGAGCAATCTTTGATTTCAAAATTCAATTGAACATGAAAACTTAAATCATCTAATGAAGGAGGAATCATGTATATTTGCTAAATGTAGCACAACATCACTTTACTAAAAATAGACTAATGACTGTTAAATCAACCGCAAAATTATTTCTGTAGTGATCAAGTTTCTACAGGCTTTGCTGCTTCACATGGTTGGTACAAAGGACATTATACAACTTGAATCTTGATACAAGAGGGAATACTCAATTCCCTGCAAGTCTTGTGACTGGTCCCTGCTGACAATAGAAACCAGAAAAAAAAACAGCTGTTATTTGCTGTTCAATTTGAACAGCTTTATAAAAACAGAGCCATTAAAAATAACAAGCAAGATTGTTATAACAAACAAGGAAATGTACTGTTTATCCTATTATCAAGATTAATAAGATTTATTTCATTACTGTTCATGTCAGATTTTAACATTTTGAACATTAATAAATTAAAACACCAATCACATTAAACAATAAAAGCCAAAATTTAAAATACATGTATACACTCACCGCAGCAGCTGCTCTGTTGTTGTATCTGTAAGTCCCTTTAAGAGATGTTGGGTCAACAGATGATGCATTGGTAATGAAGGCGGTTAAGTACAGAACTGTAGCACCCAAGTTAAAGTACAGACACTGCAGAATGAAGGTAAAACAGGTTCTCACAAGCTGCAGGTCACTACAGTATATTTAAAAGAATCTTGAATCGACTAGGAATATCTGTGTATTGTCACAAATGTAATCAAATATGCATTCGACAAGCCCCTTCCCAAACACACTGCTTTAAAGGGAAAGAGAATTAAGGATTTAAAATCCTGGGGCATGTTGCCATTTAGTAAATTCCAGCTATGAGAATTTTTAGAATTTTACAGGAGGAATGAGGCCAATTGACCTATTTTGTCTGTATTAGCTCTCAGAAGTTACCCATCTCACTCCCATTCTCCAGCACTCTCTCCATAGCCTCTAACTTAACTTTTCAATCTATAACCAGCTCTCTTTTGAAATCTCCTCAGAGTCACACCACATGGAAACAGACCCCTCGGTCCAATCAATCAATGCCGACCACATTCCCAAACTAAACTGGTCTCACCTGCCTGATCCATATCCCTCCAAACATTTCTTGTACTTATCCAAATATCTTTAAACATTGTAACTGTCCGCACATCCACCGCTTCCTCTGGAAGCTCATTCCACATATGAACTACTGCAAAAAATTTGCCCCTTGCTGGGTTTTTTTATATAAAAACAAAGACATCTCTCTGTCTCTCACCTTAAAAATGTCCCCAGTCTTAAAATCCTCCACTCTGGGTTTCTGTATTCCATAACACTAACCAAGGCCCTACTTTTAAATTGTACGAGTTCTACCTCCTTGGTTTAACAAAATGCAATACCTCACATTTATCCAAGTTAAATGGATAAATATGGCGCGGTGGCTCAGTGGTTACCACTGCTGCCTCACAGCACCAGGGTCCCAGGTTCAATTCCAGCTTTGGGCGACAGTCTGTGTGGAGTTTGCACATTCTCCCAGTGTCTATGCTGGTTTCTTCTGGGTGCTCCGGTTTCCTCCCACAGTCCAAAGATGTGCAGGTGAACTGGCCATGCTAAATTGCCCATAATGTTAGGTGCATTAGTCAGAGGGAAATGAGTCTGGGTGGGTTACTCTTCAGAGGGTTGACGTGGACTAGTTGGGCCAAAGGGCTTATTTCCACACTGGAGGAAATCTAAGCTAATTAAAACTCCATCTGCCATTGACTTAATTGATCAAGATCTTTGTAATCTTAGATAACCTACTTCATCGTCCACTATACCACAACCTTACATGCCTCCTATCTTTCCATCCAAATCAGTAATATAAAGGAGACACAAAAGTGAACCCAGGACTGATTCCTATGGAACATTGCTGGTCACAAGCCTCTTTCATCAAATCCAGAATTAAAAAGATACAAGCCAAAGTCTGAAATTTTCCACAATGAAAGCTAACTCTCAGAATCCAAGCTGGATAAGATTCGGTGAAGCTGTAATCCCAGTGAGGTTAACACATGTTGAAGGATCATTCTGGAACATTCCAAACTTGGGCCCTTTGAATCACAGTCAAAAAGCACAGCCGGTCAGGCAGCATCCAAGGAGCAGCAGAGTCAATGTTGAGTCACAATCTGGCATGGGGTTATAACTATTATGAAGTCTCTCCACAATACAGGGTCAGCTTCTCCAAGCACAAGTGTTAGGTACTCTGAGAATCTGCCCTTATTACAAAAAGGACAAAAAAAAAATACTTATATGGTTTGACATTCTGTACTAAGTATTAAATAACTTGCCAACAACTCAAACTGGACAGATGAATGATGTGATATTTAAAGGCCTTGACATACAGTGCAGGACGCAATTGGGAGTATTTTAAAAATGTTGACATTTCAATGTGCCCCATTTGAGTGTTTTTTTGTGTCATGATGCATGTTTTCAGTTACAAAATTTCAGGATCAGCATTCTGTTGATATGATAAACATAACAGAGCAGTACAGGCCCTTCTGCCCTCGATGTTGCGCCAACCTGTGAAACCAATCTGATGCCCTCCAACCTACACTATTCTATTTTCATCCATATGAATATCCAATAACCATTTAAATGCCCTTAAAGTTGGGCGGGTCTACTATTAGATTAGATTACATTACATTACAGTGTGGAAACAGGCCCTTCGGCCCAACAAGTCCACACCGACCCGCCGAAGCGCAACCCACCCATACCCCTACTTTTACCCTTTACCTAACACTACGGGCAATTTAGCATGGCCAATTCACCTTACCTGCACATCTTTGGACTGTGGGAGGAAACCGGAGCACCCGGAGGAATCCCACGCTGCCACGGGGAGAACATGCAAACTCCACACAGTCAGTCGCCTGAGACGGGAATTGAACCCGGGTCTCTGGCGCTGTGAGGCAGCAGCGCTAACCACTGTGCCACCGTGCCACCCACAATTGTTGCAGGCAGTGCGTCCCATACCCTTACTACTATCGGAGTAAAGAAACTGATTCTGATATCTGTCCCATATCTATCACCCCTCAATTAAAGCTATGCCCCCTCGTGCTGGCCATCACCAGAGGAAAAAGGTTCTCACTGTCCACCTGATGTAACCCTCCGATTATCTTATAAGTCACCTCTCAACCTTCTCTCCAATGAAAACAGCCTCAAGTCCCTCAGCCTTTCCTCAAAAGACCGGCCCTCCATACCAGGCAACATCCTAGAAAATCTCTTCTGAACCCTTTAAGCTTTCACATCCTTCCTGTAATGCGGTGACCAAAACTATACGCAATACTCTACGTGCGGCCGTGCCAGAAGTTTTGTACAGCTGCAGCATGACCCCATGGTTCCAAACCTCAATACCTCTACCAAAAAAAGCTAGCACACCTTGTGCTTTCTTAACAAACCTATCAACCTGGGTGGCAACTTTCAGGTATCTACGTACCTGGATACAGATCACTCTGCTCATCTACACAACAAGAATCTTACCATTAGCTCAGTACTCTGCATTCTTGTTGCTCCTTCAAAAGTGAATTACCTCACACGTTTCCACATTAAACTCCATTTGCCACCTCTTAGCCCAGCTCTGCAGCTTATCTACATCCCACTATAACCTACAACATCCTTCATCACTAAACACAACTCAACCGACCTTCGTGTTATCTGCAAATTTACTAACCTATCCTCTACGCCCTCATCCAGGTCATTTATAAAAACAGATCCTTGCCATACACCACTGGTAAGTGAACTCCAGGCTGAACATTTCCCATCAATCACCACCCTCGGTCTTCTTTCAGCTCACCAAATTCTAATCCAAACCGCTAAATCACCCTCAATCCCATGCCTCCATATTTTCTGCAATAGCCTACCGTGGGGAACCTTATCAAACGCCTTACTGAAATCCATACACACCACATCGACCGCTTTACCTTCATCCACCTATTTGGTCACCTTCTTAAAGAACTCTAAGGTTTGTGAAGCACAACCTACCCTTCACAAAACTGTGTTGATTATCCCCAATCAACCTATTCCTCTCAAGATGATTATAAATCCTCTTATAACCTTTTCCAACACTTCACCCACAACCCAAGAAAGGCTCACTGGTCTGTAATTACCAGGGTTATCTCTACCCCCTTTCTTGAACAAGGGGACAACATTTGCTATCCTCCAGTCTTCTGGTACTACTCTTGTAGACAATGATGACAAAGATCAAGCCAAAGGCTCTGCAATCTCCTCCTTGGCTTCCCAGAGAATCCTAGGATAAATCCCATCCAGCCCAGAGGACTTATTTTCACACTTTCCAGAATGAAAGTCTTTTACATTGAAATAAATGCAGTCTAATTTGTCAGTTCCATCTTGTTCTCTGCCTTGCTCTTGCCTGCATTGACTGCTTGACTTTTCAACTGTACTGGCCCCAGACTTCTCTCTTTCTTGCTAACTTTTCTGGTTCACTCCACTCCCTTAGTGGGTTAACGTCTCCAGAGTAGCACTAGCAAATCTCCATGCCAGTATATTAGTCTCCTTCCAATTCAGATGCAATCCGTCCTCCTTTTGTAGGTCAATTCTACCCCAGAAGAGATTCCAGTGATCCAAACAGGTGAATCCTTTTCCCTTGTACCAGCTTCTCAGCCACGCATTCATCTGCTCTATCCTGCTATTCCTACTCTCACTAGCACGTGGCACCGGGAGTAATCCAGATATTACTACCCTTTAGTACCTACTTTTTAAACCTCCTGCCTAAATTTCCTACATTCTCTCAGCAGGACTGCATGCTTTTCTCTTCCTATGTCGCTGGTCATAGATACATTGAGTATATTTTGCACCCTCTGAGACATCCTTGGCCCTGGCACAAGGGAGGCAAATACACCATGTCTGACTGTCAGCTGCAAAAATGTCAATCTGTGCCCCCTGACCCCACTGAGTCCTTCATCACAAATCAATTGGTTAGAACCCAACATACCCCTCTTTACAGTACAGCCAATCATAGTACCAGTAACATGGCTGTCAGTGCTACATTCCCCCGAGAGTCTATAATCCTTGTATTCTCCGTAGCAGCATACTTTTTATTTTTGAGATGGGTATCATCACAGGAGACTCCTGGACTACCAGCCTCCCTTTCCTAAAGGTAACACATCTACGCAGCTTTTCCTGCAGCATCCTACCCTACTGACAGAGGATAGGAACAGGAGATGACCATTCAAGCCTGCTCCACCATTCATCGCGATCATGGCTGATCGTCCAACTCAATAGCCTAATCCTGCTTTCTTCCCATTACCTTTGATCCCATTCGCCCCAACTGCTATATCTAGCCACATCTCGAATACGTTAAATGTTTTGGCATCAGCTACTTCCTGTGGTTATGAATTCCACAGGCTCACCACTCTTTGGGTGAAGAAAGGTCTCATCTCTGTCTGAAATGATCCACCCAGAATCCTCAGACTGTGAGCTCTGATCCTGAAGGATGGACTTTCAGGAACATCCTCGCTGCATCTACCCTATCCAGATGGTTAGGATTTTCTAAGCCTCAATGCAGATACCCCCACTGCACCCCCCCTCCCCCCACTTGTGTAAACACCAGTGAAAACAATCGTCGGTCAGTCAGGTCAGTCAGGTCAGTCAGGTCAGTCAGGTCAGTCAGGTCAGTCAGGTCAGTCAGGTCAGTCAGTCTCTCTTCATACGTCAGTCCCACCATCCCTGGGATCAGCCCGGTGAACCTTTGCTGCACTCCCCTGAGTGTAAGAGCATCCTTCCTCAGAAAAGGAGGCCAAAAACTGCACACAATATTCTAGGTGTGGCCTCACCAAGGCCCTGTATAACTGCAGCAACTGCAGCTGCTCGAAACCTCTCCCAATGAAGGCCAACATACTATTTGCCTTCTTTCCTGCCTGCTGCACCTGCATGCCCACTTTCAGTGACACCCAGGTCCTGCTGCACTCTCCCCTTCCCAATTTACAGCCAGCCATTCAGGTAGTAATCCGCCTTCTTGTTTTTGCTTCCAAAGTGAATAACCTCAGATTTATTAAAATTAAACTGCACCTGCCATTGCTTTGCCCACTCTGTCCAGATCATGCTGAAGGATCTCTGCGTTCTTGTCACAGTGCACCCTCCCACCCAACTTAGTACCATGGTGGGGGGGGGGGGGGGGGGGTGGAGAAAGAGACATAAGCCGGAAACAAACTCATCCACTGGAAAAAAAATCTTCATGAATGCGATTGATTTAATCTTAAAACACAGTTTGGAGATATCTAAGACTCTAATTCATTTAGTTGGAAATGTGGGGAGGTCTTGAGAGTGTTCTTTGGGAGAATACTTGCCAGAGCTGCAGAGGTTATAAAAACTTATTTCCCTTGTCCTGAAGTCCCCATGTCCATCTAATAACTCCTTTATTAAGGCCACTTACTATGATCAGCCAATCTTATATTCTCTATACTGTACATAGTATTTTAAACTATAGCCAGAGAACAATTGCTATAATAAAGGCAACAGTCTTTCAACCAGACCAGAATGGGAGAAAGCAAACAAGTTTATGCTTTCTTCCCACAGATGCTGCTAGACCAGCTGAGTTTTGCCAGGAACTTCTGTGTTTGTTACCAAGGAATGCAGTCAAAATGAGAATGCACCATCTGGAGCCAAGGTTTTGCTCTGTTACCTAAAAGGCAGGAAACTCCTTTGAGCATCAAACACCACAATACAAAGATAAACAAATTTAGCAACGCATTTTGGGTAATGCATGATAAACCAGAGAACAGGCAACAAAATCCTTTATGATAAAAAGGTGAAAAAACATTTTGCTTGGTGGCTATTTGGACCAACATGCCCTGTGCTGGATCTTTCATTAAAAGAAACAGATACAATTAGTCCATTATCTTGCCTCAAAACCCAGCAACTTTCTTCATTTCAAAACAAAATGTAGCCAATTCCCCTTTGGAAGTTAATGCTGAAATCTGCTCCCACTTGGAGCCCAGGTGCTGTATTTAGATCATAAGTTGTGCTTAAATCGGTCCTCATTATCACTTCTGGCTGTTTCCATGACGATCAGGAATGAAAGTGAATGGGAAGTGCCAGAGATATTAATGGCACTGGCCTGATCCCTACCACTCACTAGGCTTACTTTTGCAGACTGACAAATGACTTGCATCCTGAAACAAAGTTTTAAAAGTAGGGAACTGAAAAACTGATGAAACCAAATGGACAATGTGTTGTCTGTTCACCATAGTGACAAATGCCACTTGTTCCTGGAGCATCACTTACACTGAAAAGGTGCTGCTGTTAAAATTGAAACTTACCAGATGAGCCCATGGCACCATTGGCAGTTTCGGAGTCAGCCTCAGCATGTAGAAGACAAAGATAACAATGGTGAGTATCCATAGGGTTACAGCCACAAAGATCACCCATCCGAATGCAGCATCACCGCGTGAGATTCTTGAACCAGCAATCAATGCCCACACAAGCAAGCCAAAAGCCTGTACAAAACAAAATAAAGCCATTAGAAAGAACTTGCATTTAAATAGCATCCTTCCCTCCGGATGCTCACAGATCAACAAGTATATTTTGTGAAAGGTCATGTTGTAGAAAATGCAGCCATTTTCCACATTACATGCTCCCATGAACAGCAGTGAGTAAATGCTCAGGTAATAGGTTCTCAGCAGATTGGTCAGGATCCTCAAAATAAAAATATCTCTCCTGCTTCTCTTCAAAGCAGGGCCATGAATCCTTTTACATTTACGCGAGATGAATATTTTGTTCCAAAGGTGGCACCACTAGCAGTTCAGTGTTGGAGTTTCAATCTGGATTTGGTGCTTAACCTTTAGAGCGAACAGAGACTAAAGTGCTATTACTGTACCAGAGCCATTAAAAGCAGAGTACTTCTCAGAGTCATACAGCACAGAAACAGATCTTTCGGTCCAACCAGTCCATGCTGAACATAATCCCAAACTAAAATGGTCCCACCTGCTTGTTTCTGGGTCATATCTGTCAAAACCTTTCCTATTCATGTATCTATCCAAATGTCTTTTCAACATTGTGGTTGTACCCACATCCACCACTTCCTCAAAGTTCATTCCACACATGAACTGCTCGCTGTGTAAAACATTCGCTGTCACGTTTTTTTTTAAATCTCTCTCCTCTCACCTTAAAAACGTGCCCTCCTGTCTTAAAATTCCCCATCTTAGGAAAAAAGACAACTATCCTTAACTATCTATACTTCTCACTATTTTATAAACTTCTAATCTAGTCACCTGTCAATCTCCTAACTGCCAGTGAAAACAAAAGTCCTCGTCTTTCATAACAAAAAAACTTTCAATACCAGGCAACATCCTGGAAAATCTCTTCGGAAACCTCTCCAATTTGATAATATCCTTCCTATAAGTGGACAACCAAACTGGACACAGTATTCTGGAAGAGGCCTCACCAATGTCCTGTACAACCTTAACATGACTTCCCAACTCATACACTCAAAGGACTGAACAATGAAGGCAAATGTCTTTTTTAAACATCTTGTCTATATATTTGATGCAAGTAAGAGCACAAGGGAAATAAAAACTGGGAAGTTCTGTTTGTCCTAACAAAGCCTGGTCTCCAACTCCAGTATTAGAGCATCCAGATCAGTTCTAGGACAGAGTTAAGAATCCTCCCTTTACCATCACAGGCAGGTTAACACAAATTGCTTTCAATTAGCAGGAAAACCATTACCATTAATGATGTATAATCTGTTAGAAATGTACATTTTGGGCTTGTGTGTTGAGGGGAATACTGAAAATTGTAAAGCATTCATTATTAGGTGTTGTTTTAAAAGACACAGTCACATTATTTCAGTGCAGCACTCCTTCCAGTTGACCCCAATTTCGAAGCAATTTGGTTCATGCCACATGGTATCACAAAACAGAGTGAGGCACTGGATACTATAAAGGCTCTGGGCCCAGACAACATCCCATCAATAGTAGCGAAGACACCTGCCCCAGAACTTGCTGTTCCCCCAGCCATAGAGTAATAGAAATAGACCTTTTGGTCCAACTTGTCCATGCCGACCAAGTTTTCCAAACTAAACTAGTTCCACTTGCCAATGTTTGGTCCATATCCCTCCAAACCCTTCCTATGCATGTACTTACTAAACGTCTTTTAAATATTATAACTGTGTCTGCAGCCCACCACTTTCTCTGGCAGTTCATTCCACATAGGAACCATCCTGTGTATGAAAAAGATCCCCCTCAGGTTCCTTTGAAATTTCTCTCATCATAAAGGTATGCCCCCTAGTTTTGAACCGGTCCACCCTGTAGCAGTTTCAGGGCAATCCCCAGTTTTAAAAAGGGAAGACTGAAAGAAAATGGCCTTTTGTGAAAAACTAGTCAACCTGGCATCTGTGCAGGCAGGATTTCCCAGCAGGCCTGCCAGAATAAGGACACCTTCTTCTGGGGAAAGAAATCCTCAGAGGTATGAGGCAACTCGACCAACAAAATGGCACCCGCCAGACATTGTTTAAAGGGACAGGCATAGAAATGGTAACGAGCCCCAAAACTGTGAACAATGGAGCCTATCTAGTTAATGGGATAACAATTTACTCTAACCTGAAAACAGTTTGGGAGGCTTCATGAAGTAAACTTGGGATGGTATCGACCCTTTTGTTTCCATGAACAATGAGATTAAACCAGCCCCAGCAATCACTGGAGAGGGGCAGAGCCAGCCTACACTCTGGAATCGCAAGGGTAAAAGGGGACAGCACGGCCAGCTATTGGGGCTCTTTCCCTTTTCACTCTCCTCGCTCTGAGCTCACTGCATCTCTGGACACCAACCCTTTGGGGCTGAAGACAGGTGAGTTCGGTTCAGCACTCTCTCTCCAGTGGAATTACCCTAGTGCAGCATTGAGTCTTTGAAGTTTCAGAGCCTGCTGGAGAGAGACCACCACAGTAAATCGGTGAATCCCCACAGACACCGGACTGACTATGGAGTAAAGGAAAGAGGTCCCACTTCCACAACCATAGGGAAAATACTTTTGCTATTAACCTGATCCAAGCCCCTCATGATTTTATAAACCCAATGTCACCCCTCAACCTCCTAGGCTCCAATGAGAAAAGTCCCAGCCTATCCCTATAGCTCAAATCCTTCAGTTCTGGCAACATCCTTGTAAATCTTTTCTGAACCCTCTCCAATTTAAGTAATATCCTTCCTATAGCAAGGTGACCAGAACCTTACACCCTACTCCAATATTGGCCTCATCGCCACCCTGTACCACCTCAAAATTACATTCCAACTCCGATACTCAATGGTCTAAGCAATGAAGATAACACTGGCATCTAGCTGACAATGTGGAAAATCGCCCAGTTATGTCATGTACACAAAAGCAGAACAACCCCAATCCAGCCAGTTACCACCCCAATAATCTACTCTCAATAATTGGCAAAAGCAACGGAAGGTCTCATCAACAGTGCTATCGAGAGATTTACAATAATGACTTGGTCACTGACAATCAGTTAGGGCTCGGCCAAAGCTCCTTGGCTCCTGACCTCACTACAATGTCAGTCCAAACATGGACTAGAATGGAATTCCAGAGGGGGAGGAGAATAACTGTCCATGATAGGATGCGAAGGAAATCATGTGTGAATGGGAATCAAGGGGAAAACTCTGCTATCAGATAGAAGATCGATGTGGTTGTTGGTGGTCAGTCATCTCAATTCCAGGACTTCCTTAGAGTAAAGTCCTAGGCCCAAACTTCTTTAGCTGCTTTAATGAATCCCCTTCATCACAAGGTCAGAAGTGGAGATATTCACTGAAGATTGCACAATGTTCAGCACCATTCACAACATCTCAGATACTCAGAAGTAATTAGTGTTCATATGCAGCAAGACCTGCATAATATGCAGATTCGAGCTGATAAGTGGCAAGTTAAACTCATGCATATAAGTGCCAGGAAATGGCCATCTGAAACAAGACAGAATCTAAGCTCCCCCCACCCCTGCCCAATCATCATCATCCTGGGGTTACCATTGACCAGAAACTGGATAAGATATAAATACAGTGGCTCCAAGAGCAGATCAGAGACTAGGAATTCTGCAGCGAGTAATTCCCCTCCTGACTCCCTAAAGCCTGTCCACCATCTACAAGTGATGAGTGTGATGGAATATTCCAGGAGCTCTAATACACAAGCAGCTTGACACCATCCAGGACAAAGTAGCCTGCTTGATTGGCAGTAGACATGGTACTATTTACTTCTAAATTTGCAGCCTTTACCATCTACAAGGATAAGGACAGCAGCTCCAGGCAGTGGTGTTCACGTGCAAAGTTCCCCTCCACAATCCGGAATTGGAACAATAATTACTGTTGTTGGGTACAATAATCCTGAAACTCCCTCCCTAACACTGAATATCTCTACACTTCAAAGACTGCTGTAGGTTTAATGCTAACCACCACCTTTGCCAGGACTAATAGGTAAAAGGCAATAAATGCAACACCCACACCCCAGGAACAATTTTTTTAAATTAGAAAGTGTGCTCAAAAGGTTATCCCCCTTTCAGAACAATTGTTACTAATCAAAGAGTTCTAGTTTGAAGATATCCGCAGTCCATTGCTATGTATACTTTATAGTTCTCTGGTGGTTCACTACAGGAATACCTAGCCTGATTTGGCTTTCAGGTATAGGCTTAGGTTCCAGATTCAGTCTCTAGCTCACTGATGTTAGTGACAGAGTTAGAATTGGCATTAATCTGACAGTGTTGGGAAGAGGAAAGAGCAATTCAAAACGGTGGATCAAAATCAAGAAATTCAAATCCAATTCAAAACAAGAATTTAAAAAACAAGAATTCTAGAACAAGATACAAGAAATTGTTAATATTACCCTAAATGAATTAGCATTTGTGAATCCTTGCGAGGGAAGAATTGTACATAGCTGTACAGTGTGCTTTGTTGTTTTAAGGGCTGATCCATTCTCACTGCTGCATTTCCATTGTTTTCATCGTCGCAGATTGACAATGGATTCAGTGTTCCCATTTTTGTTTGCTTTGTAATGTGTTGTCATAGTGCATGACACGCTTCAATAGGCTTCCCTTGTCACTATAAAAAATTGAATGAAATGTAATCCTGTGTCATCAAGGTATTGTTAATGCTTGTTGCAGTGCGAGGAGCAATAATTGCCAAAGTGCTCTACTGATCCCAATCTGCAAGCCACAGTACTCAGGATTTCAATAGATGGTGACATCACCCTTTTGTTCATCTCCAGATAAGTCCCCAAGCTCTCCCGGACTCACCCTCCAGAGATGGGGAATGTGGAGATGGGGAGGTGGCTAGAATGTGGGTCCCTCTGAGGAAACTGTGACCAGTACATCAGTATCATTTTTGTTTTACAACACAGTCAAACTATTTTGATGAGCTTGCAGATTATTGGAGGACATTGTCCATCTCATTACTGATGAATTTTTGAATGTTCTGTGCCCTGAAGCAAGTTTGTAAATGAACACATTATGAGAACTGACTGGGTTGGGGAATGGGCAATATGAACATTTTACTGAATGTTCCAAAATTCTCTTCATAGGAACTTTATATTTAACTATTGCTGTTGTATGTGCATTTTGGCTTTAAGACAGCTCACATTTAAAGGACTTCACGTGTTGCTTAACTTGATATTTTGCGACTTAGTCACAAGGTTCCAGATTCAATCCTACTTCAAGATTGGAGCACAAACATGGAGGCAAACTCTCCAGTGCAGTACACTACTGAGGGAAGGCTGCAATGCCAAAGGAACTGCCTCTACATTGAAACATCAAAAACAGATGTAAAAAGTTTCCTGAGGAGCAAGAATGACTCCCGTGCCCTGGTCAAGGTTTATTTCTCAGAACACAATCAAAAAACACAAAAAAGATGCATAGCTATTTATAACATTTAGAATGCGGATTTCAGACCCCAGGGTGGCATATGGATGTTAGTTCCTTTTATTTAAGGAAAAGTAACTCTTCACAAAAGACAGCAGTCAAAGTCTCAAACAGTGACCTAACAGGTCTGAGAATAGGTGACTGCAAAACCATGCTGAGAGGCTCATGGTATGTAAACATTGAAAGTCATTAGTTTTTTAGTTTAGAATAATTAGGGATTGGTTTGAGTTCAGAAAGTCCAGAGGTTGAAAGCTTTTAGGGCAGTTTGGAGAGGACCCGAGTGGCCTCAAATCATTTAGAGTCAGAGCCCTACAGCACAGAAGACAGGCCCTTTGGCCCAAACATGTCGACCAAAATGCTTGCCCACGCCAACCCGATTTCCCTGCACTTGGCCCATATCCTTCTAAACCTTTCCTATCCACACATTTGTCCAAATGCCCTTTTAAATTTTGTTAATGAACCCACCTCAACCACTTCAGCTGGTAGCTCATTCCATACACATGCCACATTAAAAAATGTTGCCCCTCCGGTTCCCTTTTATTCTTTCACCTCTAACCTTAAACTGATGCCCTCGAGTCCTTGATTCCCCAACTCTTGAAAAAAAAAACCCAATTGCATTCACCCTATCCATGCCTCTTATGATCTTATACACTTCTATAAAAAAAAGTTCCCTCATCAGTCTCCTATGCTAGGAAGAAAAGGTCCTAGTTTGTCCAACCTCTCCCTATAACTCAGACCATTGAGTCCAGACAACAACCTTGTAAATTTCTTCTGCACTCTTTCCAGTTTAATAACATCCTGTAATATAACAAGGTGACCAAAACTGAACACAGTACTCCGAGTGCGGCCTCACCAATGTCCTGTACAACTGCAATGTAATTTCCCAACTTCTATACTCAATGCCCTGACTGAAGGATACTGTGCCAAAAGCCTTCCTCACTGCCCTGTCTGCCTGTGACTCCAAGGTCCCTCTGTTTCACTACACTCAAGGCCCTACCATTCACCGTGAAACTCTTGCCTTGATTTGACTTTTCAAAATGCAAAATGACACAATTATCTATATTAAACTTAATTTGCCATTTCTCAACCGACTTCCCCAGTTGATCAAGGTCCTGCTGCACTTTTCAATAACCTTCCTCACTGTCCACGATGCCACCTATTTTAGTGTCTTCTGCAAACTTACTAATTATGCCTTGTACATTCTCATCCAAATCATCGATATACATAAACAGTAATGGGCCCAGCACCAATCTAGAGGCACTCCACTAGTCACAGGCCTCCAGTCTGACAAGCATCCTTCCACTATTACCCTCTGCTTCCTACCATCAAGCCAATTGTATATCTAAATTTGCCAGCTCTCCCTGGATTCAATGTTATCTAACCGTCCAAGCAGCCTACCATGTGGAACCTTATCAAAGGCCTTACTGAAATCCACATAGACTATGTCTACCGCCCTGCCCTCGTTGACCATCCTGGTCACTTCAAAGAACTCTAACACATTTGTGAGGCATGATCTCCCTTGCACGAAGCCATGCTGACTATTCCTAATCAACCCAGTCTTTCCAAATGCATATATATCTTATCTCAGAATCTTCTCAAGTACTTACCCAGCACTGATGTTAGGCCCACTGGTCTATAGTTCCCATTTTTTTTTTGCAGCCCTTCTTGAGGGCACAACATTTGCTTCCCCCCCCCCCCCCCCCCGTCTTCCCAGACCTCACCCGTGGCTAACGATGATACAAAAACCATCAGCCAGGGCCCCCACAATCCTTCCCTAGCCTCTTGCAGTGTTCTTGGATATATCTGGTCAGGACCAGGAGATTTATCCACCTGCGTACATTTTAATACATCCAACACCTCCTCTACTGTGATATGGACTATCCCCTTGATGTCACCACTAACTTCCAAGTCATCATGTCTTTCCCCTCAGTAAAGAGAGGAGAATATTCATTGAGAACCTCCCCCATCTCCCGCAGTTCTCCCATTAATGTCAACTTTGGTCTTTGAAGGGTATTATTCTCTGTCCAGTTATTTTTTTTCCTTTAATACACTTAAAGAACCTCTTTGGATTCACCCTAATCTTCTCAGCCAAGGCTTTCTAATGCTCCCTTCTCACCCTCCTGATGTCCTTCTTCAGTAAACTCCCGTAAACCTCCGGAGATTCCCTTGATCCCAGTTGACTGTACCTGAGCCTTTCCTCTGATCAAAGCCTCAATATCTCTTCATCCAGGGTTAGCTATTCCTGTCAACCTTCCCCTTCACCCTCACAGGAACATACAGACCTTGAACTCCAGCTATCTCACTTTAAAGGCCTCCTACTTGCCAGAGGTTCCTTTGCCTGCAAACAAACTACTCCAATCAACCCCTGCAAGCTCCTGTCTAATTCCATCAAATTTCACTTTGCCTCGATTTAGAACTTGAACACTTGGACCAGTTTTGTCCTTCTCCATAACTAGTCAATAGAACTATGGTCACTGATCCCAAAATGCTCCCCCACTGCCATATCCTTTGCCTGTCCTTCCACATTTCCCAAGAAAAAGTCGAGTTTTGCCCTTTCCATGTGGGACCCTCTATAGACTGCTTGAGGAAAAGATTTTCCTGAACATATTTAAAGAAATTCCATCCCATCTAAGCCCTTAACACTCTGGCAGTCCCAGTCTATGTTAGGAAAATTAAAATCCCCTATGACAACCCTATTGCTCCTGCAAGTCTTCCCAATCTCCCTGCATATTTGTTCCTCTAATTCCCCTTGACTCTGGGTGCCTCTAATAACAACCCCAAGAGCATCACCAACTCCTTATTTCTTAGCTCCACCCACAGCCTCAATGGAATATTCTTCAGTTATTTCATCCCTGATTAAGGTGAGTATCACAGCAGGAATCAAAAATTGAATTCCCCCTCCCCTCTTTCCACCACCTCAAGCACGTGTACCCTGGTATGTTAAGCTGCCAGTCCTCTCCCTCCCTCAGCCATGTTTCTGTAATGGCTATAGTATCCCAGTCCCAAATATCTATCCATGCACAGACCCATCTGTCAGTCCTTTTGCACTGAAATAACTGCGATTTAATCCATCAGTTATTCCTTGTCCCTGACCTGCCTCTTCACTTTACTATTTCTGATTACTGTATCTCCTTTGAGATCGCACTTGCCTCCCTGCTGTTGAGGATCCCACCTCCCTGCCAATCTAGTTTTAAACCCTCCCTTGCAGCAGGAGTTTAGTTCTCTCTCCAGACAGAAACATTCAAGGAAAGCAATCAACTTAGTAGGAACATTTAACTTGTGGAATTTCTACACCATAAGAGTTGGGGTAGAAATCTACAGGTTACTAGACCTGGGGAAGCTTTAGGCTGTTCGGGAGGAATTCATTTTGACAGATTTGGAAAAGACTCAAATGGATTCCACATCCACAGCAATGCTCAGGAGTCGGTGAATTTGAAACCAAAAAGGAACTGGGAGATAGGGTACATGCTT
Organism: Chiloscyllium plagiosum; assembly: GCF_037043375.1. NCBI lineage: Eukaryota > Metazoa > Chordata > Chondrichthyes > Orectolobiformes > Hemiscylliidae > Chiloscyllium > Chiloscyllium plagiosum. The sequence continues at coordinate 58,732,449 of NW_028270155.1, read as the reverse complement.
TCTCAATTTGAATCACTAAATCATGGCTTTGGAAAGCGAGCTGAAGCTTTGTTTTACTGTTTTAAGATCTAACCATTTTCTATATTTAGAGGGCTTGTTTTTATTCATGTCTTTCGTTTGAGTAATAAACTTCTGTTCTGTCAACAGCCTCTGCAGCCTCATGTGACTGATCACCATTTTAACGACAATGTGATCCAACAGGCCAGACTTCATTCAGGGTCCAGAACAGAACAGTCAGTTAGCATCATTGAAAAAAAAAAATAGCTTATCTGGACAGTACCATGCTGCTGTTCCTGGGAGCTCACCATGTACAAAATAGCTGAATACTTCCAACAATATACTTCAAAAAGAAAAAAAAAAACCTTCTTTGCCTCAAAGTTTCAGTCAGTCATCGATGATTGCGAAAGATGTTACATGAAGCACTTTTCATTTTCTTAAAAGCATGGCTTCCATGCTTTTCAACTATATTCACCAAACTTAGAAACTCAAATGTTATAAGCCACTTACTCATCCTGCTTTGATGATTAGTTAACCTACACCCGCTTTAGGATAGCACCCCGATTTTACATTGCCTCCTCATTCTTCCGACCAAATTGGAATGTCACATCTCTCTGCGTTAAAGTTGCATCTGCCACTTGTCTGCCCTTTCCACCAGCATGTCTCCTCTTTGCAATAATCAACATTCTCCCTTATTCACAGCACATCCAAATTAGGTCATCTGCAAAGTTTGAAATCATGCCTTGTTAATGACTGGGGTGGGGAAAAAGTAGTAACGAGGAGGAGAAAGTGTGGACTGCAGATGCTGGAGAGTTGGAGTCAAAGAGAGTGGGGTTGGAAAAGGCACAGCCAGTCAGGCAGCATCCGAGGAGCAGGAGAGTCGACATTTTAGGCAGAGGCCCTCCATCAGGAATGTGAAGGGGGAAGGGAGCTGGGAGATAAATGGAGGTGGGAGTGGGGCTGGGGCAGGAGATTGTGGGGGTTGGAAGGTAAGTAGGAAGGCAATAGGTCATCCTAGTAACAATCCTACTGGAATCCCCAGTAATACCCTCATTCAGTCCATAGAATCAGAGTCAGATGTATAGCACCGAAACAGACCCTTCGGTCCAGCTCGTCCACGCCGACCAGATATCCCAACCCACTCTAGTTCCATCTGCTACCACTTGGCCCATATCCTTCCAAACCCTTCCTATTCATATACCCATCTAGATGCCTTTTAAATGTTGCAATCGTACTAGCCTACATAACTTCCTCTGGCAGTTCATTCCATACACGTACCACCCTCTGAATGAAAAAGTTGCCCCTTAGGTCCCTTTTAAATATTTCCCCTCTCACCTTAAACCTATGCCCTCTACTTCTGGATTTCCCCACCCCAGGGAAAAGACTTTGTCTATTTATCCTATCCATGCCCCTCATAATTTCATAAACCTCTATAAGGTCACCCTTCAGTCTCCCATGGTCCAGAGAAAACAGCCCCAGCCTACTCAACCTCTCCCTGTAGCTCAAATCCTCCAATTCTGGCAATATCCTTGTAAATCTTTTCTGAACCCTTTCAAATTTCACAACACCCTTCCAATAGGAAAGAGACCAGAATTGTATGCAATATTCCAAAAGTGGCCTAACTAATGTCCTATACAGCTGCAAAATTACCTCCCAATTCCTGTACTCAATACTCTGACCAATAAAGGAAAGCATACCAAGCACCTTCTTCACCATCCTATCTACCTGCGACTCCACTTTCAAGGAGCTATGAACCTGCACTCCAAGGTCTCTTTGTTCAGCAACACTCCCTAGGACCTTACCATTAAGTGTATATAAGTCCTGCTAAGATTTGCTTTCCCAAAATGCAGCACCTCGCATTTATCTGAATTAAACTCCATCTGCCACTTCTCAGCCCATTGGCCCATCTGATCCAGATCCCATTGTAATCGGAGGTAACATTCTTTGCTGTCCACTGCACCTCCAATTTTGGTGTCATCTGCAAACTTACTAACTAAACCTCTTATGCTCACATCCAAATCATTTATATAAATGACAAAAAGTAGTGGACCCAACACCAATGCTTGTGGCACGCCACTGGTCACAGGCCTCCAGTCTGAAAAACAATTCTCACCACCACCCTCTGTCTTCTACCTTTAAGCCAGTTCTGTATCCAATTGGCTAGTTCTCCCTGTATTCCATGAGATTTTTCCTTGCTAATCAGTCTCCCATGGGAACTTTGTCCATATAGATCACACCTAGCACTGTGCCTGCAATCCTAGAGTTGTTTTTTTTAAGTAACAATCAAGTTTGTGAAACATGATTTCCCACGCACAAAGCCATGTTGACTATCCCTAATCAGTCCTTGCCTTTCCAAATATATGTACATCCTGTCCCTCAGGATTCCCTCCAACAACTTGCCCACCAGAGGTCAGGCTCACCGGTCTATAGTTCCCTGGCTTGTCTTTACCACCCTTCTTAAACAGTGGCACCATGTTAGCCAATCTCCAGTCTTCTGGCACCTCACCTGTGACTATCAATGATACAAATATCTCAGCAAAGGGCCCAGCAATCACTGCCCCAGTTCCTCAGAGTTCTAGGGTACACCTGGGAATTTAACCACATTTATGCATTTCAAGACATCCAGCACTTTCTTCTCTGTAATATGTACATTTTTCAAGATGTCACCATCTATTTCCCTACATTCTATATCTTCCACGTCCTTCTCCACAGTAAACAATGATGCAAAATACCCGTTTAAATCTCACCCATCTTCTGCAACTCCACACAAAGGCTGTGTTGCTGATCTTTGAGGGGCCATATTCCCTCCCTAGTTACCCTTATGTCTTTAATATATTTGTAAAAACCCTTTGGATTCTCCTTAATTCTATTTGCCAAAGCTATGTTTCCATTTTGCCCTTCTAATTTCCCTCTTAAGTATACTCCTACTGCCTTTATACCCTTCTAAGGATTAACTTGATTATCCTGTCTATACCTGACATATGCTTCCTTCTTTTTCTTAACCAAACCCTCAATTTCTTTAGTCATCCAGTATTCCCTACACCTACCACCTTTCTTTTCACCCTGACAGGAATATACTTTTTCTGGCTTCTCATGATCTAATTTCTGAAGGCTTCCCATTTTCCAGCTGTCCCTTTACCTGCAAACATCTGTGCCCAATCAGCTTTTGAAAGTTCTTACCTAATGCTATCAAAATTGGCCTTTCTCCAATTTAGAACTTCAACTTTTAGATCTGGTCTATCCTTTTCTATCACTATTTTAAAACAAATAGAATTAGTCGCTGGCCCCAAAATGCTTCCCCCACTGACACCTCGGTCACCTGTCCTGCCTTATTTCCCAAGAGTGGGTCAAGTTTTGCACCTTCTCTAGTATGTACATCCACATACTGAATCAGAAAATTGTCTTGTACACACTTAGCAAGTTCCTCTCCATCTAAACCTTTAACACTATGGCAGTCCCAGTTGATGTTTGGAAAGTTAAAATCCCCTACCATAACCACCCTATTATTCTTACAGATAACTGAGATCTCCTTACAAGTTTGTTTCTCAATTTCCCTCTGACTATTAGGGGGCCTATAATACAATCCCAATAAGGTGATCATCCCTTTCTTATTTCTCAATTCCACCCAAATAACTTCCCTGGATGTATTTCCAGGAATATCCTCCTTCAGTACAGCTGTAATGCTATCCCTTATCAAAAATACCACTCCACCTTCTCTCTTGCCTCCCTTTCTATCCTTCTGTAGCATTTGTATCCTGGAACATTAAGCTACCAGTCCTGTCCATCCCTGAGCCATGTTTCCGTAATTACCATGATATCCCAGTCCCATGTTCCCAACCATGCCCTGGGTTCATCTGCCTTCCCGGTTAGGCCCCTTCCATTGAAATAAATGCAGTTTAATTTATCAGTCCTACCTTGTTCTCTGCTTTGTCCCTGCCTGCCCTGAATGTTTGAGTCACTTCTGTTCTCAACTATTGCAGTCTCAGATTGATTTCATTCCTCACTACCTCCCTGGGAACCCTCCCCCAACTTACTAGTTTAAATCCTCCCGAGTAGCTCTAGCAAATCTCCCTGCCAGTATATTAGTCCCCTTCCAATTCAGGTGCAATCCATCCTTCTTGTACAGGTCACTTTTACCCCAAAAGCGCTTCCAATGATCCAAAAATGGGAATCCTTCTCCCATACACCAGCTCCTCAGCCATGCAGTCATCTACTCTCTCCTCCTATTCCTGCGCTCGTAGCAACGGGAGTGATCCAGATATTACTACTCTCAAGGACCTCCTTTTTAAATTCCTGCCTAACTCTCGGTAATCTCCCTTCAGAATTTCAACCTTTTCCCTTCCTATGTCATTGGTTCCAATGTGGACAATGACCTCCTGCTGGCCCCTCTGTCGCTTAAGAACATTCTGCACCCTCTCTGAGACATCCTTGATCCTGGCACCAGGGAAGCAACACACCATTCTGCTTTTTCACTGCTGGCCACAGAAACATCTGTCTGTGCCTCAGACTAGAGGATCCTCTAACACAATTGATCTATTGGAATCCCATGTATCCCTCATTACATTCGAGGCAGTCTCAATACCAGCTATATGGGCTGATCCTAATATAACGGCCCCGAGGATTGGTACAGGTAAACATAAAATTACCCTGTATGCAGATGATGTTCTTCTATTCCTCAGTAATCCTTTGATGTCCGTACCTCGCTTAATCCAAGTTATTGATACATTTAGCACATTCTCAGGCTATAAAATTAATTTTTCAAAAATCGGAGTCTATGCCAATGGGTGGCCTTGCTATGATACCCCACTTAGTGGACGGATCCCACTTTCCCTTTCGGTGGTCCCTGGAGGGTTTCTTATATTTAGGCATTTTTATTACCCCAGTATTTGGTCAGTTATACAAGGCTAACATTGTGCATTTACTGGAAAGGATAAGGCAGGACCTCCAGTGATGGGGAGACCTTCCAATTTCCTGGCTGGGTAGAATAGCACTAATTAAAATGAATGTCCTGCCCTGTCTCCTATACCCTATGAGAATGCTTCCGGTGATGCTGCCGAGGCTGGCACTACGTAAATTATATGGCTGGTTGGGTTCCTTTATCTGGAATCATAGACAGCCCCTCATTAAGCTGAAGAAGCTACAGTTTCCACAGGCAAGGGGAGGATTGGACTTCCCAGATTTTAGGAAATATCAGTTAAGTTCCCTATTAAGCTACATAGCCGATTGATTGCGGGTCAGACAAGACCCAATCTGGCTGGACATCGAGGCCTCAAGTAAAATGCCCACTTATTAACCTTTTGTTTTCAGACAAGAGTAAAATCATCACGGATCAATGTAAAAACCCTATAATACTAAACACAATTAAAGCTTGGAATATAATGTGGCAAAATGAGGGCAACTCACAGAAAACATCCCCCTATGCTCCGATAGTGGGAGCATGGGTGTTTCAACCGGGGCTTACAGATGCCACTTTCAAACTCTGGAGATCCAGGGGTATCTCATGTCTAGGGGACCTATTTAAAGAAGGGGTCCTGATGTCTTTTGAGCAGCTGCATCAGAAATTTGGATTACCTAATGGTGATCTCTTTCGATACTTCCAAATTCGAGATTACATACAGAAGAAGACTACTATTAGGTAGTCTTTATAAATCAGACAGAGAACGTAGAGTGTTATGGCCAATGGGGGTATCTTCGGTCAGCACTATTTATCATTTATTACAGGATGAAGTATCGGGAGATATGGACAAACTGCTTAAAATATGGGACCAGGATTTGGGACTGGAAATCTCTATAGACATGTGGAATGACATTTGGGAAAATGCCAGAAAAATCTTCATCTGCAACAGAACTCAAGGCCATTAAGTTAAAGATACTTCACAGGGCCCATATAGCACTGGACCAATTGGCAAAATTTAAGGCAGGAGCATCTCCAATGTGTCCCAAATGTAAAATAGAGGTGGGCACTCTTGTACATTGCCTATGGACCTGTCATAAGATCCATAGATATCAGATTAAAGTAGCAAGTGCTCTGACAGAAATTAGAGTGGATCCAGTATCTCTCCTTTTGGGCTTTTCGAACTTACCCTCCCTGGATATGCACGGGTCGAGATTATTTTCTATTCTCTCTTTCTGTGCAAGGAAAAATATTTTGGTTAACTGGGTGGCTGAGGGCCCCCCTGGACTTTCAAACGGGCACAGATTAATTATGGAACGTATTCCCCTTGACTTCCTTACAAATATGGTGCACCGAAAGACCGAATTATTTCACAAAATATGGCAGCCCTTCTTTAATTACACAAATACAGGTATTTCGGCTATCCTAACAAGGGCTTTTATTTAATTGAGATTACGAACCTGGCTGGTCCGGGGCCCCTTGGGAGAGGAATCCCACACGAATATGGGTTTTGTTATGATTTGATGTTAACACATTCCGAGCATGTATCTCACTACTCAATTTCTGTGTTATCCCGTCGGTTTTTTTCACTGAATAATGTAAGAGACTTAATTATACACTCTGGTTAGTTGTAGGTTAGATTAGTAGTTAGTTGAGATTTGTTTTTTCTCTTGGTATCTCTTTTTTCTGTTTGATAGATTTTGGTTATTATTTAAGATTTAATTGTATATTAATGTTTATACTTGGGGTTTTTTTTATTTGTAAACTTGTAAAAATGTTAAAATTTTTAATAAAAATACCTATTTTTTAAAAACCACACAGCTGAAGCAGTGCTGGGCAGCTGTAGCTACATTATCCGTTGATCGGCAATGCGGAGAAAGTAACAGCAAGACAATGTATTTTATCAATTATGAATCTGAGCTGCAAAAAGCAAAGTTAGAAAAGCCAGTAAAATGATTCTTCTGCCAAACTTCTGTTGCCATAATGGTTAGAAGGAGATCAAAACATTCCGGGATATCGGACCTTTCAGAGACCGGAGAGATGGAAAAGGTGGTAGGGTAGCACTGTTAACAAGAAATGAAACAAAGGCACTCGAAAGAGATGGTCCAGCCTCAGGTGATGTTGAGTTCATTTGGGCAAGAGAAATGCAACATTGGGAGTAGTACACAGATCTCCAAACAGTAATCACGCTATATAAAACCCTATATATCAGAGTACAAGCATGCAAGAATAGAGCAGTTATTATGGGTGACTTCAATCTTGATTGGGTTAATCAAATTGGAAAGGGTAGTTACAACAAATTCAGCAAGTTCCTTAGGGCAATAAGTCATGGGTCCAACTGGGGAACAGGCTATCTTGAATCAGGTAATGAGACAGGTTTAATAAGTGACGGGCAAGTAAAAAAAGATCCCCAGGAAGTGGTGACCATAACGTGATGAATTTAATATTCAGGTTTCAGATAGAGAAACTCTGGTTGGAAGCAACTGTGCTTAACCTAAATGAGGAGAATTACAATGATGCGAGGACAGAGTTAGCTAAAGTGAACTGGGTGGTTAGATTAGCAGGAGCAGACATTTAAGGAAGGAATGTGTGACACTCAGCAAAAGGTTGGGGGGGGGGGGGGGAGAAGTGGAGGATTCTCAGAGAGGGCTAAACCACCCATGGCTAACAAAAGAAATTAAGGAGAGTATTAAGTTTAAAGGAAAAAGCATAGAACAAGGCGGCGACTGAGTGTGTGGAGTTTGCACATTCTCCCAGTGTCTGTGTGGGTTTCATCCGGGTGCCCCGATTTCCTCACACACAATCCAAAGATGTGCAGGTTAGGTAGATCAGCCGGGGAAAATGCAGGGTTACAGCGATAAGGGAAGAGGATGTTCTGTGGAGGGTCAGCGTGGACTCAATGGGCCAAATGGCCTGCTTCCACGAGGGATTCAATGATTCTCCTTGCCTAATCTAATATTAAAGAGATAGGTGCCTGCTACACCGCACCGAACAATCTGGTATCATTTCACAGCTGCAAATATTTAAAAAAAGGTAATCCCTCTTTATATTCTGGTGAAAGACCTATGGAGAAGTACTAACGGCTCTGCTCACTCCCTGGATTCTGCCAAATCCACTGCATGCTTTCACTGTTAAGATTTTAGATTTTTCTTGTAAATTCTCGTGAGCATCCAGTTTGCTTTTGATACTTTTTTGCTGCAGTCTGTAGTTGAATGCCCTGAACTTGTCCTGGTGACTGCAGCCGCTCTCTACTAGAGTTCTGTTAGAAAACTTCAAGAAATCAGTGTTGCACCGTCAGTCACTGTTGTTATATTATGATGCGTTTTTTTTTAAAAAAAAGCTTTCATGTAGTGGAATCAATTCAAATTCAGTATCACCATGATCTTTTGCATTCTATATGTGCAACAGCAGCAAGGAAGAGTTAATCCATAGTCTCATGCTGTGCCAGCTGCAGAATAACTAGTAGTTGGCATCTTACCACCAGATTTTTCCCATTTACACTGCGTGGAATCACTGGGAAGTATTCAAAACATTGTCACTGTTTTGCCTTGAGAAAACTGTACACAACTATAATTATAGTCAAATGCCCATCGAGTCCAGGTTCAGTGGATTAGCCAAGGGAAATACGGGGTTATGGGACCAGGTTGGAATGCTCTTCCACACAGTAGGTAGGAAAGAAATAAGCGAACAAACGAACGAATGAACGAACGAAAGAAACATAGGTCCATTAGAAAAGGGAACCTGGGAAGATGGTTATGGGGAAGCAAGGAAATAACAGGATTTAAACCGATAGATATTTTGCACCAGCCTTCACCGTGGGAGATACTTCCGACATCTCGTTCATACTGACGAATACAGGGAAGGAATTAACTACCATCACTAGAGAAGTATCAGACAAACTAATGGAGCTAAAGGCAGGTAAAGTCCCGGGGCCCTGACGGTCTGCATTCTAGGATCCTAAGAGAGTAGCTCGAGACAGTGAATGCATTGGATGTAAACTTTCAAAAAAGAATCTATGAATTCTGGGAAAGTACCAGAAGATTGGAAAAATACTCATGTGACACCCCTGTTCAAAAAGAAAGGGGACAACAAGCAGATAACTATAGATTGAATAGCCCAACATCTATTTTTGGAAAAGGATTGGAATTAATTAAGGAACATTATAGCAGAATATTGGGAAAACGATAACTCAGCAGAGTCAGCATGACTTCAAGAGAGAGAAGTCATGTCGGACTAATTCACCAGGGGAAACATCAACCAGAGTGGATAGAGACCACCAGTAGATATGTTGCATTTGGACTTCCAGAAGGCGTTCAACAAGGTACCTCACAAAGGAATCATCTGATAAGAGCCCACAGCATTGAAGGTAGTGTATTGGCATGGATTGAGAATTGTCTCATGAGCAGGGAACAGCCAATGGGGATATGGGATTTTTTTCCAGGTTTGTGACCTGGAACACAGGGCTTTTGTTAGCTCACAGGGTGAACCCAGTTTCACAGGGCTCAGGGCTGGTTCACAACCGTTTACAGTCTATATTAATGACTTGGAGAGAGGAAGTGAACATACTGCAGCCAAATTTGCAGATGACTAAAATAAATGGAAAAGCAGGTTGTGAGATGGATACAAAGTTTACAGAAAAATATTGATAGGTTAAGTGAGTGGGGAAAAGTTGTCAAATGCAGTATAATGTGGGGAAATGTGAAGTTGTTTATTTTGGAAGAGAACACAAAAGAACGGTATTATTTTAAATGCAGGAAAACTGCAAGAAGTCCCACCCACTGTTGTTGACAGGGCAGTCAACCGCATTCGACCTTTCACCCGTGTTTCTGCCCTTGCTCCTTCCCATCACTCAGCATCGTGATTGGGTTCCCCTTGGACCCACTTGTCATCCCACCAGCCTCCACTTCCAAAAGGATCATTCACTATTGCAGACAACTCCAGCAGAACGCCAAACATTTTTCCCCTCACTCCCTCATCTGCATTTCACAGGGATTGTTCCCGCTGGGATACGCTAGTCCACTCCACAACCACCAACATCAAGCTCCCCTTCCCACTGCCACATTCCCATGTAATTGCCAAAGATGTAACACCTGCTCCTTCACCTCCTCTCTGCTCACCATCCAAGGGCCCAAACAGTCTTTCCAGGTAAAGCAACATTTCACCTGCACCTCCTCTAATTCTGTGTATTGTATTCTCTGCACCCAATATGACCCAGTCTACACTGGAGAAACCAAATGCAGGCTGAGTGACTGCTTTGAGGAACACCTCCTGTCTGCGCACAAGCAGGACCCAGACCTTCCTGCAGCTGGTCATTTTAACACAGCATCCTGCTCGCATGATCACACGTCTGTCCCCTTGGCATGCTGCATCACGGCACAAACTGGAGGAACATCATCTTCACAATAGGCACTTTACAACCTTCTGGACTTCATATGGAGTTCAACACTTTCAAATTGTGAAACCACTCCCATCTCCTCCCTTTCTGTTAGCTTATTATGTTTTCCCCTCCCCCCATTTCACTTATTGTCCTTTCAAGTCTGGCTGGAGACTACCTTTATTCTGCCATTCTCACATTCTGGTCACTTCATCTGAACTATCAACATCTTTTCTCCCTCAGCACCCTACACCTGCCACTACCCCTCCTAAACTATAGCATAAATGCTGTCCCCTCCACACTTCACTTCAGCATTGATAAACAGTCATCTTGACTGAAACGTTAACTTGCTCCATGGATACTGTCTGACCCACTGTGACTCCAGAATGTGTTGTTTTTGGGTCTTGAGTGTACTTGTACATGAAACACAGAAAGCTAGCACGCTTGCAGATAATGAGGGAAGTTAATGGAATGTTGGCCCTTATTTCAAGGGGGTTGGAGTATAAGAGTGGGGAAGTCTTACTGCAACTTACAAGGCACTGGTGAGACCACACCTGGAGTACTGAGAGCAGTTTTGGTCCCTTTATTTAAGGAAAGGTGTTGTTTCATTGGAGGCAGTTCTGAGAAGGTTCACGAGGATGATTCCTGGTATAGAGTAATTTTCTAAGGAACAGAAACTAAACTGATTGAGACTCTATTCACTGGAATTTAGAAGAATGAGGTGATCTCATTGAAACATGTCGGATATTTGAGGGGCTGGACAGGGTAAATGTTAAGAGGATGGTTCCCCTCATGGGAGAGTCTAGGCCAGAGGACAGAGTCTAAAATTGGTGTCCCTTTATTTGGAGACTGAGTTGAGGAGGAATTTCTTCTGAGAGTTATAGGGGTTTTTAGAATTCCTTGGCAGAGAGCATTGTGGGGGCAGAGTCCTTGTGTATATTTAAGGCAAAGTCAGTCACAGGATCAAGGGTCAGGGAAAGACAGGATGTTGGATCAGCCATGATTCTATTGAGTGGCAGAGGTAGCTCAAAGGGACAAATGGCCTATGTTTTTTTTTAAATATAGCCTTGTGGATTCAAAACTGTTCACAGTATTCCAGCTTTGAGATGACAAGTCCCTAGTTAAGTCTTATTGGTTTTGCTCTTTCCATCCATTTGAAATCTGACTAGTTAAACCAGGCTGGACTTGCTGAAATGGGAATTCCGATGATGAAAACTCAGATGGAAATAATGTAAAAGATAAGTCCTTGAGATTTCAAGTGATGGAGCTGTGACTGTTTCCTTGTTCTGTTATGGGATTGTCCTTGGGAAGATAAATTAGTGATTCACTTCATTGAAAAAAAAATGGTCTTTAAAATTGACACAGACATGTTCACTCATTACTGGAGAGCATCAGGTACTTGTTTGTCAACTGCGACCAGGTTATTTTTTCTCCCCCTTTGCTATTGTGATTCCCATTTCAAATCTTTGATCAAGTACGTGACGCTGATTTGCAGCATGCTTTGATCACTTCCATCTTATTTATATCTCTCACTATGGAAAGAAGGATCCAAATGCACAACATACGTGCAACAGGATTTGTTGAACAAATATTTGATGAGATACAACTCTGGTATTTTTATTTACCTTCAATAAATCAGTTATGTGCAAATAACCACACCCAGTCTTTTAAACTTATTGGGAAATAGCTCCAGTTAATTGCGACAGATCAGTAATATCATTCCAGAACTAAATAATCCCCATTTTACCTTCAGAACCCGAATGTATATTCCAAGAGAGTGAAGGTTAACAGTACCCAAACTGGTTTAAAAAAACACAATCAGTGTAGAAAATTTTCAACTCAGGGAGCTATCCCAAAATGCACCACCAATGAGCTGTTTTGGAATTGGTCATGCATTTTGTAGGACAAAAAGCAGCAACTAATTTGTATGCAGCAAGTTGCTAAAGATCTATAACAGTCAGATGAAGATCCAGTCGATCTGATTGGTGATGTCAGACAGGACATTCTCTAAATTGTCATGGCATCTTTTCCACTCAACAGAAGAGATATAGGGCACCTTGACATCTCATCCAAAAGAATCAAAGTTTTTGACAGTTATGTTTTCTTCCCTCCCCACCACCCAAAAATGGGGTCCTTATCGGTCTCTTGCAAACCAGTCTAATGCAAGTGTAAAGACTACCACTCCTGTATCAGGAGATTGTTCATTTCATTTCTCTTTCTCGAGTAAACTTTACTATTTTATGTCTCTCACTACAGTATATAAAAAAGGATCCAATGCACAATATTCGTACGCCAGCATTTAATGTGGTATAATTCTGGTACTTTACATGCAAACAGCAACATTAACTACATGACAAAAATATTGTACTATTTACGGGCTTTTGAACGGTTAAAAGGTAATATTTGTATGGTAGTGTGTGCAAGTTTATTTTCCTTCAGTTCTCAATTGTTTCAGAAGCTGAAGTCCAAGTGAAATGCATGACTTTCAAAATGTATCACATCTGAAAGATATTTTACTGAAAAAATATTCAAAGCCCAAATTCAAAGGCTGTCGCACCTGCACAATGCAACCATGACTAATGACCTCCATCCTCAAAGCAGAGACAACCTCCAGTCCCAAAACTGGATGGCCAGTTTCCCACAGTTCCAATCCCTGCTGTTTATAACTGCATCTCTCCTGTGGGAGGGTTTAAACACAGTCATTAATCAAGGTCTGGTGATGAGCTGTTTGCCCCCTCGTACAGTACAAGGTGGGCAGAAGACCAAGTAACTGAAGGGCCAGAATATAATACACTAGAGACCCACACATTCTTAGAGTAAATTTAAATTCCAGTTGCGTTCCCCCTCACACAAATATGCCAAAGACCTGTATCAGACCCACTGTTAGGAGTTTGTGAACTTTCTCACAGCTACCAGTCAAAAATATGGATTTGAACATCAACCATTCTCTCCCACTTGGAGCACAAAATGTGAACAACAGTTTATGATGCAAATTTTACACTTTAACACTTTTGTTAGTTAATAATGAAGTGGAGAGTGCTCTTGGCCTGAGATTCTAAATGATGTCTGGATTTATTAGCTCACTGACATATTAAGTATTTCATACAATTAATTTTGTCACTGCACGAGTCGAGACAAAAACAGCCCACCTTCTTTACATGTAGTTTCTATATAGATAATCTATATACGAGTTGAGCAATAGAAAAAAAACCAGTATAAGCTAACAATCCAGAGGAGGAAAATTCCCCTCATGGCAGGTTGCAAAATTGAACTAAATTGTACATTGTCAATTAACACCAGAAAAACAAACAGGAGTGTATTTGTATTGCTGCACCATTACTACTATCATAGGATTGCGGTGGGGAGAGGAACTAGTTACCATGCTCTTGATTTGCCTGATGATCTTAGTCCTATACTCACGCGATCCTTAATGCCAATGAAATAGAAAATGGGTACTTCCAAGAATAACTGGGTACGGCAATAAAAGGTAGTAATACCCACATCCCAAGAGTCAATGAAAGCACTTGAGCTACAATACTCATTAATTTATGTTGTGGTCTTCTAAACTGCCTTCCGTTAAAAGCAGACATGTTGAGCTCGATTATCTACCTAAGTGGGAATTGTAGGCCTATGGTCTTGATTTGAATAGCAGATATTCCATGTATTATGATAATGGATGCATCACAGACAGTAAGTTTAACAGCAAGTTTATTTTTTTGATTGTTTACCTCTTTCCCTGGTCTATCCTCCAACTCCTGACTCTTTCACATTTCTGATGTGCATTGCTCTAATATTGACACCATGCCTTCAGCTGATCGAATTTCCTAAACTGTTCCTTATTTCTTGGAATCCCTACACAGGGAGCAGACCATTTGGCCCATCAAGTCCACACCAACCCTCTGAAGAACATCCCACCCAGACCCACCACCCTATCCCTGTAACCTTACATTTCCCATGGCTAACCCACCGAGCCTGCACATCCCTGGACACTATGGGTAATTTAGCATGGCCAATCCACCTCAGCTGCACATCTTTGGACTGTGGGAGGAAACCCACAGGGAGCATGTGCAAACTCCACACAGACAGACAGTCACCCAAAGGGTGGAATCAAACCCAGGTCCTTGGCACTGTGAGGCAGCAGTGCTAACCACTGAGCCATCCTCCTCTAAGCCTACCTCAAAAATTGAGGTTTAGATTACCATTCCAATTTCTCAACAAGGCTTGGTGTCAAATTTTATTTGAAAACTGCCCTGTGAAGTACCTCAGGATGGTTTCAAATAGATGTTAAGCAGTTGTTCGTATCAATGATTTAACATTAGCATCTAAAGACTTGATAAAATGGTGTCAAGAAGTACATTAGTATATGTCAGGACTATGGCGGCCCCAACAATTGCGGACAGCTACTTTGCTCTGTTGGAATGTGTCCTCGGGTTGCTACCTCATTGTACACCTGCAGGTGTACAATCATGTCAGTAACAATGCTCTCCAATTTCCTCCACACAACATGGGACCCTTTGCAGAATGCACACTCCTTCATTTGTAAGTGCCTGCGAAAATGAAGTGTGGATTAAACAAAGATGTGTTGGTGATGTTGAACTGAATCGGTTCATACTTTCATAAGTCATTTGCTTTTGTGCCAATGTTTAAAATCACAGGGGAACTAATGTGATTCCTTTATGTCAATAAGGGAGATCGAACAAGTCTGAGGAACTTACAAATGCTTAGTCCGAATACACAGATTGTGGTAGGTACCTGGAACACGCTGCCAGGGGAGATGGTAGAAGCGAACACGATAGCAACATCAACGAGACATGAACAGGGAGGGAACAGAGGAATATGGACCATGTGTAAGCAGATAGTGTTAGTTTAGCTTGGCACAGACATGGTGGGCTGAAGGGTCTCTTCCTGTGCTTACTTTGTGTTCTATGATGACAAATTACAGTGAAGATCAAGTGTCCCCATTACCTCTGACCTTAAGAGTTTCTGATGTTCCAGCGATACATTAAGCAGTGAATTATTGTGTGACAAAAAGAGAATGTCATTCAATACTCCTTTACAATGAAGCTGGCTCAGGGCATTGGAGTTAGAGCACTTGCTCAGCCACAATTTAGAATAAAACTCATTATGTCACATACATTGATGCCATTTCCCCTGAGCCCACCCATCTAATATCTCTTGGAAGAGATGCGCAAACAGAGCTTGTTGCAAGCTTCAGCCTGTCCAACAGGTTGCAGATGTCTTTTTAAAATTTTAATCATCAAGAAGGATCAATTTTCACACATACATATAGAGGAGTAGGAAAGATAGTGCTGGGAATACAGACCAATGAACACGATATCAGTGATATGGAGAATAATAGACTCCTTCAAAACTGTAATAGGGAAAACAAAATCTAGAAATTGAAAATATAAAATGGACATTATGGATTGTGAAAAGGAAGACCATATTTTACTTGGTTTATTGAAAGCTTTGAAGTTATACCACTCAAAAGGAAATACAGTAGATGCAATATATTCAAGTGTCCAAAGACATCTGCTCAGATACTATACAGCAGATTCATGACTAATATAAGGATAAGTGGAGTGAGGGGACATGCAGGATAATTGATCGCTAGCTAGTTATAAAAATAGACAAGAGATGTCCAAAGTAGTTATCTGGATTGAGAATCAGTGGAAAGTGATGTTCCACAAAGACTGGTTGTGAGATGATTTTTCCTCACCATTTACAAATGCAACTGAAACTCAGGAACTGAAAATACAATTCCCAGCTTAGTGACTGACAAAGTGGAGGTGTGGTTAAGATAGGGAAGGATGACTCAAACAACTCCAGGAAAGCATTCATAAATTTGTAGAATGACTGAATTTAAAAGATAAGGAATTAATAGCAAGAATAAGGACACAACACACTCTTAGGAAAGTACATGTCTAAATGGCAGGAACACTGGGATTGGGAGTGGCAAGATGGCAGAAGGGTGGGCCTTTACTAATACATCTCTAAAAGCAGCACAACAGATTAGCAAGGGCAGAAAATGCAAATAACCCAGAGTTATTTCTAGAGGAAAAAGAGACATTATGCTAAAACCTGTACAGATCCTCGGTGAGGCCACATTTGGGCATTTTGTGAATCATTCTGCTCTCTGGATTATAAAAAAAAGGCATATGTGTATAAGTGAAGGTGCAAAAAAAAACTGATGTATGAGCATGATATCAGAATTTGGAAGTTATTAAATAGGGAAGTTTTTTTTAAGAGTCACTGTTCTTTTTGAAATATCAATCAGTTGTACTTGACCAAACAGAGCGTTATTTAAATGTATACAGGTGAAATAAAACTAGGAAGTGAGGTAAATAGTGATAAAAATAATAAAAGACTTGGAAAATATAGAATGGTGCAATGACCAGACACATGGCAGATCCAGTTTAACACAGACATGTAGTGTTTTTTTTTTGTAAGGAAAATGAAGAGCTTCAATATATAAACAAAAAAAAAAGTGTAATTTTAAAAAGGTCTGCAGGAACCAAGGATCTGGGCAGATTGAAATGGCCGTTTTTAAGCTTTCAGAATAAACAAGCCCTAACTTTCGAATTGAAAATATAGGTTACTGAAGCAAGGATGTTACACCGAACTGTAAGCACCTTAACTAGGGGTATGACAAGGTTTGCACATACAAAAGAAAGTCAAAGCCTTGGAAAGGGTGCAGGGATCATGCACAAGAATGGTACCAGAGATTTGGCACGTCAGTTGAATGACAAGCCTACAGAAGGGGAGATTTTCCTTGACACCGACAATTAAGTGGAGACTTGATAGAGGCACTAAAAATCAACTGTTTGCAGAGAGTAAACAAGCTGTATGCAGTGGTGTAAGGGTCAATAAGTAGAGGATACAGATTGATGTCAATTAGCAAAAGAACCAGAACACTAAAGGCATTTCATTTTTAATCCAGTACACTTGACGATTTGGAATGTTCTACCTAAAAAGGTTGATGGAAATACATTCAACAACAAAAAAAAGGATTCAATAAATACTGGAGGGGGTGGGGGGGTAGAGGTTGCAGGGATAAGAAAAGGAACATGGGCCTAATTTGATAACCTTTTCGCTCAAAAAGAATTTATAGTAGAACCTCAATTATCCGAACATCAATCATCCAACCAAGATCTCAAGGCCCTGCAAAAACAGCACCAGACAACCCAGCATTCTGTGATCAGTTAAATGGCATTATGACACAAGTCGCCAGATAACCAGGAGGAGGTGAATCACCAGATAACCGGCACTCATGGATTACCGCTTGTTTCCGGCCACCCAAACGCCTCACCCATCTCACTCAGACAATCGAGACTCCACTGCAGATGGATTTAAGCGGTTACAACCAGTTTAACACAATTTTCTCCAGAGAAAAAACTAAGGTGTGGGGTTGGGTTAAAATATCACTACTGCTGGGCTGGGGTGCAGAGCTCAGCAAGGCAGATCTACTCTGATCGCCGCCAACTTGTATTCCCCAATAACTCTTTCAAAGAGCTAACATGATTTCAAATGGGCCAAATAGTCACTTTCTGTCCCCAATTCTATCAACTTGCCTAAAATAAGAATTGGAGTTAACAAGTGATGTGATAGGGTAAATACAAAGTAAAAAGCGACCAATACTAAGAGAGAGAATTTACAAATTCTCACAACAAATGTAAGGCCATTTCAGGGGTACAATCAGTTTGCATCTTTTTCACATTAAGTAGAAATTTGGAATTCCGCACCGCCCACTCCACTTAAAGTGGTTGTGGATCCTTGGTTAACAGAGTTTTAAAACAGAAGTGGTAAGGGATATTATTCAATGGGATATTAACTAAACGGAATCATGGTGCAGACCAACAACCATCTGTCTGAACAGCAAGAGAGGTTTGGGAAACTGGATGGTCTAAACTAACCTAAGGCTTTCACATAACCCTAGTGAAGAACGTCATTCTGTTTCCAGATTGTTCACTTAGAAGTCAATTCTGGGAGATTCTTTTATTTTCTGATCTGGTATTAAACTTCTTTTACAGTGTTAATTTTTAATCCATTTTTAATCAGTTGACCTGATTTTATTGTTAGTTATACAATGACTAGAACTGCACTTAACCACACGCATCGATACATCAGTAAACATGCACCACATCAAACTCAAGAGAACTCAGGACCTGTCTGCATGATGACTAAGAGAGTAAAATATTCGGAGGAGGCTGGTTCAGAAAAGAAACTTAGTTTTGTCAGAGTCAGCCAATGAAAAATAAAAATGTCAATAAGTTATGGATCAGCGTTATCAGTTAACTAAGGTGTGTCATACATTCTCCTGGTCACATTCCATTCTAGCATGGACTTTGAAACCCATTTGCTTTACAGGACCAATGGTCTGGAAGGCAACAAACATACTTGTAACACAGTGACAGCATCACAAGGCTAACTAAAGCCACTGTTAAACAGTACTGTATATACAAGGACAATTGCTCCATTTGTAAAGAATGTAGCTTTTTCTCCCTCTAAGCCAGCATCAATTTTTAACCTTATTTTCCAACCCTGTGTGTGTATAGAGGATCTATTAGATTAGATTCGATTCCCTACAGTGTGGAAACAGGCCCTTCGGCCCAACAAGTCCACACCGACCCTCCGATGAGCAACCCACCCAGACCCATTCCCCTACATTTATCCCTGACTAATGCACCTAACACTACGGGCAATTTAGCATGGCCAATTCACCTAACCTGCACATCTTTGTGACGGTGGGAGGAAACTGGAGCACCCAGAGGAATCTCACACAGACACGGGGAGAACGTGCAAACTCCATGCAGACAGTTGCCCAAGGCCAAAATCGAACCTGGGACTCTGGTGCTGTGAGGCAGCAGTGCTAACCACTGCGCCACTGTGCTGCCCCAATCTATTTTGTTACTTGAGGAAAATATCACTTATTAACTACCCACTGACACATGAACAAAGTTTTGAAGTCATAAGTACAGCACAGACAGAAACAAGTTCTCAGTTCAGCAGGATGACGAGTGTGTGTGTGTTCCTGGTGAGTCCCCTATTATGCCATTTCACCAAAACCCATTAAGCTATTACTTTCCACTGATATTCAAAACAAATACTATGTGTGATATGGCTGTCATTGGCAGCATTTGTTACCCATCCCTAACTGCTCATTGAACAGAGTGTCTACTAGACCAGTTCAGAGGACAGTTAAGAGTAAAACTAGTTGTACAGCGTATACTTTCCTCCAGTATGGAACAAAAAGAAAACTCCTCCCTATTAGCCAAATTTCATACACACTACCATTACCCCTTTTCTCAATTTTATTATTAAATCTATGATCTGATACCTTATCAAACTTCTTTTGGAAGTTTATACACTTGACATCCACCTTGTGTTAAGGTAAGGAGACCAAACTTGTACATAATACTCCAGGTGTGGTTTCACCAGCATCCTGAATAGTTGTAGGAAGATTTCTCTGCTTTTACAGCTCATTCCTCACACCGAAAGCCATCAATCTATTTGCCTTCCTAACTACCAGCTCCAGAATACCTAGATTCCCCTGTAGTGCAGCATTCTACAGTCTTTCTCCATTTTCTAAAACATCCTGTCCCCAAATTGACAACCTTGTTTTCCCAAATTATATTCCACCTGCCAAACATTTGTTCACTTAACCTGCATAATGTGACTTGGTATTCTCCTCAGCTGGCATTTCTACCTTTGTGCTGTCGGCAAATTTAGCTACAATATCTTCAGTCTCTTTGTTCACATACGTAGTTTGACTAGTTTAATTTGATTCCTGAAGAAGGCCTCATGCCCGAAACGTCGATTCTCCTGCTCCTTGGATGCTGCCTGACCTGCTGCGCTTTTCCAGCAACACATTTTCAGCTCTGATCTCCAGCATCTGCAGTCCTCACTTTCTCCTAGTTTAATTTGATTACCAATTTTATATTAGGATTTCTAATGATTTGAGACATCCTTAGGCTCAAAATTTACATCTGAATATCTCAATCACTCAAAGACAACATCTGCAGCAACAATGCCTTGCTATAGGAAAGATATCATTAAACTGGAGACAGTTCAGACAAACTTTACCAGGATATTGCCAGAAATGGAGGGTTTGAGTTAGAAGGCTGGGACATTTTCCATTGAAGTGTAGGTTGAGGGGGTGAACTTAGAGTTTATTAAATCATGAGGGGCACAGATAAGATGAAAATGAAAAGGTCTTTTCCTTGGGGTGGTGGTGGTGGGGGAGTTCAAAACTAGCAGGCATATTTTTAAGGTGAGAAGGGAAAGATTCAAAAGGAATCCGAGGGGCATATTTTTAAAAAAAAAAACATGGAGCAGTGCGTACATGGAATGAACTACCAGAGGAAGTGGTAGATGCAGGTTCAGTTACAATGTTTAAAAGGCATTTGGACAGGTACAAGAATAGGAAATGTTTGGAAGGATATGGGCCAAATGCAGGCAAATAGGACTAGCTTAGATTGGCAACATGCTCATTCCTGAAGAAGGGCCTGTGCCCGAAACGTCAAATCTCCTGTTCCCTGGATGCTGCCTGACCTGCTACGCTGTTCCAGCAATAAAGTTTCAACATGCATGGTGTGGATTGGTTGAACTGAAGGGTCTGTTTCCGTGCTGTATGACTATCGCTCTGTAGATTTTCAGTGTGATTATTAGCATTTTCACTTTCTTGAAACACCAAATATTTCAAAATTGGACTTTTTTGTTCTTAAGCCAACAGACATTTCTTGATAATCATAATCCCTTGTTTTACTTTCAAATCTTTAAGAATTGTTTTAATTTTGCTGGTCTCATAAGAACATTCAGTAGGTCAGGTAGTTCACTTAAGCATGACAGTCAGTAGCACACAAATTGGCTTTTTCTCCCCCACTGCCACACCCACACTATTTACATGCCTCTGATGAACTTCCAAGACCATGTTTTACATCTGACCATAAAACTCAGTCACAGATGAATTCTTCCTCAGTGTCTTAGTCTTTCTTGCAGCATTGAATCCTCTTGCTTTGTCATACTTGGACAAGATTTTACCTGCTTGCTCCACTTCATCTTCCCTTCTAAACACTACTGCCTGTTTATCACCTTTTTGCACGAGCCTCATCTGCCCTGGCTCTACGTGCTGTCTGTTGCTTTCCTTTACCAAGTAGTAACAGAAAACAGAAATTGCTGGAGAAACTCAGCAGGTCTGGCAACATCTGTAGAAAGAGAAACAGTTTGGAGTCTGACATGACTCTCCTTTGGAAATGCTGTGAAGTCATATTGGATTTGAAACATTAACTCTGCTTCTCTCCACAGAGCCTACCAGATTGGAGTTTTTCCAGCATCTTTGGCTTTTAGTTTTCAATTTGCAGCATCCAGAGTATGCTATGTTTAATAATATGAAGAGGTACAGAACTTAAGTTTATTGGAAAACAAAAAAGGGAGAATAAAAACAAATTAAACACAGAAGAAAGTCAACCATTTTATGTAAACTTGTCACATTCTTTCTTGGAATACATGTTTAAGGTTGAGTAAGGCATATCTGAATCGTGCTTTCAGTAAATGTCAGAACAAGCTGAACCATTGACTCCCTATCTGAGATTTCCCAATCCCACCCATGACAATGACAAGATGCCAACTCCCCTACCCTGTGCTAAATTTTAGATTTAGGACTATTTATAGAGTCAGAGATGTACAGCAAGGAAACAGACCATTCGGTCCAACGCATCCATGCTGACCAGTTATCCAAACCCAATCTAGTCCCACCTGTCAGCACCCAGCCCACATCCCTCCGAACTCTTCCTATTTATGTACCCATCCAAATGCCTTTTAAATATTGCAATTGTACCAGCTTCCACCACTTCCTCTGGCAGCTCATGCCATGCACATACCACCCTGTGTTAAAAAGTTGCCCCTTAGGTCTCTTTTATATCTTTCCTTTTTAAATTTCCTTGTTTCTGCTGTGAAAAACAGATACAAAAAAAGTTTTCACTTAATTTATATTCCATTATCCCAACTGGCTGCATTTATCTGTATGCAAGATGGAGGCATATCTAAGTTTGTTCTCTCTCTAGAGGCGTCATGTTATTTATCTGCCCGAATCCCAACTTTGTCAGCAAAACTGGCTCAAAGGCTGTAACAGGGTTTGGTGTATGCTGGCAATATGGAAGAAAGTGAGATGCTTCCTGCCCAGTTTTTGTTTGCATTCTTCGATCAACTTTTTGTTTTAAAAACTTCAATGGAAGTCAACAGCCCCAGTACCATCAAGTCACAGGCCACCCTATCTATGATTAGGTCCTTTTGTCAGCACAACCTGACAGGCAGGAGCAGCTTCCCCAATACTAACGCTGGTTTCTCCTATGTTACTGAAGCACTGCAGAATGCTTTTCTTAGTGTCTCCTCCAGCTCGGTATTGGAAAGACTTGCCCATGCTCAGAAATGGACGTGGGTGGCTAGTTTCCAACAATAGTGTTAATTATTGAGGCGTTTTCCTTAAACGGTGCAGTTCATATCGATTTACTTTTGCAATTGCATAGTTAGCTATTAATGTAGTCTTTCACATCGTCCCAACAGGTGAGAATCGAGTTGGCAGCACTTTCTGATTTTAATCATGAATTAACCCTTAAAATATTCAAGTTAGCAGGAGCATGTTTCCTATTGTTTAAAAACAAAAATACCTTGTTTTGAAGTTAGTGTCTGAGGCAGCCCAGGTGCACCGACACTGAAGTTGCATTATTACACGAAACTCACTGAAGCTTTTCAATATGCAAATTATCCCGCAGCAACAAAACACAGAATCAAAACTTGTTAATAGCTGAAGTTAAAGTTTTAGTTTAACACGTTAACCGAGCGTTTCGAATGAACCATGAAATGAATCAACTTACTAATTCGACTAGCATCAATATTCCAACGGAGGATTTGAGGAAACGAATGTCCACAGTGACTGGGGCGAATCTGGAACTCACCCCACTGCTGCTTGTACTGGTCTGAGTGTTAATTTTATCTGGAAAATCAGCCATAATGAGACAGGAACAAAGTAAGGGGCACTTCCAAACAAAGTCAGCTAAACTTCATCCTCTCACACCGAAACCAGACTGAGTGCTGAGCCGACCAGGAACCTGCCTGCTGGGTGCACTCTGTAGAGGGCGTTAACTTCAGCCAAACATTACCATATCTGACACCCTTTGACTGCTGAACAAAATACATCCAATTCCCCTCGAATTATTTCCTGCTCCATATCGGCCAATCATTGCTTTGTTCCTGCTACTTTCTAGAAACGTTCTGTCTAAATAGCTTGGGTGATATTTGATTTGAGATTGTGTCTTAAACCAGTCCCTATCCAACATCCCAGGTCCATGCTCCTTGTTAAAATAATGAAATCCAGCATTATCGCTGATAAAACTAGTGGTCTCAGCTTACTTAGTGATGTGAAAAACTGCTCATGCAGAAATAAATACATCTGTTTCCTGAGTAGTCAATGATATCAGTAGCCATTGAACTCGTATGGAAAAGTCCAGAGAAGCAAAGAACTGAAAAAATAACATGTGGCAAAGCTGATGGGTGTCAGAAGAAAGTTTTGCAGTGCTTTCCTTAACTGTATGATACAGATGAATGCACAATTATATCTAAAATATATCATTTAATTAATTACATCCACTCTGTGTGGAAAAGGGGAATGAAATAAAACTTCTGTGTTCTGTGAAGAACTCAAGCCCAAAATTGAACTTTTGAATAGTTGGATGGTCTGTGAACTCCAACTAGGGACAGGGTCACACTGGATTCTGTGCTGGGGGCTGCAGCATCGATTGAGGAATATTCCAAAGCTGTGCAGAAAATTCAAAGCTGCTTTTCTCAATAGGAGGTATCGGACCAGGTTTTCAGGAGGCTTTCAATACAGTGTAAAACTGCTGGGATTCGAGAGAAGGGGCTGGGGTTATTTTGTGAAAATGGGTTGGATAGATTTACTGGAATTAAGAAGAATGAGAACCTATACATTCCTGAAGGTACTTGACAGCATGGATGCTTAAAGGATGTTTGGCAGAGAGTAGAATTAAGGAATACAGTTTCTAAAAAAGGGATTTCTCATTTAAGAGAGATGAACAGAATTATCTTCCTTCATTGTGAGTCTGTGGAATTGCTGTTTTATTCCCCAGGTAAGTTGGAGGCATTCATTGAATTTTTTTTGAAAGCAAATTAGCTAATTATTGATGAATAAGGAAGTGAAAGCATTGCACAGGAAAGTGGATTTGAGGCCACAATCAGATTGAGGGTGACCTTATTGAAAGATGGAACAGGCTCAAGGGGTTGAATTTCATCAGACAGCTTCCTCGGAAACAGTTGAGAGATATTTAAGACTTGTTATGTATGTTAGTCATTGTGCTGTTGCATTGAGCTCTGCCCCTTCTGCAGCTGTGTAAGTGTCAGTGCCATTTGACTCTTGACTCCCCCACCCCAGGGAAAAGAGCTTGTCTACTTACCCTATCCATGCCCCTCATGATTTTATAAACTTCTATAAGGTCACCCCTCAGCAGCCGATGCTCCAGGGAAAACAGCCCCAGCCTATTCAATCTCTTCCCTGTAGCTCAAATCCTCCAACCCTGGCAACATCCTTGTAAATCTTTTCTCAACCCTTTCAGGTTTCACAATATCCTTCCGATAGGAGGGAGACAATTGAACTACTTTGATATTTGTCTTATGACAGGGTACTGTAGAATGTTTATAATGTGGAAGGCAGACCTCCGAAGCAATAAAGTTGAGAACCCCTGCATTAAATCAATAGAAAAAAAAGTGATTTAATTTCAGGCATTGGCTCTGGCCCAGTGGATTTCTTTCTTGCTTTTAACTCAAAAAACTTGAGTTTCAGTCCCTCTTGACACATAATCCAGGATGACCGTTCACTGCAACACTGAGGAACGATGCAATATTTACCCATGGATTCACCTTTCCACTCAGGCATATGTTAATTGTCCCATAACACCATTTGAGAAAATAGGAGTTTTCTTTATGGGCTTGAGAGTGTTTATCCTTCAATAAACATCTTTAATGGCTGCAGTGTTTCCTTATGTTGCACACATGACTACAAGGTAAAAGTGTTTAATTGGCTGCAAAGAAGGCTCGTGTGACACAGTGGTTGTGTCCTCACCTTTGAACCAGGAGACTCAGGTTCAAGTCCCACCTACTTCAGACATGTGTAATAACATCTCTGAGTATAAAGTACATCTGTCCATCCTGATGTCATAAGATTGCAGGTTCAAATTCCACTCCAGGGCCCTGAGTATGTAAGGTAACTGAAGGAGTGTCATAGGCACAGTACTGTTGGATGAACCGTTAAACTATGACCTCATCTGTCTGCCCTAGTTTGAAGAGTAGGAGAGTTATCTCAATATACTCACCAATATGTAAACTTTAATCAACGTCACATTTCAGTTATTCTGGTATAATGGCATTGCTGTTTGTGAGAACCTCCTGTGGGCAAATGGTCTAATCTTGTTTCCCACATTACACTTCAAAAGTACCTCATTGATTGTAATACATTTTGAGATTTGTAAAGTTTACAAAAAAAAGTCACTATAAAAGTGCAAATGTCTCTCTTTCTCGTGGCAGGTGCTGCTGAAATATTTCTAATGTGGTTAAATCTAGGTGTTTCATTTTACTGCTGAAATCCTATCAGTGTACTAACTGCACTGTATTTATTACACTGTTTACTGAAACTTCATGATGAAGGAGCAGGATTTGTAATAGCTTAATGTTTTAATTTGCATGATCTACTGTTCTATTTAGGAGCTGGGAAAAATGTTTTTCAAAATAAGAAAAAAAAGGACAGTTTAACTTTGCAGCAACTTACCGACATGAAAATTTGTTTCCAGTAAGTTTCGTACTCAGTGAACAGTATAATTCTTCCTGACATTTAATCAGATGCAAATGGCCGTAAATGACATCATTCAATCTCAAGAAGTGAAAGTTTAGCAAACACGAAGTAAGAAGTGACTCTTTACTCACTCAGATAGGACTGTACACTGTGCTATTGTAACCAGAAGCAATTACCAGCTCTTAACTGTGGGATTAAAGATGAGAGGGGGAATATTTCCACATATGTATTTATTGTTGTCATTACTATTGAACTTTCTTTTGAGTCAAACAATTTAAATTTGGCTACTTTGACACAGCTAAGGGAGCACGTCCATCAACTTCAGCACTTCCTCCATTGGTACTGTTACATGTTGGATGCCATACTGA
This sequence comes from Chiloscyllium plagiosum, assembly GCF_037043375.1. Classification (NCBI taxonomy): domain Eukaryota; kingdom Metazoa; phylum Chordata; class Chondrichthyes; order Orectolobiformes; family Hemiscylliidae; genus Chiloscyllium; species Chiloscyllium plagiosum. Next base: position 58,705,960 of record NW_028270155.1, on the reverse strand, counting down.
CTAGATTTCAGGTATTATCCTTATTTTATTCTTAGTCACTCACTCTTGGCAAGGTGAACATTGTAGTGCTCCAAAATGGCGCGATTAACCAATGGGCTCAGGAGAAAAATGCCCCAACACCAAAATGGACCCCTTGGTTCTTGCAGCAGACACTGAGGAGTTCATTAGACGATTGAGACTCTGGGAATTCTTTCAAGGTGCCAGCAGTGATCCCAACGAGCTCACTGACGAACCGGAACAGTCATCACAGGGATCCGTAGAGGAGTGACCAAAGAAGGTGTCAACTTGGACCCCACTGGAGGGCTGCTGCCCTGGGCTCAAACCATTAGGAAATATATAAATGCCAGATTCATCAGCCGTACCCACAAGGTAGAGCAAAACATCACCCGTTCACAACGCAACGCCATCCATGCTCTCAAAACCAATCACAACATTGTCATCAAACCAGCAGAAAAGGGAGGAGCCACTGTCATTCAGAATAGAACAGATTACTGCAAGGAAGTGTACCAACAACTGAACAACCAGGAACATTACAGGCAACTACCAGCTGATCCGACCAAAGAACACACCCGTGAACTAAACACATTGATCGGGACTTTGGATCCAGTCCTTCAGAGTTCCCTACGCACCCTCATCCCACGTACTTCTCGTGTGGGCGACCTCTACTGTCGTCCAAAGGTACACAAAGCCAATATACCAGGACGTCCCATCGTATCGGGCAATGGGACCCTGTGTGAGAATCTCTCCAGCTATGTTGAAGGCATCTTGAAACCCATTGTACAGGGGATCCCCAGCTTCTGTTGTGACACTACGGATTTCTTATAGAAACTCAGCACCCACAGACCAGTCAAACTGGGAACATTCCTCGTCACAATGGACGTTTTGGCACTTTACACCAGCATCCCCCACAATGACGGCATCGCAGCAACAGACTCAGTACTCAATACCAACAACTGCTAATCTCCAAACATCATCCTACAACTCATCTGCTTTATCCTTGATCACAACGTCTTCACCTTTGACAACCAGTTCTTCATCCAGACACATGGAACAGCCATGGAGACCAGATTTGCACCCCAATATGCCAACATCTTCATGCACAGGTTCAAACAAGACTTCTTCTCTATGCAGGACCTCCAACCAACATTATACACCAGGTACATTGATGATATTTTCTTCCTCTGGACCCATAGTGAGGATTCACTGATAAAACTACACAGTGATATCAACAAGTTGCATCCCACCATCAAACTCACCATGGACTACTCTCTACTATCCGTCTCATTCTTGGACACATGCAACTCCATTAAGGATTGTCACCTCAGCACCACACTCTACCACAAACCCACAGACAACCTCACAATGCTACACTTGTCCAGCTTCCACCCAAAACATATTAAAACAGCCATTCCCTATGGACAAGCCCTACACGTACACTGGATCTGTTCAGATGAGGAGGAACATGACGAGCACCTGGAAATACTCAGGGATGCTCTCATAAGAACGGGGTACGATGCTCAACTCATCAACCGCCAGTTTCAAGTGCCACAGCAAGGAACCGTAATGACCTCCTCAGGAGACAGACACGTGCTGCAACTGACAGGGTACCCTTCGTTGTTCAGTACTTCCCAAGAGCTGAAAAACTACGCCATGTTCTTCGTGACCTGCAACACATTATCAATGAGGATGAGCACCTCGCCAAGACCTTCTCCACACCTCCACTGCTCGCCTTTAAACAACCACCAAACCTCAAACAAATCATTGTTCATAACAAACTGCCTGGCTTTCAGGACAGCTCCATACAACCCTGTCACAGTAGGCACTTCACGATGTGTCAGAGTTGGACATAGATACCACCATTATGTGTGGGGACACCTCCCACCATGCACGTGACAGGTACTCATACAACTCAACCAACGTTGTCTATCTCATATGCTGCAGGCAAGGTTGCCCTGAGGCATGGTACATTGGTGAAACTGAGCAATGGCTATGGCAATGGATGAATGGGCATCATGCACCAATCAACGGACAGGAGTGTTCCCTCCCAGTTGGAGAGCACTTCAGCAGTCCAAGACATTCGATCTTCGGGTGACCATCCTCCAAGGCGGACTTCGGGACAGGCAGCTGTGAAAAGTGGCCGAGCTGAGGCTGATAGCCAAGTTCGGTAGGGAGGGCCTCAACCGGGACCTTGGGTTCATGTCAGATATCATTACAGATGACCACCATTGCACTATACACACACACAGACACTCCTACGTGTGTGCGCGTGTGCACACACACACACACAGGCACTCCTATACAGGGACATGCACACAGGCACATACACACACACACTCCCACATGCACCCTCTCACAGACTTAGACACTTTACATTCACACACACATATACACTCTCTCTCACAGACACTCACAATCCCCCACCCCAGACACGCACACACACACTCCTACAGACACACACACCCCTCCAGACACACACGCACCCTCTCACAGACTTCGACCACTTTACATTCATACACACACATATATACACTCTCTCACAGACACTCACAAACCCCCACCCCAGACACACACACACATAAAAACCCACATGCACACATACACATATATGTTTGTGGGGTGAATTTGTACTTGCAGAGTTACAACATACTTTGCTCAAAAACTGCATGAATCCATGTAAGACTCTGTTAAGTCACTTTTTAGATTAGAATCAATCTAAATATTATGGCACAGACAGGGAACACAGGGGGCTAACACCTTCAACATCTCAACATCTTATCTGTGCTGACACCAATTGTTAAAGTTAACTTTTAAAAAAGGTTTTGTGATTTACATAAGAAAGAAATGAAACTATCATTGTCATTCTAACAGATGAGAGACTTAACAAATAATCAAAAGTATTTTTCAACGTATAATCACACTGTAAACTTTTGCTATAAATTCTGTGTCTTACAATTCTGCACTCCATAACCACCTGATGAAAGAGCAGCGCTCCGAAAGCTAGTGCTTCCAATTAAGCCTGTTGGTTGTGTGATTTGTAACTTTGTACACCTCAGTCCAACACCGGCATCTCCAAATAATCCAGACTTCCTACTTCAGCCTCCTATCTAAACTGCTGCAATAGTGTGTCAAGGCTAACTAAAGACAATATCCAACCTGGCTGTTGCGCCCTAATACATTCACAGATTAAGATCTGCAGATGTGTTATTGCCAGGTTAATCATATAATAGTTGTTTAGCATATAGCAGCTGTTTCCAGTTAGTGGCCAGAGCCAAATACACTTCGTATAACTTCCAATTCATCTTTGATGAGCCTCTTTGGTTTAAAAAAAAACATTAGATTCACATTGCCAAAAGTAATACTTGTACAGTTTTCATTTGTAGGTACAGTATAAAGTTTGTTTTGCATGTAGTACAGGAAGATCCTATCATACAAAGGGAATTAGGATAATAGAACAGACTGAAAATACAATGTAACAGCTGCAGAGAAGGTGCACAGAGAGCAAGATCAATCTTAAATTTCAGGTCCATTCAGCAAGGAAGAAGCTGTTCTTGAATCTGTTCGTACATGTAGACAAAAATTTATATCTTCTGCCCAACCGTGTTTTGTTGACTCGATTTGGCACTTGAAGGCTCCAATGAACTGGCATTAAAAAAGGCTGAGACCTGGGGGCAGGTCAGCCATGATCTTGTTGAGTGGTGGGGCAAGCTTAAGGGGCTAAATGGCCTAATGCCTCCAATTCTTTTATTCTCATGATTTAATACCATAAAAATACAGGAATTAACAAAAAACAAGCATGTTTTCAATCAAGTAATAAAAATTTACTGTGCATACTTCATTTGCGTATAATCTAAGGAATTGAGGCAAAAAATGACTTCTCTCAATAAATGTAGTCACCTTAACCACTGATACAGCTGAATAGGTAAAATTAAATGCTGTTTTGATAACAAAACTCAATGTTTAGGGTATCAGGAATTCAGAGTGGTCTGGACCTGAAAATGGAGTCAAAATGAGGGCTGGAGATCAGAGTGGTACTGGAAAAGCACAGCAGGTCAGGTAGCATCCGAGGATCAGGAAAATCGACATTTCGGGCAGGAGCCCTTCATTGATGAAATGTCAATTTTCCTGCTCCTTGGATGCTGCCTGACCTGCTGTGCTTTTCCAGCACCACTCTAATCTTGACTCTAGTTAGAGAAGGCAGCAGCTTGTGACTAAGCTGAGGAATTATTTATCATAAGGATAGCACCATTTTTGGAAATAAAACTAAAGTTGCGGCCTTTCTCTTGCTGGTAATGTCTTTAGATAAGAGGTGGTACATTGGAAGTTCTTTGTAGAACTCATGAATGAAGATTGGTCAGTGCCTTAAATTCAACTGTATTTCCTCCTCTCCTACTTGGTGCTGTTTGAAGTGTCTTAGAAGAATCCTCGTCTTTAATCGGGGTAGAGAGTACAAGGACGAGGAAGTGGAGTATTCCTTCCAGTTCTAAGTGCTGTGCTTTAGGCAAAATGCGAAGGCATTGTACAGACTGTAGGAAAGATTTACAAGAACAATGAAGAACTTCAATCATGAAGGGAGTAGGACTGTTTCACTTGAAGAGAAGGCTGAGAGGCAATCTAATATAGTTGGTGAAAATCACGATGGGGGGGGGTCTGAAAAGAGCAGATAGGGAGAAACTGTTTCCACTCATGAAAAAATTGAGAATAAAAGGGCACAATTATAGCTAATTAATAAAAGAAGCAAAATGACACAAGTAAGAACATCCTCACACAAGTGACTAAGGTCTGAAATGCAGTGCCTGAGTGTTTGGTGGAGGCAGGTTCAATCGAAGCATTCCAAAATGAGCTATTAAAAACCAGGCATGGTTATGCGGAGCACATTAGGGGGCCCCACGAAGTGAATTGCTCATTTGGAGAGCTACTGCAGGTATGGTGTACTGAGATACCTCTTTGTGTGCTGTAACATTTCTGTGATTTACTAAATTGATGGTGGCATAAAAGAAGTGCAAAATCTCTTAGATTTCTGCCTGAGTTTTAAATTTGTCAAATATAGTGTCTGGAAACAGAATGAAATTGCACACTAGCTTAGTATAGGTTTTAACACAGTCTCAAACATCAATAAAGTATAAAAACCACAGAAAAAAACCTTTATTCCCATATGAAAATCAGACAAATGGGTTACATCAAGTAACTTGAGAAATTTTTATAGGAAGTGTCCACAGGACAGTGACTTACAAAACATAGCCAAGTTAGTTACATATCTTTCTAACAGAAACATAAGGTCTTTAAACCACATATTAAACACATTATACATTACAAATGAATACTGCAGTTACAGAAGTGTCATTACTGTAAACAAGCAAAGCCAAGGAATTTAGACACAAAAATGTCATGAGGTTAACAGCAGCTGCAAGTAATATGCTCAGCTTTGCACTTGAAAAGGATGGAGTTTAGAGAGAAATATCAGAGAAAAGCTCACCTGCTTTAGAGTGGACTATGAATATAACTGGTCATGAACTGGCGAATCAAATGCAGGATTTTGGTTGAAATCAGACAAATATGAAGTGACATGTGGATGGTCAACTTCACTCAGGCTGAATTAAACATTTACACCTTTTCTTTCTTTTTATGAAGGCAGTTCCAGTCGCACAGATGCAAGTAGCTCTCGATTACCTCCTATATAAGCCTCGTCCCAACATACACTGTATACAAATATGAGCTATTTATTCCAATAGAACCTGATCCCCTGTCCACTTACACACATCCAACATGGAGACTGTTTTCATATCTTCACACTGTTCCTTTGGAGAAAAGAGTGCAGCATTAGAAGGACTGGCAGGCTGACTAACAGCCTGCAAAGTGAACACTCCTTCCAGCTTTATACCAGCTGATAGAATAATTAATCTTTTACACTGGGAGGGTTTACCAATACAAACCAAACAATGTAGTGGGGAGACACTTAGCCAAGTATCCCACTGGTTTTCAGAGCCTGAGCTCCAGTCTTCACTTACCAGGACTGGGCTGGAGTTTACCAGTAAGCCACATTCCAGTCCAAACCAGGTGAATCACTGGTTAGCAGTCTGGACCAGGAACCACCACAAAGTTTCAATTCCCTCCCACAACCCAAACCTCCAACCATCCTGAATTTCCCCCTCAAAGGCTGGATGTACATGGGTCATATACATGACTTTCCAACTCGACATGATTTTTTTGCTCAAAAGTGGTCCTTCCTAGCCTGATTGGCTCTGCATCACAACATACAGCTGATCCTCTGAATCACAATGTAGGGCTCCCTACTGCAAGTTTGGACAAATTAAATTCATTGTGTATGATAAGGATTTTAATTTTAAATGCTTTGCTGATAATTCACCTGTACTTACAGTAAATCATCTGATTATTTCTTTTAAATTGTAAATATTTCTGACATCAAGTTAGAATTAAATGGAAGGGCTAATGTTGTTGCAATGAAATAGCCAGGCCGTTCACAGCTGCCACTCTGTAATTTCAATATGAAAGCTGGAAAATCCAATTGCAATCTCTAGTTGGATTTATTCAGAGCTACTGTTTTGAACAAGTTTTTAAAAGAAAAGGAATAAAACCAGGTAACTGCAAACTCATCTCATTGGAAGCCAATAATGTTGTGGAATATTCAGCATGTGCACTGCTTTAAAAGCTGGAAGTGAGAGATCAGTTAATAATAAAAACTGACAATGCTGAAAATCCTGAGCAAGTCTGACAGCATCTGTGTTGAGGAAACAGTTAATGAGTTGAATTGCATACAAGATTAACAGACCAGATCAGTGAAACTCTAAGTTCACAGAGTCAAACAATGAAATCAATGACCTGTGAACCAATTTTAAAGTACTGAGATGAGATTTCAGAGTTCTATATATTTTATAAATGGCCCATCAGCTAACAAATGAAACCTCACTGTAAATAAAATACACTAGTGCTGAACAGGATTGAAAGTGAATGAAAGAACCTTGCAGGAAATCTGCAGCAATTGTGACAGTTTGAAATTTGGGAGAGGGAATAAAGAACATTTTTGAAACTTCTGTTGTATTTGGTAACAAGACAGTGTGACTGTAAATTTCAACGTGTGTGTGGTGGTCACTAAGGAATATTAACACACTGCTCGGATCCAAACTCTTCAGTCTCATTTTCTGAAAGCCAGTTATCCAAAGGTAAAGGGTGTTACATCTTCAGAATTTTTTTTTAAAAACAGCAACAGAAACAGTAGTATTAATGAATCTATTTATCTTCTTCTGCCCTGTTCCGACATTCTGAAAAATTAAGCTTTCAAGGATTAAGAGAGACGTAAATCCTACAGTCCTTTCAGTTGACCATCGTCAGATGTTGTGTACAATGGTCCACCCATGCATAAAGCTGGGCTTACATCCAAACTGTAACAGTCATTAGCCAATCCCATAGCCTTCTCCCAATTCTTCTTCTGAAGCCATTACATTGTGGCATTGTGTTTCTTTTCCCGAGATTAAGACCTGCTCAAAGTCAGTCATATTCCGAACCAATAGTAATACTGAGTTCTTCACCCAAAATGTGTGTTTCGTGAAACCATTTATTTGTGTCCAGCACAACTAAAAAGAAGAGGAAAACCAAGTTACAACAGCAATGGTGTTATCATGTCAGTTCCTGCTTACTTATTTAGCACGGTAAATGTCAGATCAACACAAAATTAAATTCCAGTACACACTGTAATTTCAATTTAACATTTTGCCCTTGGGCTGTATGCCTGACATTGAACTCAGTGTAAATATTGAGCATTAAAACTATGCTATGACATCCAAGAGTAGGGCATGTTATGTGCAGACAAGTTGAATTTTGTTGCAGTCTAAGTTAATAGGTTTTGTAATGTACTTTTATAAATTTGATGAATACATATTATTTTCCAAAACAGGTGTTAGATCAACATCACAGTAATGTAAATCTGTTATGAGGGGCTGTGCAGTATGCAGGTTCTGTAGAAAATTATATAAGGGCACAGGGGCTATCGCCAAAATAGTAACTTCTCACCTACAATACAAGTTGCCCAAATACAGCAAGTGAGACTATATATCAGCTGAAACCATAAAACACTGATCAAGTAATAGTGAGTAAACATTTAAACATATCTAATAAGTGCTCACAGGCTGTTTGACCAAATGTACAACGCAGGTAAGGGTGGGTGTTTGGACAGTTGCCTTTGCCCTAGCCCCAATTTTGACTCAAAGTAAACAACAAACTAACGAAATATGTTAACATTAAATCCCTACACCTGAGAAAGAAAGAACTTGCACAGATTTTCAAGACCTCATGATAGCGGAATGAAATACATTTGAAATGTATTTGCTGTTGTAATGTAGGAAACAAAACATTAAAAGGCTTACTGATTGAGGAATAAATATTAGCCTGGAAATCAGGAGAACTCTCTTGCTCTTCTTTGAACCCTGTCACAGATCTTTTAGATCTACTTGATGGGGCAGATGAACCTCAATTTAATGTCCCACTTGTGGTAAATGGGAATCGAGTAACCAAAATTTGCACTTCATAGCACCTTTAACACAGTAAAATGGTGCAAAACGTTTCACAGGAGTGTTATCAAAAATAATCTGACACTGGACCTTGTGATGATGCTTCTCCCTTTAGCAAGGTTATGTTGTCCTTGTTTTTTTACAAGAGGGGTTGTAAAGGCAGAGGAACTGACTTGTCTGGAAATGGTTACCTTGAACAAAGGCAGGGAGTGGCCGGTTCTCCCAGTTCAGGTTTCTTTTCTAGTTTGGTTTGTTTTAGCAAGCTGTTGGAAAACTGCTGGGGACCTAGAGAAGCAGCTACAGTGAAAAGAGCTTCCATGCTTCAATAGAGGTCTTGTTTGAACTTTCTCTCTGAAAACTCTCCTGCCTGTAAGAATCTGTGTTTGAATTTACCTTTTGCCAAAGGGTGTGTTTATGAGATGTTGCAGAGTTTGGAATAGCTTCATTAAGTTGTGATAGAGTCAGTTGGCTTAACAAATCTGATAAGTTATTCTAAATTCTGTTTTCTTTTGTTTATGTTTCAACCATAGTGTGTAAATAAGTTGTTTTGTTTAAAGCTGAGTGGTTTGACCAGCTGCAGCACTCCTTGAATACCTACTTTATATCTGCCTAATACAAAATAAAGGTTAGGGCCTGGGCTACCTTCTTAAAATGTTTTGAGTTGGGTTGGGCTGGTCCATGGAGATCTTAGTGGGTGACCAAAAGCTTAGTCAGAATTGTCGTTTTAAGGAGCAACTTACATACAAAGAGAGAGACAGGGAGCTTTACTAAGGTAATTCCCGGGTTGAGGGAGAAGACAATGGTGTTATGAAGGAAACAGTGGATGAGGAAATGGCCAATAAGGTCTTGAAGGATTGCAGGGTGAGAAATGTGGAGGGACAGGCCATAGAGGAATTTCAACATGGGTAAGAATTTTAAAACGAAAGCATACCCAGACCAGCGATCCATAGAGATCAGGAAACACAAGGGAAAGGTGAATGAAACTTGATGTGACTTGGAATCTAGACAGCAGCTCTGGTGGGAGGCCAGCTGGGAGAGGATTGTTTCATCTGGGATCAAGTTGTCCAAAGGCATGGATGAAAGTTTCAGCAGCAGTTGGCCTCAGGCACAGCTAGAAACTAACAATACTAGGCGTGAAAATGGCAATCTTGGAAATTGAGTGGTTGAACGTTCAGCTTCAGATCAAATAGGTCATTAAGGTCGTAAATCCTTTAATTCACCCTCAGATGGTGGACAGAAAAGAAAACAGAAACTGTGATCAGGAAAACAAAGGTTTGTGGAAGGACTGAAGCCAATAACTTCAGCCTTTCTATTGGAAGGTTTCACTCATGCAACAATGGATACCAGAGAAATAGGATGACAAGTCACAGGGAACGAGAGAAACAGTGGAGGCTGAGCGAAGCTTTTTAACGTTCATTTAGAATCAGGCTCTGCTGCAATACAATCTGAAACAAAATCCAGAGTAAGATTATGTCTGTTCATGTCTGATTTCACTTTTAGGCAGAAAATTTAGTTTAATCTAATTTATATATAATTTGACTCAAGTGTCCAGGCATCAGAACAATTTTGTTTGTTTTTTTTTGTATCTCTTAGGCTATCATAGTAGTCTTGCTGAATACCAATAATTTCCTCCACAGAAAACCAAGAGGATTATTCCAATGAATGGCAAATTTTTGCTTTTCCCTATTTTTGGCCCAAGGTGTGGCCAAATGAAACCAAGACAAAAGTCAATCAAGTGCCAATGCTGCCATCAACATATGTGACCACTGTGAAGTCAGCCTCATTCCTTTCTAGTTCCTAAATTACATTAATGCTGCAAGTATAATTCATATCAAAGTTTAAATAGTGAGAAAGGATAATAAAATGAGTTACAAATGGTAACTATGGGGGTCTACTGCGTCATCTCTTTGGTGTCTTATTCATATATGTTCATTTCAAACTGGAAATGATACAGCAAAAACTAAAAGCTTTACCACAAAGATAGAAATGCATGAATGATTTTGATAAAGTCATTAAGGAACAGAAAATGACAGACTGAATGACCCATCCTTTCAGCTAATATTAATACACGTTCGGCAAACACAGAATTAAGCAAAGTGTCACGAGTAATACTAGCCACCTAGCGATCTTTGGATGTGTGATGAGTGAGAATTCACTGAAAGACTTTAAAAGAATTTGAGTTAAAAAGTGTGATTTATATTGACAGCATCTTCAGTAGGAGAGAAATTTTCCAACGTCATTTTCCAAAGTTGAAGTGAATTTTCATTCTGGTTTTGTACCTCTACTAAGGGATTATGCATCTCTGGAGGGTGGGTCGATTGATGTGTGGGTTGTACTATGCTGATTGGCACAGACCTACTTGGTGGATTAGCAGGTCTTTACAGTTTTTTTTTGTAAGATTAAATGCACTCCATTGCAGTAGAACAGAGAGGATACTGCATGCAGATTGCACTGAAATAACTCTCTTGCAGGTGCAGAACAATACCAATCACAGGCTCTTAAAAAATCCCTGCAATTACAGTTGGACCCTTTTGTATGGACCATAAGCCGAGAGGATCAGCAGCAAGGGATGGTGAAAGAGCTGCAAGCTCAGCAGAGGGAAAGAGGAACAAAGAGCAGCAAAGGCCATGAGCCTGGAGGGTTGACAATAAGCAGGTGGGCTGGAAGAGACCATGGCCCAGCTTTTGGTGTTGTTCTGTTGGATTTTTCTTTTATAAACAATTCATATTGTTCAACCTTATTGAAAATAGTAGATGACACAGGTATTTCCATTAATGCAATTCGTTCTTTTTCAAATGAGTTGCTGTTTGTAGCAGCTGTAGACACCATTTAATTTGGAAATGGTGTCAAAGTCCTATGGGCTGTGGACCAAGATGTGGCTTTTTGTGTTGTATTACAAAGAAACAATTAATATTTAGAATGTTTATGCCTTTTTTATGTGCTTTCTATAAATACTATCGTGGGACCTAATGCTTCAGCACCTGTCATGTTATTGGTGCATTTACTTTGCATGATATGCATGGAAGGACATCACATAGTCGCTAGTTAGTAATGCGGTATTCTATAACAGTACTAAGTGTAGCACTTAGCAGGTGTTCATCACATTTAAAACTGTAGCACCTTTAATAAACTGAAATACCAACCATTTAACACGAAAGAAATATTAATATCATTACTATAAATCATGCACCATTGAACTCTTGGCTGCAGTTCAATAAATGAGCCAAATCTCTGACCAATGAGAACTCTTTGTTGGCCTCTCAGTTGTGATAATGAATTTCTCTTTTCGTTTAATCATAAACTACATAAATACGTTTGTTACTTATGCTTCTCGATTTTTGGCCTTCCTCTACTAAAGCAGTATCTTGTGCTTTGTTAGTTTTGCAAGTGTCCATAGCTCTTCACCCACTGCTGATGGGTGCTCTTAGACAGGGAGAGGTAACAGGCTATTCCACCACATGAAATATCACAGCAGAAACATCACATTCCTACTCATCAGCTGTTCCTATACATACACTTTTTGGAAGCAGGTGTGAAACACAAGCACATCCCCAACTATTTCCTTGTCTCACTCACCAATTACATTCCCCGACCTCATTTTAAGTCTCTATCTTGGGGGAAAATGTCCCCAAAATTACCTTATATTTTCAAACTCAGTGTCTGACGTACTGCTGGCTACATGGTCACTACAAATGAAATCTTAGTTCCTTTGCCTCCTTTGTCGCAACAGATCAATGGTTCAATTATAGAGTTAAGATCAATTAATTTAGCAAAGGAAATAATCTGGGACATTGTCAGGGTGCAATAGCCATCAGAGCTCTTCAGTTCAGATTTAGTGAGGCACTTGTACTTCAGCACTTATTGGATGTACATGTTAAACAAAAGTTAAATCTAAAATACAATTTGTTCCACTTTTCACGTCACAAAGATGCTATGTCCTCTTTCTACAATCACTCTGCTCAAGACTCTGGTAAACACTGCTTGTTTAGCTGGGTAGTCATCCCGAAGATTTAGTTCAAAATACTATACTTTTTCAGAAAAATTGAAGCCATTGTTTGAAAACTATCTGGAACAGCTCTGTGCATACACAATTAAACCTCCTGTCATTTGATCTCCAACCCAACAACAAATGTGTAATTCAAATATAATGCTGCATTCAGGGAGCAGCTAAAACCCACTGACAGACTGCCTTTATCTTTGATGTACAATGTGAATTATCCAGTATAACGCTTCAATAGCTCACTGGGCTGGTACTCAAGAGTGGGTCAAATACTGTAGAATGAGGCTTGGGACAGAGCCAACTGAGAGTCAACATGGAAACTAATCACCAGCTGATGACAGATTGCATAATAATAAATTGTAATGTTCCATTTCCAGGCACGACTGGGGAGACGGTGACAAGCCTAAACTTCTTAAAGTAATCAAGTTGAGGTGAGTGCCTGTGGATACCCCGGACCTAAGGTATAATCTTGGTCCCTGTGAATAAGGCTGCAAATTGTAGCTGTAAATGTGAAGTTCAGGAGTCAACGTTCTTTCCAATGTTAAAAACATTAGTTGGAAGGAGTTGTAAAGGTGCTGACAAGAACCGTGCACAACATCATAGTACTTACTGATCTGTCCAGGGTACACAATGGCTTCCAGAGAAGAACACTCGTAATAGCATTCAGCTGGAGGTTCCAGTTTCCAGTGTTTGATGCCTTTGATTTGGGCCTGCCATGAGGGATTATCTACATCATCAATCTAATGGGAAAATTCAAATTAGCAAGTAATTTTAACATTCAAATTAAGGAATTTACATATTTAAATCTGAATTTTTGTAATCTCTACACAGCGACAGGTCAGATAGATCAAGGTCATAGACCTTCAGCTCAGTGGGCAAGGAAAAGCATAATTCCTGTGGCACACTCATAAGGTTCATAGAGTCACAGAGTCATAGTCATAGAGATGTACAGCATGGAAACAGACCCTTCAGTCCAACCCATCTATGCCGAACAGATATCCCAACCCAATCTAGTCCCACCTGCCAGCACCAGGCCCATATCCCTCGAAACCCTTCCTATTCATAAATGTTGCAATTATACTAGCCTCCACCACTTCTTCTGGCAGCTCATTCCATACACATACCACCATCTGCGTGAAAAAGTTGCCTCTTAGGTCTCTTTCATATCTTTCCCCTCTCACCCTAAACTTATGCCCCTCTAGTTCTGGACTCCCCCATCCCAGGGAAAAGACTTTGTCTATCTATCCTATTTATGCTCCTCATAATTTTATACACCTCAACCTGTTCAGCCTCTCCCTGTAGCTCAAATCCTCCAACCCTGGCAACATCCTTGTAAATCTTTTCTGAATCCTTTCAAGTTTCACAACATTTTTCCGATAGGAAGACCAGAATTGCACACAATATTCCAACAGTGTTCCAACCAATGCCCTGTATAGTCGCAACATGACCTCCCAACTTATGTACTTAATACTCTAACCAATGAAGGAACGCATACCAAACGCCTTCTTCACTATCCTACCTGCCTGTGACTCCCCTTTCAAGGAGCCAAGAACCTGCACTCCAAGGTCTCTTTGTTCAGCAACACTCCCTAGGACCTTACCATTATGTGTATAAGTCCTGCCAAGGTTTGCTTTCCCAAAATGCAGTACCTCACATTTATCTAAATTAAACTCCATCTGTCACTTCTCAGCCCATTGGCCCATCTGATTAAGATCCTGTTGTAATCTGAGGTAACCTTCTTCGCTGTCCACCATACCTCCAATTTTGGTGTCATAGCAAACTTACTAACTATACCTCTTATGCTCACATCTAAATCATTTATATAAATGATGAAAAGTAGTGGACCCAGCACCGATCCTTGTGGCACTTCACTGGTCACAGGCCTCCAGTCTGAAAACAACCTTCCACAACGACCCTCTGATCTACCTTTGAGCCAAATGGCGAGTTCTCCTTGTATTCCATGAGATCTAACCTTTCTAACCAGTCTCTCATGGGGAACCTTGTCAAATGCCTTACTGAAGTCCATAAAGATCACATCGAATGCTCTGCCCTCATCAATCCTTTTTGTTACTTCTTTAAAAAAATTCAATCAAGTTTGTGAGACATGATTTCCCATGCATAAAGCCATTTTGACTATTCCTAATCAGTCCTTGCCTTTCCAAATAAATGTACATCCTGTCTCTCAGGATTCCCTCCAACAACTTGCCCACCACTGATGTCAGGCTCACTGGTCTATAGTTCCCTGGCTTGCCCTTACCACCTTTCTTAAACAGCGGCATCATGTCAGCCAACCTCCAGTCTTCCAGCACCTCACCTGTGACTATCGATGAGACAAATATCTCAGTAAGAGGCCCCGCAATCACTTCCCTAGCTCCCAGAGTTCTAGGGTACACCTGATCAGGTCCTGGGGATTTATCCACTTTTATGTGTTTCAAGACATCCAGCACTTCTTCCTCTGTAGTGTGGACATTTTTCAAGATGTCACCATCTATTTCCCTACATTCTATATCTTCCATGTCTTTTTCCACAGTAAATACTGATGCAAAATACTGGTTCAGTATCTGCCCCATCTCCTGCGGCTCCACACAAAGGCCGCCTTGCTGATCTTTGAGGGGCCCTATTCACTCCCTCGTTACCCTTTTGTCCTTAATGTATTTGTAAAAACCCTTTGGATTCTCCTTAACTCTATTTGCCAAAGGTATCTCATGTCCCCTTTTTGCCCTGATTTCCTTCTTAAGTATATTGTAAACTTAAACAGCATCACGAAGCTGGAGTGCTATTTTGAGTGTGAAGCCTCAAATTGACTCAAACACAGCCAAGTGAGACACCTTCCTCAAAGAGTTACCACTCTCCTTCATGCTGGCATCAGGTCAGGTTCCCTTCCCATATATGGCTACACTGATTAATAACTGCTTTGAATCAATAATCAAGGTGTAAATGCATCCATTCACAAAATAGATATTACAGATGAACTGAGAGATTAAAATAAAAATCAAATCACATTCATCTTCAAAATGAAACCCTTTACATTTAACCTTGCTGGAAATCAAACTTTAATATATTTTCTACCTAAGGTGAAAAAAATTGCAGTTTTAAGTCTGAAAATAAACAATAAGTGTAAGGCTTTCTGCAAGACACTGACTAGGATGTTTTAAAACTATTTAAAAATGTTAATCCCACAATTTCTATCTTTCAGCATTTTTACTCAAAGTAAATGAGAAAGAAAAATCTGAATCCTGCCTCTATATAGGAACAGCAATTGGAAACATTTACATCTTGAAGACATTTTAACATTTGGCCTAAATAATTACCATATTATAATCAAAATGACTCAGATCTTCTGAAAGGAAGACAGTTGTTGCATCAGCAAATGTAGGAGGTGCACGTCGGGACCATGTGAAGTTCCGACACAGTTGGCTCCACAGGAACTGTCCTGGAAGTTGAAACTTCCAATGGGCAATAACCTGGCGTCGGGAAACCTCTGCAAAAGTCCCCAAATCTGAGTTAGAGTCAGAGACTTGGATGGTTCCGACTCACCTACCTTAAAAGCTAGCCATGAAAAGCTAGAGGAATTGAAAACTGCTCTAATTCTCAGCTAATTATTAAACTGACCTCAGCACTCCCCCAGCCCCAGACTCATCACTAAGACCCCATAGATCACAGCTCCCTACTCAATTCACCATGGAACCCAGCTTCCTCAACCTCCTTGAACCCAACCTGATGTGACCCCTGCCCCACTCTTTATCAGACTCACCTTAATAGCCTCAAACTCCTCCAAACCCAAGCCCCAGATCTACCCTTTGTATCACCCACTTGCCACCACAACACCCCCGCAATCTACCAGGCATCCTATGCCCGTCCAACTGTCTCTTATAATTTTAACCAATCTGCTACACTATCACCTCACCAACCTGGAATCCTACTTCTTCTCCTGCCAGGAGAAAGTGAGGACGAGAGATGCTGGAGATCAGAGTCATTAGATTATTAGATTTTTACATTAGATTACATTAGATTAGATTTAGATTAGATTACATTAGATTAGATTAGATTAGATTACATTAGATTACATTACAGTGTGGAAACAGGCCCTTCGGCCCAACAAGTCCACACCGACCCGCCGAAGCGAAACCCACCCATACCCCTACATTTACCCCTTACCTAACACTACGGGCAATTTAGCATGGCCAATTCACCTAGCCCTGCACATCTTTGGACTGTGGGAGGAAACCGGAGAACCCGGAGGAAACCCACGCAGACACGGGGAGAACGTGCAAACTCCACACAGTTAGTCGCTTGAGGCGGGAAGTGAACCCGGGTCTCAGGCGCTGTAAGGCAGCAGTGCTAACCACTGTGCCACCGTGCCGCCCACTAATTCTCACCGAAATCAGACTAAAAGGTGCCCATTTATCTTTCTTGGGTAAGCTTCGGGACTGGAGCCTCCTAGCCGAAGCTGGACGAGGTTAGGAAAGGTTGTGGCCGACAGTGGAGTGGATGAATGCTGAAATCACACCCTCTTTACTTTGTTGTGACACGTTCTGTGATTTGAATGTCCTTATGGAGAGAAAGTAAGTGTGTAAGGTAAGATAGTGGGTTAGGTGACAGATGAAGAAGTCGAGAGTGTGATGCTGGAAAATCACAGCAGGCCAGGCAGCATCTGAGCAGCAAAAGAATCAAACTTTTGGGCACAAATCCTTCATTAGGAAAGGCCTTACACCTGAAACGTCGAGTCTCCTGCTCCTTGGATGCTGCCTGGCCTGCTGTGGTTTTCCAGCGTCACACTCTCGACTTCTTCATCTGTCACCTAACCCACTATCTTACCTTACACACTTACTTTCTCTCCATAACTGTCAAAGTGGTTTAAGGACATTCAAATCACAGAACGTGTCACAACAAAGTAAAGAGGGTGTGATTTCAGCATTCATCCACTCCACTGTCGGCCACAACCTTTCCTAACCTCGTCCAGCTTCGGCTAGGAGGCTCCAGTCCCGAAGTTTACCCAAGAAAGATAAATGGGCACCTTTTAGTCTGATTTCGGTGAGAATTAGTGATTCTCACTCAGATCAGAAGATTTGAACCAATGTGTAGCACAAAGACAAAGCATTAGAAGCCAGGTAAATGCATAACAATGCAGCCACAGATAAACCTGTAACCAATGGATTTGTAGCTCTGTGCTGTGTAAGCACATGCCAAGACTCTTATAATACAAAAACAGAACTAATGTTTTGTTTATGGCAAAGCATTCTAAAGATCTAAAGCCACACAGCTGCAAAAAGGTCTGGAAAATGGGAACAGGTCACTCCAGGACTTGTGTTGTTCTCTTGAATTGGAATGTGGAAGAGGTGGCGGGAGCCTGGGAACAAGGTTGTATAATTTGCTTGTCATTATATGCAAAAGGAAAACCAATATTATGATTTTAATAAAGCTTGCTATTATAAAAATGCACAGGTTACTGTCAACAAATTACCAAGCATTTATAGCAATGGTAACCAATAAGTAAATAGGTACTGAATAAAAAGAAGAGGGAAGTGATATTGAAATTGTGCAAGGTCATTAGAACACAATGGATTATTGTATGCGGTAGGATATATCAATCCTGGAAAAAAATTCAGTACTGAATCAAAAGCTTCACTAAGGATTGGATGTTTCCTGATAGAGGAAGGTACAAAAAAAATTGGAGCTTTTTATTTAAGGACGAAGGAGGTTGGAAGGGATCTAACAATGATTTTTAAAATCAAAAATCTTTTGAGCAGGTTGTAACGAAGAGGATTTAGACTCAGATTATCATTGGAACATAAAGGTAAGTACAGAGCCAAAAAAAGTAAAGATGGTGGAATCCAAAGTAGATAGGCAGGAGGCCTGAAGCGTTGACTTCTCTACCACCTGATGCTGCCTGGCTTGCTGTGTTCTTCCAACCTCTTGCCTGTCTATTAACAAAGTTAAGTAGGCAAGTAAGTTGTGATAAAGATATGAGGAGGCTACAAAAAGATGTGACAAATGAGCATAATGTGGGTAAGTAGAGAAATTGTCTACTTTGGCAAAAAGACTTCAAAAAAAGGCGAAATATTATCTAATTAGGAAAAGATTGCAGAGCTAAGATGCAGAGGAATCTGAGTGCCCTAGTGCATGAATAACAAAAAGTTAATACACAGGTCTAGCAAGTAATTCGGAACACGAATAGAATGGTTTCATTTATTGTGAGGAGAACTGAATACAAAAGTAGGGAGGTTACACCTCACCTATGCAGGACATTGGCAAGCCTGAATCGAGAATACTGTCCACAGTATTGGTCATCTTATCTCAGGAAAGATGTAAACATGCTGGAAGAGATGAGCTTTACCAGAATAATATTTGGAATGATTTGGAGGTGACGGTGTTGGACTGGGGTGGACAAAGTTAAAAATCACACAATACCAGGTTATAGTCCAACAGGTTTAATTGGAAGCCATAGTGTTTGAGGCGCTGCTCCGTTACCTGGTGAAGGAGCAGCGCTCCGAAAGCTAGTGCTTCCAAATAAACCTGTTGGATTATAACCCGGTGTTGAATGAATTTTAATATTTGGAATGAGTGAATCATCTTATAAGAAAACGTTGGGTAGGCCAGATTGTTTTTGCTACAGTTTAAAAAAGGAAGAGACATTATTGAAACACGAGGTCCTAAGGGGTCTTGACAGGTTAGATACGGAGTGAATATTTCTGCCTATGACAGAACCTACAACTAGGGGTCACGTTTTTACAAAATCAGGGCATGCCCAGTTAAAACAAAGATTACAGAAAAGCTTTTTTCTCTTAGAAGATGGAGTCTTTGGAACTCTCTTCCTGAAGAGTTAGTGAAAGCAGTCCTTGAATATTTTTAAGGCAGAGATTCTTGTTAAGCAAGGGGATAAAAGGATCGTAGGAGTAGACAGGAATACCAAATTTGATGGTACAATTTAATCTTTGAAGTGGTGGAGCAGGCTCAAGGGGGCTGATTGACTAAGTCATGCTGCATGTTTTCAGTATTTTCATGAGAAAAGGTATAGAGAGTACGAAGTGAGTCTTGGGGACAGGGAAATTGAAAATAATGTGTTCCTCATACAGAGGGGCTAAAAAAAATACAACAGTGAGACAAGGAATACAATAACAGTTGAAAGAAGTGACATTGTATTTGAAATGAGTTACTAGGAATACAGCACGTTTTGACAAAGACAAATTCCATGTTTTAAGGCTGGGTTGGTGGTATGATAGGATATATTACAATAGATTTACCTTCCTAAACATGTGACAACATGACTGATGTTCGTGGCCTACAACATGCAGTCCATTTTAGATTAGATTAGATTACATTACATTACAGTGTGGAAACAACACCGACCCGCCGACGCACAACCCACCCATACCCCTACATTTACTCCTTACCTAACATTAGGGGCAATTTAGCATGGCCAATTCGCCAATTCACCTGACCTGCACATCTTGGGACTGTGGGAGAAAACCAGAGCACCCGGAGGAAACCCACACAGACACAGGGAGAACATGCAAACTCCACACAGTCAGTCACCTGAGGCGGGAATTGAACCTGGGTCTCAGGCACTGTGAGGCAGCAGTGCTAACCACTGTGCCACCGTGCTGCCCACAACAGTGGCACAGGTAAATACAAATGAAATGTTCTAAGATGCCTCTAAACTGAAATTCTAAAGCCTAATTTGCAGCAACAAGACAAAAGAGAGAGGCCCCAATTTGTGTAGACATTTTACTGCATAGGTCAAAAATTATCTGGCCAAAGGGCAAATGTGCAGTCAGTCACAGTTTCTCACTCTTACATGCATGTGGGCTCCATGCCCTGGTACTCCCATGAATATCCAATCCATTTTACTGGATTCAGAAATGGCTGGGATAAAATATGGTCGCTTATAGTGCTGTCTCAGGATACTTGCTGCACTGGAATCACAGTTACTCCTGTGAAACAAAAGCAGAATAAACAATCAGCAAATGGAAATCGTATCCCTCTTCCTCCTGCAGCCCCACATGTCCCATCCCACA